>NC_134862.1:6106153-6416346 GCF_049852395.1 Peromyscus maniculatus bairdii
ACAAGGCTGCTGTTCTTAGCCCTAATGAACACTTGCTGTTAGAACTTGAATCTCAACGTGATTCAACTCCGTTTAGGAAGTTTAATTGAACCCTAGTGTGCCATGCAAGAAAAACACTCTGTTTTAGAGAAAACAGCATTCTTTCACTCTACTGTGTTTCCTATAGGGCACGTACAGTGAGCTAGCTCAGAACAAAAGAACTGTGCTTCCTACACAAACGGGGCATATCTAGTTCAACTCAGTATTGGAAACTGAGTAAAACAGTAGCTTCTCTTCAGTCCAATACACTGTACTGGCTGGGAACAGACGCGAATGCTATTTGCATTGTATATGGCCAGAAAAGCACAAGTGTGCTGTTCTTAGCCTGAATGAACACTTGCTGCTAGAACTTGAATCTAAACGTGATTCAACTCCGTTTAGGAACTTTAATTAAACCCTAGTGTGCCATGCAAGAAAAACACTCTGTTTTAGAGAAAACAGCATTCTTTCACTCTACTGTGTTTCCTATAGGGCACATAAAGTGAGCTAGCTCAGAACAAAAGAACTGTGCTTCCTACACAAACGGGGCATATCTATTTCAACTCAGTATTGGAAACTGAGTAAAACAGGAGCTTCTCTTCAGTCCAATACACTGTACTGGCTGGGAACAGACACGAATGCTATTTGCACTGTTTATGGCCAGAATAGCACAAGTGTGGTGTTCTTAGCCTGAATGAACACTTGCTGCTAGAACTTGAATCTCAACGTGATTCAACTCCGTTTAGGAAGTTTAATTGAACCCTAGTGTGCCATGCAAGAAAAATACTCTGTTTTAGAGAGAACAGCCTTCTTTCACTCTACTGTGTTTCCTATAGGGCACGTACAGTGAGCTAGCTCAGAACAAAAGAACTGTGCTTCCTACACAAACGGGGCATATCTAGTTCACTCAGTATTGGAAACTGAGTAAAACAGGAGCTTCTCTTCAGTCCAATACTCTGTACTGGCTGGGAACAGACGCGAAAGCTATTTGCACTGTATATGGCCAGGAAAGCACAAGTGTGCTGTTCTTAGCCTGAATAAACACTTGCTGCTAGAACTTGAATCTCAACATGATTCAACTCCGTTTAGGAACTTTAATTAAACCCTAGTGTGCCATGCAAGAAAAACACTCTGTTTTAGAGAAAACAGCATTCTTTCACTCTACTGTGTTTCCTATAGGGCCCATAAGTGAGCAAGCTCAGAACAAAAGAACTGTGCTTTCTACACAAACGGGGCATATCTATTTCAACTCAGTATTGGAAACTGAGTAAAACAGGAGCTTCTCTTCAGTCCAATACACTGTACTGGCTGGGAACAGACACGAATGCTATTTGCACTGTATATGGCCAGAATAGCACAAGTGTGCTGTTCTTAGCCTGAATGAACACTTGCTGCTAGAACTTGAATCTAAACGTGATTCAACTCCGTAAGGGAACTTTAATTAAACCCTAGTGTGCCATGCAAGAAAAACACTCTGTTTTAGAGAAAACAGCATTCTTTCACTCTACTGTGTTTCCTATAGGGCACATACAGTGAGCTAGCTCAGAACAAAAGAACTGTGCTTCCTACACAAACAGGGCATATCTATTTCAACTCAGTATTGGAAACTGAGTAAAACAGGAGCTTCTCTTCAGTCCAATACACTGTACTGGCTTGGAACAGACGCGAATGGTATTTGCACTGTATATGGCCAGAATAGCACAAGTGTGCTGTTCTTAGCCTGAATGAACACTTGCTGCTAGAACTTGAATCTCAACGTGATTCAACTCCGATTAGGAAGTTTAATTGAACCCTAGTGTGCCATGCAAGAAAAATACTCTGTTTTAGAGAGAACAGCATTCATTCACTCTACTGTGTTTCCTATAGGGCACGAACAGTGAGCTAGCTCAGAACAAAAGAACTGTGCTTTCTACACAAACGGGGCATATCTAGTTCAACTCAGTATTGACAACTGATTAAACCAGGAACTTCTCTTCAGTCCAATACACTGTACTGGCTGGGAACAGACGCGAATGCTATTTGCACTGTATATCGCCAGAATAGCACAAGTGTGCTGTTCTTAGCCTGAATTAACACTTGCTGATAGAACTTGAATGTAAAACGTGATTCAACACCGTTTAGGAACTTTAATTGAACCCTAGTGTGCCATGCAAGAAAAACACTCTGTTTTAGAGAAAACAGCATTCTTTCCCTCTACTGTGTTTCCTATAGGGCCCGTAAGTGAGCTAGCTCAGAACAAAAGAACTGTTCTACCGACACAAACGGGGCATATCTAGTTCAACTCAGTATTGGAAACTGAGTAAAACAGGAGCTTCTCTTCAGTCCAATACAGTGTACTGGCTGGAAACAGACGCGAATGCTATTTGCACTGTATATGGCCAGAGAAGCACAAGTGTGCTGTTCTTAGCCTGAATGAACACTTGCTGCTAGAACTTGAATCTCAACGTGTTTCAACTCCGTTTAGGAAGTTTAATTGAACCCTAGTGTGCCATGAAAGAAAAACACTCTGTTTTATTGAAAACAGCATTCTTTCCCTCTACTGTGTTTCCTATAGGGCCCGTAAGTGAGCTAGCTCAGAACAAAAGAACTGTGCTTCCTAAACAAACGGGGCATATCTAGTTCAACTCAGTATTGGAAACTGAGTAAAACAGGAGCTTCTCTTCAGTCCAATACACTGTACTGGCTGGGAACAGACGCGAATGCTATTTGCACTGTATATGGCCAGAAAAGCACAAGTGTCCTGTTCTTAGCCTGAATGAACACTTGCTGCTAGAACTTGAATCTCAACGTGATTCAACTCCGTTTAGGAAGTTTAATTGAACCCTAGTGTGCCATGCAAGAAAAACGCTCTGTTTTAGAGAAAACAGCATTCTTTCACTCTACTGTGTTTCCTATAGGGCCCGTAAGTGAGCTAGCTCAGAACAAAAGAACTGTGCTTCCTACACAAACGGGGCATATCTAGTTCAACTCAGTATTGGAAACTTAGTAAAAGAGGAGCTTCTCTTCAGTCCAATACACTGTACTGGCTGGAAACAGACGCGAATGCTATTTGCACTGTATATGGCCAGAATAGCACAAGTGTGCTGTTCTTAGCCTGAATGAACACTTGCTGCTAGAACATGAATCTCAACGTGATTCAACTCCGTTTAGGAAGTTTAATTGAACCCTAGTGTGCCATGAAAGAAAAACACTCTGTTTTAGAGAAAACAGCATTCTTTCACTCTACTGTGTTTCCTATAGGGCCCGTATGTGAGAGAGCTCAGAACAAAAGAACTGTGCTTCCTACACAAACGGGGCATATCTAGTTCAACTCAGTATTGGAAACTGAGTAAAACAGGAGCTTCTCTTCAGTCCAATACACTGTACTGGCTGGGAACAGACGCGAATGCTATTTGCACTGTATATGGCCAGAATAGCACAAGTGTGCTGTTCTTAGCCTGAATGAACACTTGCTGCTAGAACTTGAATCTCAACGTGATTCAACTCCGTTTAGGAAGTTTAATTGAACCCTAGTGTGCCATGCAAGAAAAACACTCTGTTTTAGAAAAAACAGCATTCTTTCCCTCTACTGTGTTTCCTATAGGGCCCGTAAGTGAGCAAGCTCAGAACAAAAGAACTGTGCTTCCTACACAAACGGGGCATATCTAGTTCAACTCAGTATTGGAAACTGAGTAAAACAGGAGCTTCTCTTCAGTCCAATACACTGTACTGGCTGGGAACAGACGCGAATGCTATTTGCACTGTATATGGCCAGAAAAGCACAAGTGTGCTGTTCTTAGCCTGAATGAACACTTGCTGCTAGAACTTGAATCTCAACGTGATTCAACTCCGTTTAGGAAGTTTAATTGAACCCTAGTGTGCCATGCAAGAAAAACGCTCTGTTTTAGAGAAAACAGCATTCTTTCACTCTACCGTGTTTCCTATAGGGCCCGTAAGTGAGCTAGCTCAGAACAAAAGAACTGTGCTTCCTACACAAACGGGGCATATCTAGTTCAACTCAGTATTGGAACCTGAGTAAAACAGGAGCTTCTCTTCAGTCTTATACACTGTACTGGCTGGGAACAGACGCGAATGCTATTTGCACTGTATATGGCCAGAAAAGCACAAGTGTGCTGTTCTTAGCCTGAATGAACACTTGCTGCTAGAACTTGAATCTCAACGTGATTCAACTCCGATTAGGAAGTTTTATTGAACCCTAGTCTGCCATGAAAGAAAAACACTCTGTTTTAGAGAAAACAGCATTCTTTCACTCTACTTTGTTTCCTATAGGGTACGAACAGTGAGCTAGCTCAGAACAAAAGAAATGTGCTTCCTACACAAACGGGGCATATCTAGTTCAACTCAGTATTGGAAACTGAGTAAAACAGGAGCTTCTCTTCAGTCCAATACACTGTACTGTCTGGGAACAGACGCGAATGCTATTTGCACTGTATATGGCCAGAATAGCACAAGAGTGCTGTTCTTAGCCTGAATGAACACTTGCTGCTAGAACTTGAATCTCAACGTGATTCAACTCCGTTTAGGAAATTAAATTGAACCCTAGTGTGCCATGCAAGAAAAACACTCTGTTTTAGAGAAAACAGCATTCTTTCCCTCTACTGTGTTTCCCATAGGGCCCGTAAGTGAGCTAGCTCAGAACAAAAGAACTGTGCTTCCTACACAAACGGGGCATATCTAGTTCAACTCAGTATTGGAACCTGAGTAAAAAAGCAGCTTCTCTTCAGTCCAATACACTGTACTGGCTGGGAACAGACGCGAATGCTATTTGCACTGTATATGGCCAGAAAAGCACAAGTGTGCTGTTCTTAGCCTGAATGAACACTTGCTGCTAGAACTTGAATCTCAACGTGATTCAACTCCGTTTAGGAAGTTTAATTGAACCCTAGTGTGCCATGCAAGAAAAACGCTCTGTTTTAGAGAAAACAGCATTCTTTCACTCTACTGTGTTTCCTATAGGGCCCGTAAGTGAGCTAACTCAGAACAAAAGAACTGTGCTTCCTACACAAACGCGGCATATCTAGTTCAACTCAGTATTGGAACCTGAGTAAAACAGGAGCTTCTCTTCAGTCCTATACACTGTACTGGCTGGGAACAGACGCGAATGCTATTTGCACTGTATATGGCCAGAAAAGCACAAGTGTGCTGTTCTTAGCCTGAATGAACACTTGCTGCTAGAACTTGAATCTCAACGTGATTCAACTCCGTTTAGGAAGTTTAATTGAAGCCTAGTGTGCCATGAAAGAAAAACACTCTGTTTTAGAGAAAACAGCATTCTTTCACTCTACTGTGTTTCCTATAGGGCACGAACAGTGAGCTAGCTCAGAACAAAAGAACTGTGCTTCCTACACAAACGGGGCATATCTAGTTCAACTCAGTATTGGAAACTAAGTAAAACAGGAGCTTCTCTTCAGTCCAATACACTGTACTGGCTGGGAACAGACGCGAATGCTATTTGCACTGTATATGGCCAGAATAGCACAAGTGTGCTGTTCTTAGCCTGAATGAACACTTGCTGCTAGAACTTGAATCTCAACGTGTTTCAACTCCGTTTAGGAAGTTTAATTGAACCCTATTGTGCCATGCAAGAGAAACACTCTGTTTTAGAGAAAACAGCATTCTTTCCCTCTACTGTGTTTCCTATAGGGCCCGTAAGTGAGCGAGCTCAGAACAAATAAACTGTGCTTCCTACACAAACGGGGCATATCTAGTTCAACTCAGTATTGGAAACTGAGTAAAACAGGAGCTTCTCTTCAGTCCAATACACTGTACTGGCTGGAAACAGACGCGAATGCTATTTGCACTGTATATGGCCAGAATAGCACAAGTGTGCTGTTCTTAGCCTGAATGAACACTTGCTGCTAGAACATGAATCTCACCGTGATTCAACTCCGTTTAGGAAGTTTAATTGAACCCCAGTGTGCCATGAAAGAAAAACACTCTGTTTTAGAGAAAACAGCATTCTTTCACTCTACTGTGTTTCCTATAGGGCCCGTTTGTGAGATAGTTCAGAACAACAGAACTGTGCTTCCTACACAAACGGGGCATATCTAGTTCAACTCAGTATTGGAAACTGAGTAAAACAGGAGCTTCTCTTCAGTCCAATACACTGTACTGGCTGGGAACAGACGCGAATGCTATTTGCACTGTATATGGCCAGAATAGCACAAGTGTGCTGTTCTTAGCCTGAATGAAAACTTGCTGCTAGAACTTGAATCTCAACGTGATTCAACTCCGTTTAGGAAGTTTAATTGAACCCTAGTGTGCCATGAAAGAAAAACACTCTGTTTTAGAGAAAACAGCATTCTTTCACTCTACTGTGTTTCATATAGGGCCCGTACAGTGAGCTAGCTCAGAACAAAAGAACTGTGATTCCTACACAAACGGGGCATATCTAGTTCAACTCAGTTTTGGAAACTGAGTAAAACAGGAGCTTCTCTTCTGTCCAATACACTGTACTGGCTGGGAACAGATGCGAATGCTATTTGCACTGTATATGGCCAAAATAGCACAAGTGTGCTGTTCTTAGCCTGAATGAACACTTGCTGCTAGAACTTGATTCTCAACGTGTTTCAACTCCGTTTAGGAAGTTTAATTGAACCCTATTGTGCCATGCAAGAGAAACACTCTGTTTTAGAGAAAACAGCATTCTTTCCCTCTACTGTGTTTCCTATAGGGCCCGTAAGTGAGCGAGCTCAGAACAAAAGAACTGTGCTTCCTACACAAACGGGGCATATCTAGTTCAACTCAGTATTGGAAACTGAGTAAAACAGGAGCTTCTCTTCTGTCCAATACACTGTACTGGCTGGAAACAGACGCGAATGCTATTTGCACTGTATATGGCCAGAATAGCACAAGTGTGCTGTTCTTAGCCTGAATGAACACTTGCTGCTAGAACATGAATCTCAACGTGATTCAACTCCGTTTAGGAAGTTTAATTGAACCCCAGTGTGCCATGAAAGAAAAACACTCTGTTTTAGAGAAAACAGCATTCTTTCACTCTACTGTGTTTCCTATAGGGCCCGTTTGTGAGATAGTTCAGAACAACAGAACTGTGCTTCCTACACAAACGGGGCATATCTAGTTCAACTCAGTATTGGAAACTGAGTAAAACAGGAGCTTCTCTTCAGTCCAATACACTGTACTGGCTGGGAACAGACGCGAATGCTATTTGCACTGTATATGGCCAGAATAGCACAAGTGTGCTGTTCTTAGCCTGAATGAAAACTTGCTGCTAGAACTTGAATCTCAACGTGATTCAACTCCGTTTAGGAAGTTTAATTGAACCCTAGTGTGCCATGAAAGAAAAACACTCTGTTTTAGAGAAAACAGCATTCTTTCACTCTACTGTGTTTCCTATAGGGCCCATACAGTGAGCTAGCTCAGAACAAAAGAACTGTGATTCCTACACAAACGGGGCATATCTAGTTCAACTCAGTTTTGGAAACTGAGTAAAACAGGAGCTTCTCTTCTGTCCAATACACTGTACTGGCTGGGAACAGATGCGAATGCTATTTGCACTGTATATGGCCAAAATAGCACAAGTGTGCTGTTCTTAGCCTGAATGAACACTTGCTGCTAGAACTTGAATCTCAACGTGTTTCAACTCCGTTTAGGATGTTTAATTGAACCCTAGTGTGCCATGCAAGAGAAACACTCTGTTTTAGAGAAAACAGCATTCTTTCACTCTACTGTGTTTCCTATAGGGCCTGTAAGTGAGCTAGCTCAGAACAAAAGAAATGTGCTTCCTACACAAACGGGGCATATCTCGTTCAACTCAGTATTGGAAACTGAGTAAAACAGGAGCTTCTCATCAGTCCAATACACTGTACTGGCTGGGAACAGACGCGAATGCTATTTGCACTGTATATGGCCAGAATAGCACAAATGTGCTGTTCTTAGACTGAATGCACACTTGCTGCTAGAACTTGAATCTCAACGTGTTTCAACTCCATTTAGGAAGTTTAATTGAACCCTAGTGTGCCATGCAGAAAAACGCTCTGTTTTAGAGAAAACAGCATTCTTTCACTCTACTGTGTTTCCTATAGGGCACATACAGTGAGCTAGCTCAGAACAAAAGAACTGTGCTTCCTACACAAACGGGGCATATCTAGTTCATCTCAGTATTGGAAACTGAGTAAAACAGGAGCTTCTCATCAGTCCAATACACTGTACTGGCTGGGAACAGACGCGAATGCTATTTGCACTGTATATGGCAAGAATAGCACAAGTGTTCTGTTCTTAGCCTGAATGAACACTTGCTGGTAGAACTTGAATCTCAACGTGATTCAACTCCGTTTAGGAAGTTTAATTGAACCCTAGTGTGCAATGCAAGAAAAAAACTCTGTTTTAGAGAAAACAGCATTCTTTCACTCTACTGTGTTTCCTTTATGGCCCGTAAGTGAGCTAGC
Organism: Peromyscus maniculatus bairdii; assembly: GCF_049852395.1. NCBI lineage: Eukaryota > Metazoa > Chordata > Mammalia > Rodentia > Cricetidae > Peromyscus > Peromyscus maniculatus. Next base: position 6,114,580 of record NC_134862.1, read on the forward strand.
TCAGAACAAAAGAACTGTGCTTCCTTCACAAACGGGGCATATCTAGTTCAACTCAGTATTGGAAACTGATTAAAACAGGAGCTTCTCTTCAGTCCAATACACTGTACTGGCTAGAAACAGACGCGAATGCTATTTGCACTGTATATGGCCAGAGAAGCACAAGTATGCTGTTCTTAACCCGAATGAACACTTGCTGCTAGAACTTGAATCTCAACGTGATTCAACTCCGTTTAGGAAGTTTAATTGAACCCTAGTGTGCCATGAAAGAAAAACACTCTGTTTTAGAGAAAACAGCATTCTTTCACTCTACTGTGTTTCCTATAGGGCACATACAGTAAGCTAGCTCAGAACCAAAGAACTGTGCTTCCTACACAAACGGGGCATATCTAGTTCAACTCAGTATTGGAAACTGAGTAAAACAGGAGCTTCTCTTCAGTCCAATACACTGTACTGGCTGGGAACAGACGTGAATGCTATTTGCACTGTATATGGCCAGAAAAGCACAAGTGTGCTGTTCTTAGCCTGAATGAACATTTGCTGCTAGAACTTGAATCTCAACGTGATTCAACTCCGTTTAGGAAGTTTAATTGAACCCTAGTGTGCCATGCAAGAAAAACACTCTGTTTTAGAAAAAACAGCATTCTTTCACTCTACTTTATTTCCTATAGGGCCCGTACAGTGAGCTAGCTCAGAACAAAAGAACTGTGCTTCCTACACAAAAGGGGCATATCTAGTTCAACTCAGTATTGGAAACTGAGTAAAACAGGAGCTTCTCTTCAGTCCAATACACTGTACTGGCTGGGAACAGACGCGAATGCTATTTGCACTGTATATGGCCAGAATAGCACAAGTGTGCTGTTCTTAGCCTGAATGAACACTTGCTGCTAGAACTTGAATCTCAACGAGATTCAACTCCGTTTAGGAAGTTTAATTGAACCCTAGTGTGCCATGCAAGAGAAACACTCTGTTTTAGAGAAAACAGTATTCTTTCCCTCTACTGTGTTTCCTATAGGGCCCGTAAGTGAGCTAGATCAGAACAAAAGAACTGTGCTTCCTACACAAACGGGGCATATCTAGTTCAACTCAGTATTGGAAACTGAGTAAAACAGGAGCTTCTCATCAGTCCAATACACTGTACTGGCTGGGAACAGACGCGAATGCTATTTGCACTGTATATGGCCAGAATAGCACAAGTGTCCTGTTCTTAGCCTGAATGCACACTTGCTGCTAGAACTTGAATCTCAACGTGTTTCAACTCCGTTTAGGAATTTTAATTGAACCCTAGTGTGCCATGCAAGAAAAACACTCTGTTTTAGAGAAAACAGCATTCTTTCACTCTACTGTGTTTCCTATAGGGCCCGTAAGTGAGCTAGCTCAGAACAAAAGAACTGTGCTTCCTTCACAAACAAGGCATATCTAGTTCAACTCAGTATTGGAAACTGAGTAAAACAGGAGCTTCTCTTCAGTCCAATACACTGTACTGGCTGGAAACAGACGCGAATGCTATTTGCTCTGTATATGGCCAGAGAAACACAAGTGTGCTGTTCTTAGCCTGAATGAACACTTGCTGCTAGAACTTGAATCTCAACGTGATTCAACTCCGTTTAGGAAGTTTAATTGAACCCTAGTGTGCCATGAAAGAAAAACACTCTGTTTTAGAGAAAACAGCATTCTTTCACTCTACTCTGTTTCCTATAGGGCCCGTACAGTGAGCTAGCTCAGAACAAAAGAACTGTGATTCCTACACAAACGGGGCATATCTAGTTCAACTCAGTATTGGAAACTGAGTAAAACAGGAGCTTCTCTTCAGTCCAATACACTGTACTGGCTGGGAACAGACGCGAATGCTATTTGCACTGTATATGGCCAGAATAGCACAAGTGTGCTGTTCTTAGCCTGAATGAACACTTGCTGCTAGAACTTGAATCTCAACGTGATTCAACTCCGTATAGGAAGTTTAATTGAACCCTAGTGTACCATGTAAGAAAAACACTCTGTTTTAGAAAAAACAGCATTCTTTCACTCTACTGTGTTTCCTATAGGGCCCGTAAGTGAGCTAGCTCAGAACAAAAGAACTGTGCTTCCTACACAAACGGGGCATATCTAGTTCAACTCAGTATTGGAAACTGAGTAAAACAGGAGCTTCTCTTCAGTCCAATACACTGTACTGGCTGGGAACAGACGCGAATGCTATTTGCACTGTATATGGCCAGAAAAGCACAAGTGTCCTGTTCTTAGCCTGAATGAACACTTGCTGCTAGAACTTGAATCTCAACGTGATTCAACTCCGTTTAGGAAGTTTAATTGAACCCTAGTGTGCCATGCAAGAAAAACACTCTGTTTTAGAGAAAACAGCATTCTTTCACTCTGCTGTGTTAACTATAGGGCACGTACAGTGAACTACTTAAGAACAAAAGAACTGTGCTTCCTACACAAACGGGGCATATCTAGTTCAACTCAGTATTGGAAACTGAGTAAAACAGGTGCTTCTCATCAGTCCAATACACTGTACTGGCTGGGAACAGACGCGAATGCTATTTGCACTGTATATGGCCAGAATAGCACAAATGTGCTGTTCTTAGCCTGAATGCACACTTGCTGCTAGAACTTGAATCTCAACGTGTTTCAACTCCATTTAGGAAGTTTAATTGAACCCTAGTGTGCCATGCAGAAAAACGCTCTGTTTTAGAGAAAACAGCATTCTTTCACTCTACTGTGTTTCCTATAGGGCCCGTAAGTGAGCTAGCTCAGAACAAAAGAACTGTGCTTCCTAAACAAACGGGGCATATCTAGTTCAACTCAGTATTGGAAACTGAGTAAAACAGGAGCTTCTCTTCAGTCCAATACACTGTACTGGCTAGAAACAGACGCGAATGCTATTTGCACTGTATATGGCCAGAGAAGCACAAGTGTGCTGTTCTTAGCCTGAATGAACACTTGCTGCTAGAACTTGAATCTCAACGTGATTCAACTCCGTTTAGGAAGTTTAATTGAACCCCAGTGTGCCATGAAAGAAAAACACTCTGTTTTAGAGAAAACAGCATTCTTTCACTCTACTGTGTTTCCTATAGAGCCTGTAAGTGAGCTAGCTCAGAACAAAAGAACTGTGCTTCCTTCACAAACGGGTCATATCAGGTTCAACTCAGTATTGGAAACTGAGTAAAACAGGAGCTTCTCTTCAGTCCAATACACTGTACTGCCTGGAAACTGACGTGAATGCTATTTGCTGTGTATATCGCCAGAGAAGCACAAGTGTCCTGTTCTTAGTCTGAATGAACACTTGCTGCTAGAACTTGAATCTCAACGTGATTCAACTCCGTTTAGGAAGTTTAATTGAACCCTAGTGTGCCATAAAGAAAAACACTCTGTTTTAGAGAAAACAGCATTCTTTCACTCTACTGTGTTTCCTATAGGGCCCATACAGTGATCTAGCTCAGAACAAAAGAACTGTGCTTCCTACACAAACGGGGCTTATCTAGTTCAACTCAGTATTGGAAACTGAGTAAAACATGATGTTCTCTTCAATCCAATACACTGTACTGGCTGGGAACAGACGCGAATGCTATTTGCACTGTATATGGCCAGAATAGCACAAGTGTGCTGTTCTTAGCCTGAATGAACACTTGCTGCTAGAACTTGAATCTCAACGTGATTCAACTCCGTTTAGGAAGTTTAATTAAACCCTAGTGTGCCATGCAAGAAAAACACTCTGTTTTAGAGAACAGCATTCTTTCACTCTGCTGTGTTAACTGTAGGGCACGTACAGTGAGCTACTTCAGAACAAAAGAACTGTGCTTCCTACACAAACGGGGCATATCTAGTTCAACTCAGTATTGGGAACTGAGTAAAACAGGAGCTTCTCTTCAGTCCAATACACTGTACTGGCTGGGAACAGACGCGAATGCTATTTGCACTGTATATGGCCAGAATAGCACAAGTGTGCTGTTCTTATACTGAATGAACACTTGCTGCTAGAACTTGAAACTCAACGTGATTCAACTCCGTTTAGGAAGTTTAATTGAACCCTAGTGTGCCATGCAAGAAAAACACTCTGTTTTAGAGAAAACAGCATTCTTTCACTCCTCTGTGTTTCCTATAGGGCACGTACAGTGAGCTAGCTCAGAACAAAAGAACTGTGCTTCCTACACAAACGGGGCATATCTAGTTCAACTCAGTATTGGAAACTGAGTAAAACAGGAGCTTCTCTTCAGTCCAATACACTGTACTGGCTGGAAACAGACGCGAATGCTATTTGCACTGTATATGGCCAGAATAGCACAAGTGTGCTGTTCTTAGCCTGAATGAACACTTAATGCTAGAACTTGAATCTCAACGTGATTCAACTCCGTTTAGGAAGATAAATTGAACCCTAGTGTGCCATGCAAGAAAAACACTCTGTTTTAGAGAAAACAGCATTCTTTCACTCCTCTGTGTTTCCTATAGGGCCCGTAAGTGAGCTAGCTCCAAACAAAAGAACTGTGCTTCCTACACAAACGGGGCATATCTAGTTCAACTCAGTATTGGAAACTGAGTAAAACAGGAGCTTCTCTTTAGTCCAATACACTGTACTGGCTGGAAACAGACGCGAAAGCTATTTGCACTGTATATGGCCAGAAAAGCACAAGTGTGCTGTTCTTAGCCTGAATGAACACTTGCTGCTAGAACTTGAATCTCAAAGTGATTCAACTCCGTTTAGGAAGTTTAATTGAACCCTAGTGTGCCATGCAAGAAAAACACTCTGTTTTAGAGAAAACAGCATTCTTTCACTCTACTGTGTTTCCTATAGGGAACGTACAGTGAGCTAGCTCAGAACAATAGAACTGTGCTTCGTACACAAACGGGGCAAATCTACTTCAACTCAGTATTGGAAACTGAGTAAAACAGGAGCTTCTCTTCAGTCCAATACACTGTACTGGCTGGGAACAGACGCGAATGCTATTTGCACTGTATATGGCCAGAATAGCACAAGTGTGCTGTTCTTAGCCTGAATGAACACTTGCTGCTAGAACTTGAATCTCAACGTGATTCAACACCGTTTAGGAAGTTTAATTGAACCCTAGTGTGCCATGCAAGAAAAACACTCTGTTTTAGAGAAAACAGCATTCTTTCTCTCTACTGTGTTTCCTATAGGGCCCGTAAGTGAGCTAGCTCAGAACAAAAGAACTGTGCTTCCTACACAAACGGGGCATATCTAGTTCAACTCAGTATTGGAAACTGAGTAAAACAGGAGCTTCTCATCAGTCCAATACACTGTACTGGCTGGGAACAGAGGCGAATGCTATTTGCACTGTATATGGCCAGAATAGCACAAGTGTGCTGTTCTTAGCCTGAATGCACACTTGCTACTAGAACTTGAATCTCAACGTGTTTCAACTCCTTTTAGGAAGTTTAATTGAACCCTAGTGTGCCATGCAAGAAAAACACTCTGTTTTAGAGAAAACAGCATTCTTTCCCTCTACTGTGTTTACTATAGGGCCCGTAAGTGATCTAGGTCAGAACAAAAGAACTGTGCTTCCTACACAAACGGGGCATATCTAGTTCAACTCAGTATTGGAAACTGAGTAAAACAGGAGCTTCTCTTCAGTCCAATACACTGTACTGGCTGGAAACAGACACGAATGCTATTTGCACTGTATATGGCCAGAAAAGCACAAGTGTGCTGTTCTTAGCCTGAATGAACACTTGCTGCTAGAACTTGAATCTCAACGTGATTCAACTCCGTTTAGGAAGTTTAATTGAACCCTAGTGTGCCATGAAAGAAAAACACTCTGTTTTAGAGAAAACAGCATTCTTTCACTCTACTGTGTTTCCTATAGGGCACGTACAGTGAGCTAGCTCAGAACAAAAGAACTGTGCTTCCTACACAAACGGGGCATATCTAGTTCAACTCAGTATTGGAAACTGAGTAAAACAGGATCTTCTCTTCAGTCCAGTTCACTGTACAGGCTGTGAACAGACGCGAATGCTCTTTGCACTGTATATGGCCAGAAAAGCACAAGAGTGCTGTTCTTAGCCTGCATGAACACTTGCTGCTAGAACTTGAATCTCAACGTGATTCAACTCCGTTTAGGAAGTTTAATTGAACCCTAGTGTGCCATGCAAGAAAAATGCTCTGTTTTAGAGAAAACAGCATTCTTTCCCTCTACTGTGTTTCCTATAGGGCACGTACAGTGAGCTAGCTCAGAACAAAAGAACTTTGCTTCCTACACAAACAGGGCATATCTAGCTCAACTCAGTATTGGAAACTGAGTAAAACAGGAGCTTCTCTTCAGTCCAATACACTGTACTGGCTGGGAACAGACGCGAATGCTATTTGCACTGTATATGGCCAGAATAGCACAAGTGTGCTGTTCTTAGCCTGAATGAACACTTGCTGCTAGAACTTGAATCTCAACGTGATTCAACTCCGTTTAGGAAGTTTAATTGACCCCAATTTGTGCCATGCAAGAAAAACACTCTGTTTTAGAGAAAACAGCATTCTTTCCCTCTACTGTGTTTCCTATAGGGCCCGTAAGTGAGCTAGCTCAGAACAAAAGAACTGTGCTTCCTACACAAACGGGGCATATCTAGTTCAACTCAGTATTGGAAACTGAGTAAAACAGGAGCTTCTCATCAGTCCAATACACTGTACTGGCTGGGAACAGACGCGAATGCTATTTGCACTGTATATGGCCAGAATAGCACGAGTGTGCTGTTCTTAGCCTGAATGCACACTTGCTGCTAGAACTTGAATCTCAACGTGTTTCAACTCCTTTTAGGAAGTTTAATTGAACCCTAGTGTGCCATGCAAGAAAAACACTCTGTTTTAGAGAAAACAGCATTCTTTCCCTCTACTGTGTTTACTATAGGGCCCGTAAGTGATCTAGGTTAGAACAAAAGAACTGTGCTTCCTACACAAACGGGGCATATCTAGTTCAACTCAGTATTGGAAACTGAGTAAAACAGGAGCTTCTCTTCAGTCCAATACACTGTACTGGCTGGGAACAGAGGCGAATGCTATTTGCACTGTATATGGCCAGAAAAGCACAAGTGTGCTGTTCTTAGCCTGAATGAACACTTGCTGCTAGAACTTGAATCTCAACGTGATTCAACTCCGTTTAGGAAGTTTAATTGAACCCTAGTGTGCCATGCAAGAAAAACGCTCTGTTTTAGAGAAAACAGCATTCTTTCCCTCTACTGTGTTTCCTATAGGGCACGTACAGTGAGCTAGCTCAGAACAAAAGAACTGTGCTTCCTACACAAACGGGGCATATCTAGCTCAACTCAGTATTGGAAACTGAGTAAAACAGGAGCTTCTCTTCAGTCTAATACACTGTACTGGCTGGGAACAGACGCGAATGCTATTTGCACTGTATATGGCCAGAATAGCACAAGTGTGCTGTTCTTAGCCTGCATGAACACTTGCTGCTAGAACTTGAATCTCAACGTGATTCAACTCCGTTTAGGAAATTTAATTGAACCCTAGTGTGCCATGCAAGAAAAACACTCTGTTTTAGAGAAAACAGCATTCTTTCCCTCTACTGTGTTTCCTATAGGACCCGTAAGTGAGCTAGCTCAAAACAAAAGAACTGTGCTTCCTACACAAACGGGGCATATCTAGTTCAACTCAGTATTGGAAACTGAGTAAAACAGGAGCTTCTCTTCAGTCCAATACACTGTACTGGCTGGAAACAGACACGAATGCTATTTGCACTGTATATGGCCAGAAAAGCACAAGTGTGCTGTTCTTAGCCTGAATGAACACTTGCTGCTAGAACTTGAATCTCAACGTGATTCAACTCCGTTTATGAAGTTTAATTGAACCCTAGTATGCCATGAAAGAAAAACACTCTGTTTTAGAGAAAACAGCATTCATTCACTCTACTGTGTTTCCTATAGGGCACGTACAGTGAGCTAGCTCAGAACAAAAGAACTGTGCTTCCTACACAAACGGGGCATATCTAGTTCAACTCAGTATTGGAAACTGAGTAAAACAGGAGCTTCTCTTCAGTCAAATTCTCTGTACAGGCTGAGAACAGACGCGAATGCTATTTGCACTGTATATGGCCAGAATAGCCCAAGTGTGCTGTTCTTACCCTGCATGAACACTTGCTGCTAGAATTTGAATCTCAACGTGATTCAACTCCGTTTAGCAAGTTTAATTGAACCCTAGTGTGCCATGCAAGAAAAACGCTCTGTTTTAGAGAAAACAGCATTCTTTCCCTCTACTGTGTTTCCTATAGGGCACATACAGTGAGCTAGCTCAGAACAAAAGAACTGTGCTTCCTACACAAACGGGGCATATCTAGCTCAACTCAGTATTGGAAACTGAGTAAAACAGGAGCTTCTCTTCAGTCCAATACACTGTACTGGCTGGGAACAGACGTGAATGCTATATGCACTGTATATGGCCAGAAGAGCACAAGTGTGCTGTTCTTAGCCTGCATGAACACTTGCTGCTAGAACTTGAATCTCAACGTGATTCAACTCCGTTTAGGAAGTTTAATTGAACCCTAGTGTGCCATGCAAGAAAAACACTCTGTTTTAGAGAAAACAGCATTCTTTCCCTCTACTGTGTTTCCTATAGGACCCGTAAGTGAGCTAGCTCAGAACAAAAGAACTGTGCTTCCTGCACAAACGAGGCATATCTAGTTCAACTCAGTATTGGAAACTGAGTAAAACAGGAGCTTCTCATCAGTCCAATACACTGTACCGGGTGGGAACAGACACGAATGCTATTTGCACTGTATATGGCCAGAATAGCACAAGTGTGCTGTTCTTAGCGTGAATGAACACTTGCTGCTAGAACTTGAATCTCAACGTGATTCAACTCCGTTTAGGAAGTTTAATTGAACCCTAGTGTGCCATGCAATAAAAACACTCTGTTTAAGAGAAAACAGCATTCTTTCACTCTACTGTGTTTCCTATAGGGCACATACAGTGAGCTAGCTCAGAACAAAAGAACTGTGCTTCCTACACAAACAGGGCATATCTAGTTCAACTCAGTATTGGAAACTGAGTAAAACAGGAGCTTCTCTTCAGTCCAATACACTGTACTGGCTGGGAACAGACGTGAATGCTATTTGCACTGTATATGGCCAGAAAGGAAGCACAAGTGTGCTGTTCTTAGCCTGAATGAACACTTGCTGCTAGAACTTGAATCTCAACGTGATTCAACTCCGTTTAGGAAGTTTAATTGAACCCTAGTGTGCCATGCAAGAAAAACACTCTGTTTAAGAGAAAACAGCATTCTTTCCCTCTACTGTGTTTCCTATAGGACCCGTAAGTGAGCTAGCTCAGAACAAAAGAACTGTGCTTCCTACACAAACGGGGCATATCTAGTTCAACTCAGTATTGGAAACTGAGTAAAACAGGAGCTTCTCTTCAGTCCAATACACTGTACTGGCTGGAAACAGACGCGAATGCTATTTGCACTGTATATGGCCAGAATAGCACAAGTGTGCTGTTCTTAGCCTGAATGAACACTTGCTGCTAGAACTTGAATCTCAACGTGATTCAACTCCGTTTAGGAAGTTTAATTGAACCCTAGTGTGCCATGCAAGAAAAACACTCTGTTTTAGAGAAAACAGCATTCTTTCCCTCTACTGTATTTCCTATAGGACCCGTAAGTGAGCTAGCTCAGTACAAAAGAACTGTGCTTCCTGCACAAACGGGGCATATCTAGTTCAACTCAGTATTGGAAACTGAGTAAAACAGGAGCTTCTCATCAGTCCAATACACTGTACTGGCTGGGAACAGACGCGAATGCTATTTGCACTGTATATGGCCAGAAAAGCACAAGTGTGCTGTTCTTAGCCTGAATGAACACTTGCTGCTAGAACTTGAATCTCAACGTGATTCAACTCCGTTTAGGAAGTTTAATTGATCCCTAGTGTGCCATGCAATAAAAACACTCTGTTTAAGAGAAAACAGCATTCTTTCACTCTACTGTGTTTCCTATAGGGCACATACAGTGAGCTAGCTCAGAACAAAAGAACTGTGCTTCCTACACAAACAGGGCATATCTAGTTCAACTCAGTATTGGAAACTGAGTAAAACAGGAGCTTCTCTTCAGTCCAATACACTGTACTGGCTGGGAACAGACGTGAATGCTATTTGCACTGTATATGGCCAGAAAGGAAGCACAAGTGTGCTGTTCTTAGCCTGAATGAACACTTGCTGCTAGAACTTGAATCTCAACGTGATTCAACTCCGTTTAGGAAGTTTAATTGAACCCTAGTGTGCCATGCAAGAAAAACACTCTGTTTAAGAGAAAACAGCATTCTTTCCCTCTACTGTGTTTCCTATAGGGCCCGTAAGTGAGCTAGCTCAGAACAAAAGAACTGTGCTTCCTACACAAACGGGGCATATCTAGTTCAACTCAGTATTGGAAACTGAGTAAAACAGGAGCTTCTCTTCAGTCCAATACACTGTACTGGCTGGAAACAGACGCGAATGCTATTTGCACTGTATATGGCCAGAATAGCACAAGTGTGCTGTTCTTAGCCTGAATGAACACTTGCTGCTAGAACTTGAATCTCAACGTGATTCAACTCCGTTTAGGAAGTTTAATTGAACCCTAGTGTGCCATGCAAGAAAAACGCTCTGTTTTAGAGAAAAGAGCATTCTTTCACTCTACTGTGTTTCCTATAGGGCACGTACAGTGAGCTAGCTCAGAACAAAAGAACTGTGCTTCTTACACAAACGGGGCATATCTAGCTCAACTCAGTATTGGAAACTGAGTAAAACAGGAGCTTCTCTTCAGTCCAATACACTGTACTGGCTGGGAACAGACGCGAATGCTATTTGCCCTGTATATGGCCAGAATAGCACAAGTGTGCTGTTCTTAGCCTGAATGAACACTTGCTTCTAGAACTTGAATCTCAACGTGATTCAACTCCGTTTAGGAAGTTTAATTGAACCCTAGTGTGCCATGCAAGAAAAACACTCTGTTTTAGAGAAAACAGCATTCTTTCCCTCTACTGTGTTTCCTATAGGTCCCGTAAGTGAGCTAGCTCAAAACAAAAGAACTGTGCTTCCTACACAAACGGGGCATATATAGTTCAACTCAGTATTGGAAACTGAGTAAAACAGGAGCTTCTCTTCAGTCCAATACACTGTACTGGCTGGAAACAGACACGAATGCTATTTGCACTGTATATGGCCAGAAAAGCACAAGTGTGCTGTTCTTAGCCTGAATGAACACTTGCTGCTAGAACTTGAATCTCAACGTGATTCAACTCCGTTTATGAAGTTTAATTGAACCCTAGTATGCCATGAAAGAAAAACACTCTGTTTTAGAAAAAACAGCATTCATTCACTCTACTGTGTTTCCTATAGGGCACGTACAGTGAGCTAGCTCAGAACAAAAGAACTGTGCTTCCTACACAAACGGGGCATATCTAGTTCAACTCAGTATTGGAAACTGAGTAAAACAGGAGCTTGTCTTCAGTCCAATACACTGTACAGGCTGAGAACAGACGCGAATGCTATTTGCACTGTATATGGTCAGAATAGCCCAAGTGTGCTGTTCTTAGCCTGCATGAACACTTGCTGCTAGAATTTGAATCTCAACATGATTCAACTCCGTTTAGGAAGTTTAATTGAACCCTAGTGTGCCATGCAAGAAAAACGCTCTGTTTTAGAGAAAACAGCATTCTTTCCCTCTACTGTGTTTCCTATAGGGCACGTTCAGTGAGCTAGCTCAGAACAAAAGAACTGTGCTTCCTACACAAACGGGGCATATCTAGCTCAACTCAGTATTGGAAACTGAGTAAAACAGGAGCTTCTCTTCAGTCTAATACACTGTACTGGCTGGGAACAGACGCGAATGCTATTTGCACTGTATATGGCGAGAATAGCACAAGTGTTCTGTTCTTAGCCTGCATGAACACTTGCTGCTAGAACTTGAATCTCAACGTGATTCAACTCCGTTTAGGAAATTTAATTGAACCCTAGTGTGCCATGCAAGAAAAACACTCTGTTTTAGAGAAAACAGCATTCTTTCCCTCTACTGTGTTTCCTATAGGACCCGTAAGTGAGCTAGCTCAGAACAAAAGAACTGTGCTTCCTGCACAAACGGGGCATATCTAGTTCAACTCAGTATTGGAAAATGAGTAAAACAGGAGCTTCTCATCAGTCCAATACACTGTACTGGCTGGAAACAGACACGAATGCTATTTGCACTGTATATGGCCAGAAAAGCACAAGTGTGCTGTTCTTAGCCTGAATGAACACTTGCTCCTAGAACTTGAATCTCAACGTGATTCAACTCCGTTTAGGAAGTTTAATTGAACCCTAGTGTGCCATGAAAGAAAAACACTCTGTTTTAGAGAAAACAGCATTCTTTCACTCTACTGTGTTTCCTATAGGGCACGTACAGTGAGCTAGCCCAGAATAAAAGAACTGTGCTTCCTACACAAACGGGGCATATCAAGTTCAACTCAGAATTGGAAACTGAGTAAAACAGGAGCTTCTCTTCAGTCCAATTCACTGTACAGGCTGAGAACAGACGCGAATGCTTTTTGCATTGTATATGGCCAGAATAGCACAAGTGTGCTGTTCTTAGCCTGCATGAACACTTGCTGCTAGAACTTGAATCTCAATGTGATTCAACTCCGTTTAGGAAGTTTAATTGAACCCTAGTGTGCCATGCAAGAAAAACGCTCTGTTTTAGAGAAAACAGCATTCTTTCCCTCTACTGTGTTTCCTATAGGGCACGTACAGTGAGCTAGCTCAGAACAAAAGAACTGTGCTTCCTACACAAACGGGGCATATCTAGCTCAACTCAGCATTGGAAACTGAGTAAAACAGGAGCTTCTCTTCAGTCCAATACACTGTACTGGCTGGGAACAGACGCGAATGCTATTTGCACTGTATATGGCCAGAAGAGCACAAGTGTGCTGTTCTTAGCCTGCATGAACACTTGCTGCTAGAACTTGAATCTCAACGTGATTCAACTCCGTTTAGGAAGTTTAATTGAACCCTAGTGTGCCATGCAAGAAAAACACTCTGTTTTATAGAAAACAGCATTCTTTCCCTCTACTGTGTTTCCTATAGGACCCGTAAGTGAGCTAGCTCAGAACAAAAGAACTGTGCTTCCTGCACAAACGGGGCATATCTAGTTCAACTCAGTATTGGAAACTGAGTAAAACAGGAGCTTCTCATCAGTCCAATACACTGTACCGGCTGGGAACAGACACGAATGCTATTTGCACTGTATATGGCCAGAATAGCACAAGTGTGCTGTTCTTAGCCTGAATGAACACTTGCTGCTAGAACTTGAAACTCAACGTTATTCAACTCCGTTTAGGAAGTTTAATTGAACCCTAGTGTGCCATGCAATAAAAACACTCTGTTTAAGAGAAAACAGCATTCTTTCACTCTACTGTGTTTCCTATAGGGCACATACAGTGAGCTAGCTCAGAACAAAAGAACTGTGCTTCCTACACAAACGGGGCATATCTAGTTCAACTCAGTATTGGAAACTGAGTAAAACAGGAGCTTCTCTTCAGTCCAATACACTGTACTGGCTGGAAACAGACGCGAATGCTATTTGTACTGTATATGGCCAGAATAGCACAAGTGTGCTGTTCTTAGCCTGAATGAACACTTGCTGCTAGAACTTGAATCTCAACGTGATTCAACTCCGTTTAGGAAGTTTAATTGAACCCTAGTGTGCCATGCAAGAAAAACGCTCTGTTTTAGAGAAAACAGCATTCTTTCACTCTACTGTGTTTCCTATAGGGCACGTACAGTGAGCTAGCTCAGAACAAAAGAACTGTGCTTCCTACACAAACGGGGCATATCTAGCTCAACTCAGTATTGGAAACTGAGTAAAACAGGAGCTTCTCTTCAGTCCAATACACTGTACTGGCTGGGAACAGACGCGAATGCTATTTGCCCTGTATATGGCCAGAATAGCACAAGTGTGCTGTTCTTAGCCTGAATGAACACTTGCTTCTAGAACTTGAATCTCAACGTGATTCAACTCCGTTTAGGAAGTTTAATTGAACCCTAGTGTGCCATGCAAGAAAAACACTCTGTTTTAGAGAAAACAGCATTCATTCCCTCTACTGTGTTTCCTATAGGGCCCGTAAGTGAGCTAGCTCAAAACAAAAGAACTGTGCTTCCTACACAAACGGGGTATATCTAGTTCAACTCAGTATTGGAAACTGAGTAAAACAGGAGCTTCTCTTCAGTCCAATACACTGTACTGGCTGGAAACAGACACGAATGTTATTTGCACTGTATATGGCCAGAAAAGCACAAGTGTGCTGTTCTTAGCCTGAATGAACACTTGCTGCTAGAACTTGAATCTCAACGTGATTCAACTCCGTTTATGAAGTTTAATTGAACCCTAGTATGCCATGAAAGAAAAACACTCTGTTTTAGAAAAAACAGCATTCATTCACTCTACTGTGTTTCCTATAGGGCACGTACAGTGAGCTAGCTCAGAACAAAAGAACTGTGCTTCCTACACAAACGGGGCATATCTAGTTCAACTCAGTATTGGAAACTGAGTAAAACAGGAGCTTCTCTTCAGTCCAATTCACTGTACAGGCTGAGAACAGACGCGAATGCTATTTGCACTGTATATGGCCAGAATAGCCCAAGTGTTCTGTTCTTAGCCTGCATGAACACTTGCTGCTAGAATTTGAATCTCAACTTGATTCAACTCCGTTTAGGAAGTTTAATTGAACCCTAGTGTGCCATGCAAGAAAAACGCTCTGTTTTAGAGAAAACAGCATTCTTTCCCTCTACTGTGTTTCCTATAGGGCACGTACAGTGAGCTAGCTCAGAACAAAAGAACTGTGCTTCCTACACAAACGGGGCATATCTAGCTCAACTCAGTATTGGAAACTGAGTAAAACAGGAGCTTCTCTTCAGTCTAATACACTGTACTGGCTGGGAACAGACGCGAATGCTATTTGCACTGTATATGGCCAGAATAGCACAAGTGTGCTGTTCTTAGCCTGCATGAACACTTGCTGCTAGAACTTGAATCTCAACGTGATTCAACTCCGTTTAGGAAATTTAATTGAACCCTAGTGTGCCATGCAAGAAAAACACTCTGTTTTAGAGAAAACAGCATTCTTTCCCTCTACTGTGTTTCCTATAGGACCCGTAAGTGAGCTAGCTCAGAACAAAAGAACTGTGCTTCCTGCACAAACGGGGCATATCTAGTTCAACTCAGTATTGGAAACTGAGTAAAACAGGAGCTTCTCATCAGTCCAATACACTGTACCGGCTGGGAACAGACACGAATGCTATTTGCACTGTATATGGCCAGAATAGCACAAGTGTGCTGTTCTTAGCCTGAATGAACACTTGCTGCTAGAACTTGAATCTCAACGTGATTCAACTCCGTTTAGGAAGTTTAATTGAACCCTAGTGTGCCATGCAAGAAAAACACTCTGTTTTAGAGAAAACAGCATTCTTTCACTCTACTGTTTTTCCTATAGGGCACATACAGTGAGCTAGCTCAGAACAAAAGAACTGTGCTTCCTACACAAACAGGGCATATCTAGTTCAACTCAGTATTGGAAACTGAGTAAAACAGGAGCTTCTCTTCAGTCCAATACACTGTACTGGCTGGAAACAGACACGAATGCTATTTGCACTGTATATGGCCAGAAAAGCACAAGTGTGCTGTTCTTAGCCTGAATGAACACTTGCTCCTAGAACTTGAATCTCAACGTGATTCAACTCCGTTTAGGAAGTTTAATTGAACCGTAGTGTGCCATGAAAGAAAAACACTCTGTTTTAGAGAAAACAGCATTCTTTCACTCTACTGTGTTTCCTATAGGGCACGTACAGTGAGCTAGCCCAGAATAAAAGAACTGGGCTTCCTACACAAACGGGGCATATCTATTTCAACTCAGAATTGGAAACTGAGTAAAACAGGAGCTTCTCTTCAGTCCAATTCACTGTACAGGCTGAGAACAGACGTGAATGCTTTTTGCATTGTATATGGCCAGAATAGCACAAGTGTGCTGTTCTTAGCCTGCATGAACACTTGCTGCTAGAACTTGAATCTCAATGTGATTCAACTCCGTTTAGGAAGTTTAATTGAACCCTAGTGTGCCATGCAAGAAAAACGCTCTGTTTTAGAGAAAACAGCATTCTTTCCCTCTACTGTGTTTCCTATAGGGCACGTACAGTGAGCTAGCTCAGAACAAAAGAACTGTGCTTCCTACACAAACGGGGCATATCTAGCTCAACTCAGTATTGGAAACTGAGTAAAACAGGAGCTTCTCTTCAGTCCAATACACTGTACTGGCTGGGAACAGACGCGAATGCTATTTGCACTGTATATGGCCAGAAGAGCACAAGTGTGCTGTTCTTAGCCTGCATGAACACTTGCTGCTAGAACTTGAATCTCAACGTGATTCAACTCCGTTTACGAAGTTTAATTGAACCCTAGTGTGCCATGCAAGAAAAACGCTCTGTTTTAGAGAAAACAGCATTCTTTCACTCTACTGTGTTTCCTATAGGGCACGTACAGTGAGCTAGCTCAGAACAAAAGAACTGTGCTTCCTACACAAACGGGGCATATCTAGCTCAACTCAGTATTGGAAACTGAGTAAAACAGGAGCTTCTGTTCAGTCCAATTCACTGTACAGGCTGAGAACAGACGCGAATGCTATTTGCACTGTATATGGCCAGAATAGCCCAAGTGTTCTGTTCTTAGCCTGCATGAACACTTGCTGCTAGAATTTGAATCTCAACTTGATTCAACTCCGTTTAGGAAGTTTAATTGAACCCTAGTGTGCCATGCAAGAAAAACGCTCTGTTTTAGAGAAAACAGCATTCTTTCCCTCTACTGTGTTTCCTATAGGGCACGTACAGTGAGCTAGCTCAGAACAAAAGAACTGTGCTTCCTACACAAACGGGGCATATCTAGCTCAACTCAGTATTGGAAACTGAGTAAAACAGGAGCTTCTCTTCAGTCTAATACACTGTACTGGCTGGGAACAGACGCGAATGCTATTTGCACTGTATATGGCCAGAATAGCACAAGTGTGCTGTTCTTAGCCTGCATGAACACTTGCTGCTAGAACTTGAATCTCAACGTGATTCAACTCCCTTTAGGAAATTTAATTGAACCCTAGTGTGCCATGCAAGAAAAACACTCTGTTTTAGAGAAAACAGCATTCTTTCCCTCTACTGTGTTTCCTATAGGACCCGTAAGTGAGCTAGCTCAGAACAAAAGAACTGTGCTTCCTGCACAAACGGGGCATATCTAGTTCAACTCAGTATTGGAAACTGAGTAAAACAGGAGCTTCTCATCAGTCCAATACACTGTACCGGCTGGGAACAGACACGAATGCTATTTGCACTGTATATGGCCAGAATAGCACAAGTGTGCTGTTCTTAGCCTGAATGAACACTTGCTGCTAGAACTTGAATCTCAACGTTATTCAACTCCGTTTAGGAAGTTTAATTGAACCCTAGTGTGCCATGCAAGAAAAACACTCTGTTTAAGAGAAAACAGCATTCTTTCCCTCTACTGTGTTTCCTATAGGGCCCGTAAGTGAGCTAGCTCAGAACAAAAGAACTGTGCTTCCTACACAAACGGGGCATATCTAGTTCAACTCAGTATTGGAAACTGAGTAAAACAGGAGCTTCTCTTCAGTCCAATACACTGTACTGGCTGGAAACAGACGCGAATCCTATTTGCACTGTATATGGCCAGAATAGCACAAGTGTGCTGTTCTTAACCTGAATGAACACTTGCTGCTAGAACTTGAATCTCAACGTGATTCAACTCCGTTTAGGAAGTTTAATTGAACCCTAGTGTACCATGCAAGAAAAACGCTCTGTTTTAGAGAAAACAGCATTCTTTCACTCTACTGTGTTTCCTATTGGGCACGTACAGTGAGCTAGCTCAGAACAAAAGAACTGTGCTTCCTACACAAACGGGGCATATCTAGCTCAACTCAGTATTGGAAACTGAGTAAAACAGGAGCTTCTCTTCAGTCCAATACACTGTACTGGCTGGGAACAGACGCGAATGCTATTTGCACTGTATATGGCCAGAATAGTACAAGTGTGCTGTACTTAGCCTGCATGAACACTTGCTGCTAGAACTTGAATCTCAACGTGATTCAACTCCGTTTAGGAAATTTAATTGAACCCTAGTGTGCCATGCAAGAAAAACACTCTGTTTTAGAGAAAACAGCATTCTTTCCCTCTACTGTGTTTCCTAAAGACCCGTAAGTGAGCTAGCTCAGAACAAAAGAACTGTGCTTCCTGCACAAACGGGGCATATCTAGTTCAACTCAGTATTGGAAACTGAGTAAAACAGGAGCTTCTCATCAGTCCAATACACTGTACCGGCTGGGAACAGACACGAATGCTATTTGCACTGTATATGGCCAGAATAGCACAAGTGTGCTGTTCTTAGCCTGAATGAACACTTGCTGCTAGAACTTGAATCTCAACGTGATTCAACTCCGTTTAGGAAGTTTAATTGAACCCTAGTGTGCCATGCAAGAAAAACACTCTGTTTTAGAGAAAACAGCATTCTTTCACTCTACTGTTTTTCCTATAGGGCACATACAGTGAGCTAGCTCAGAACAAAAGAACTGTGCTTCCTACACAAACAGGGCATATCTAGTTCAACTCAGTATAGGAAACTGAGTAAAACAGGAGCTTCTCTTCAGTCCAATACACTGTACTGGCTGGCAACAGACACGAATGCTATTTGCACTGTATATGGCCAGAAAAGCACAAGTGTGCTGTTCGTAGCCTGAATGAACACTTGCTCCTAGAACTTGAATCTCAACGTGATTCAACTCCGTTTAGGAAGTTTAATTGAACCCTAGTGTGGCATGAAAGAAAAACACTCTGTTTTAGAGAAAACAGCATTCTTTCACTCTACTGTGTTTCCTATAGGGCACGTACAGTGAGCTAGCCCAGAATAAAAGAAATGTGCTTCCTACACAAACGGGGCATATCTAGTTCAACTCAGAATTGGAAACTGAGTAAAACAGGAGCTTCTCTTCAGTCCAATTCATTGTACAGGCTGAGAACAGACGCGAATGCTTTTTGCATTGTATATGGCCAGAATAGCACAAGTGTGCTGTTCTTAGCCTGCATGAACACTTGCTGCTAGAACTTGAATCTCAATGTGATTCAACTCCGTTTAGGAAGTTTAATTGAACCCTAGTGTGCCATGCAAGAAAAACGCTCTGTTTTAGAGAAAACAGCATTCTTTCCCTCTACTGTTTCCTATAGGGCACGTACAGTGAGCTAGCTCAGAACAAAAGAACTGTGCTTCCTACACAAACGGGGCATATCTAGCTCAACTCAGTATTGGAAACTGAGTAAAACAGGAGCTTCTCTTCAGTCCAATACACTGTACTGGCTGGGAACAGACGTGAATGCTATTTGCACTGTATATGGCCAGAATAGCACAAGTGTGCTGTTCTTAGCCTGCATGAACACTTGCTGCTAGAACTTGAATCTCAACGTGATTCAACTCCGTTTAGGAAGTTTAATTGAACCCTGGTGTGACATGCAAGAAAAACACTCTGTTTTAGAGAAAACAGCATTCTTTCCCTCTACTGTGTTTCCTATAGGACCCGTAAGTGAGCTAGCTCGGAACAAAAGAACTGTGCTTCCTGCACAAACGGGGCATATCTAGTTCAACTCAGTATTGGAAACTGAGTAAAAAAGGAGCTTCTCATCAGTCCAATACACTGTACCGGCTGGGAACAGACACGAATGCTATTTGCACTGTATATGGCCAGAATAGCACAAGTGTGCTGTTCTTAGCCTGAATGAACACTTGCTGCTAGAACTTGAATCTCAACGTGATTCAACTCCGTTTAGGAAGTTTAATTGAACCCTAGTGTGCCATGCAAGAAAAACACTCTGTTTAAGAGAAAACAGCATTCTTTCACTCTACTGTGTTTCCTATAGGGCACATACAGTGAGCTAGCTCAGAACAAAAGAACTGTGCTTCCTACACAAACAGGGCATATCTAGTTCAACTCAGTATTGGAAACTGAGTAAAACAGGAGCTTCTCTTCAGTCCAATACACTGTATTGGCTGGGAACAGACGTGAATTCTATTTGCACTGTATATGGCCAGAAAGGAAGCACAAGTGTGCTGTTCTTAGCCTGAATGAACACTTGCTGCGAGAACTTGAATCTCAACGTGATTCAACTCCGTTTAGGAAGTTTAATTGAACCCTAGTGTGCCATGCAAGAAAAACACTCTGTTTAAGAGAAAACAGCATTCTTTCCCTCTACTGTGTTTCCTATAGGGCCCGTAAGTGAGCTAGCTCAGAACAAAAGAACTGTGCTTCCTACACAAACAGGGCATATCTAGTTCAACTCAGTATTGGAAACTGAGTAAAACAGGAGCTTCTCTTCAGTCCAATACACTGTACTGGCTGGAAACAGACGCGAATGCTATTTGCACGGTATATGGCCATAATAGCACAAGTGTGCTGTTCTTAGCCTGAATGAACACTTGCTGCTAGAACTTGAATCTCAACGTGATTCAACTCCGTTTAGGAAGTTTAATTGAACCCTAGTGTGCCATGCAAGAAAAACGCTCTGTTTTAGAGAAAACAGCATTCTTTCACTCTACTGTGTTTCCTATAGGGCACGTACAGTGAGCTAGCTCAGAACAAAAGAACTGTGCTTCCTACACAAACAGGGCATATCTAGTTCAACGCAGTATTGGAAACTGAGTAAAACAGGAGCTTCTCTTCAGTCCAATACACTGTACTGGCTGGAAACAGACGCGAATGCTATTTGCACTGTATATGGCCAGAATAGCCCAAGTGTGCTGTTCTTAGCCTGCATGAACACTTGCTGCTAGAATTTGAATCTCAACGTGATTCAACTCCGTTTAGGAAGTTTAATTGAACCCTAGTGTGCCATGCAAGAAAAACGCTCTGTTTTAGAGAAAACAGCATTCTTTCCCTCTACTGTGTTTCCTATAGGACCCGTACAGTGAGCTAGCTCAGAACAAAAGAACTGTGCTTACTACACAAACGGGGCATATCTAGCTCAACTCAGTATTGGAAACTGAGTAAAACAGGAGCTTCTCTTCAGTCCAATACACTGTACTGGCTGGGAACAGACGCGAATGCTATTTGCACTGTATTTGGCCAGAATAGCACAAGTGTGCTGTTCTTAGCCTGCATGAACACTTGCTGCTAGAACTTGAATCTCAACGTGATTCAACTCCGTTTAGGAAATTTAATTGAACCCTGGTGTGCCATGCAAGAAAAACGCTCTGTTTTAGAGAAAACAGCATTCTTTCCCTCTACTGTGTTTCCTATAGGACCCGTACAGTGAGCTAGCTCAGAACAAAAGAACTGTGCTTCCTACACAAACGGGGCATATCTAGCTCAACTCAGTATTGGAAACTGAGTAAAACAGGAGCTTCTCTTCAGTCCAATACACTGTACTGGCTGGGAACAGACGCGAATGCTATTTGCACTGTATATGGCCAGAATAGCACAAGTGTGCTGTTCTTAGCCTGCATGAACACTTGCTGCTAGAACTTGAATCTCAACGTGATTCAACTCCGTTTAGGAAATTTAATTGAACCCTAGTGTGCCATGCAAGAAAAACACTCTGCTTTAGAGAAAACAGCATTCTTTCCCTCTACTGTGTTTCCTATAGGACCCGTAAGTGAGCTAGCTCAGAACAAAAGAACTGTGCTTCCTGTACAAACGGGGCATATCTAGTTCAACTCAGTATTGGAAACTGAGTAAAACAGGAGCTTCTCATCAGTCCAATACACTGTACCGGCTGGGAACAGACACGAATGCTATTTACACTGTATATGGCCAGAATAGCACAAGTGTGCTGTTCTTAGCCTGAATGAACACTTGCTGCTAGAACTTGAATCTCAACGTGATTCAACTCCGTTTAGGAAGTTTAATTGAACCCTAGTGTGCCATGCAAGAAAAACACTCTGTTTTAGAGAAAACAGCATTCTTTCACTCTACTGTTTTTCCTATAGGGCACATACAGTGAGCTAGCTCAGAACAAAAGAACTGTGCTTCCTACACAAACGGGGCATATCTAGTTCAACTCAGTATTGGAAACTGAGTAAAACAGGAGCTTCTCTTCAGTCCAATACACTGTACTGGCTGGAAACAGACACGAATGCTATTTGCACTGTATATGGCCAGAAAAGCACAAGTGTGCTGTTCTTAGCCTGAATGAACACTTGCTCCTAGAACTTGAATCTCAACGTGATTCAACTCCGTTTAGGAAGTTTAATTGAACCCTAGTGTGCCATGAAAGAAAAACACTCTGTTTTAGAGAAAACAGCATTCTTTCACTCTACTGTGTTTCCTATAGGGCACGTACAGTGAGCTAGCCCAGAAGAAAAGAACTGTGATTCCTACACAAACGGGGCATATCTAGTTCAACTCAGAATTGGAAACTGAGTAAAACAGGAGCTTCTCTTCAGTCCAATTCACTGTACAGGCTGAGAACAGACGCGAATGCTTTTTGCATTGTATATGGCCAGAAGAGCACAAGTGTGCTGTTCTTAGCCTGCATGAACACTTGCTGCTAGAACTTGAATCTCAATGTGATTCAACTCCGTTTAGGAAGTTTAATTGAACCCTAGTGTGCCATGCAAGAAAAACGCTCTGTTTTAGAGAAAACAGCATTCTCTCCCTCTACTGTGTTTCCTATAGGGCACGTACAGTGAGCTAGCTCAGAACAAAAGAACTGTGCTTCCTACACAAACGGGGCATATCTAGCTCAACTCAGTATTGGAAACTGAGTAAAACAGGAGCTTCTCTTCAGTCCAATACACTGTATTGGCTGGGAACAGACGTGAATGCTATTTGCACTGTATATGGCCAGAAAGGAAGCACAAGTGTGCTGTTCTTAGCCTGAATGAACACTTGCTGCTAGAACTTGAATCTCAACGTGATTCAACTCCGTTTAGGAAATTTAATTGAACCCTAGTGTGCCATGCAAGAAAAACACTCTGTTTTAGAGAAAACAGCATTCTTTCCCTCTACTGTGTTTCCTATAGGACCCGTAAGTGAGCTAGCTCAGAACAAAAGAACTGTGCTTCCTGCACAAACGGGGCATATCTAGTTCAACTCAGTATTGGAAACTGAGTAAAACAGGAGCTTCTCATCAGTCCAATACACTGTACCGGCTGGGAACAGACACGAATGCTATTTGCACTGTATATGGCCAGAATAGCACAAGTGTGCTGTTCTTAGCCTGAATGAACACTTGCTGCTAGAACTTGAATCTCAACGTTATTCAACTCCGTTTAGGAAGTTTAATTGAACCCTAGTGTGCCATGCAATAAAAACACTCTGTTTAAGAGAAAACAGCATTCTTTCACTCTACTGTGTTTCCTATAGGGCACATACAGTGAGCTAGCTCAGAAAAAAAGAACTGTGCTTCCTACACAAACGGGGCATATCTAGTTCAACTCAGTATTGGAAACTGAGTAAAACAGGAGCTTCTCTTCAGTCCAATACACTGTACTGGCTGGGAACAGACGTGAATGCTATTTGCACTGTATATGGCCAGAAAGGAAGCACAAGTGTGCTGTTCTTATCCTAAATGAACACTTGCTGCTAGAACTTGAATCTCAACGTGATTCAACTCCGTTTAGGAAGTTTAATTGAACCCTAGTGTGCCATGCAAGAAAAACGCTCTGTTTTAGAGAAAACAGCATTCTTTCCCTCTACTGTGTTTCCTATAGGACCCGTACAGTGAGCTAGCTCAGAACAAAAGAACTGTGCTTCCTACACAAACGGGGCATATCTAGCTCAACTCAGTATTGGAAACTGAGTAAAACAGGAGCTTCTCTTCAGTCCAATACACTGTACTGGCTGGGAACAGACGCGAATGCTATTTGCACTGTATATGGCCAGAATAGCACAAGTGTGCTGTTCTTAGCCTGCATGAACACTTGCTGCTAGAACTTGAATCTCAACGTGATTCAACTCCGTTTAGGAAATTTAATTGAACCCTAGTGTGCCATGCAAGAAAAACACTCTGTTTTAGAGAAAACAGCATTCTTTCCCTCTACTGTGTTTCCTATAGGACCCGTAAGTGAGCTAGCTCAGAACAAAAGAACTGTGCTTCCTGTACAAACGGGGCATATCTAGTTCAACTCAGTATTGGAAACTGAGTAAAACAGGAGCTTCTCATCAGTCCAATACACTGTACCGGCTGGGAACAGACACGAATGCTATTTGCACTGTATATGGCCAGAATAGCACAAGTGTGCTGTTCTTAGCCTGAATGAACACTTGCTGCTAGAACTTGAATCTCAACGTTATTCAACTCCGTTTAGGAAGTTTAATTGAACCCTAGTGTGCCATGCAATAAAAACACTCTGTTTAAGAGAAAACAGCATTCTTTCACTCTACTGTGTTTCCTATAGGGCACATACAGTGAGCTAGCTCAGAACAAAAGAACTGTGCTTCCTACACAAACAGGGCATATCTAGTTCAACTCAGTATTGGAAACTGAGTAAAACAGGAGCTTCTCTTCAGTCCAATACACTGTACTGGCTGGGAACAGACGTGAATGCTATTTGCACTGTATATGGCCAGAAAAGAAGCACAAGTGTGCTGTTATTATCCTGAATGAACACATGCTGCTAGAACTTGAATCTCAACGTGATTCAACTCCGTTTAGGAAGTTTAATTGAACCCTAGTGTGCCATGCAAGAAAAACACTCTGTTTAAGAGAAAACAGCATTCTTTCCCTCTACTGTGTTTCCTATAGGGCCCGTAAGTGAGCTAGCTCAGAACAAAAGAACTGTGCTTCCTACACAAACGGGGCATATCTAGTTCAACTCAGTATTGGAAACTGAGTAAAACAGGAGCTTCTCTTCAGTCCAATACACTGTACTGGCTGGAAACAGACGCGAATCCTATTTGCACTGTATATGGCCAGAATAGCACAAGTGTGCTGTTCTTAACCTGAATGAACACTTGCTGCTAGAACTTGAATCTCAACGTGATTCAACTCCGTTTAGGAAGTTTAATTGAACCCTAGTGTACCATGCAAGAAAAACGCTCTGTTTTAGAGAAAACAGCATTCTTTCACTCTACTGTGTTTCCTATAGGGCACATACAGTGAGCTAGCTCAGAACAAAAGAACTGTGCTTCCTACACAAACGGGGCATATCTAGCTCAACTCAGTATTGGAAACTGAGTAAAACAGGAGCTTCTCTTCAGTCCAATACACTGTACTGGCTGGGAACAGACGCGAATGCTATTTGCACTGTATTTGGCCAGAATAGCACAAGTGTGCTGTTCTTAGCCTGCATGAACACTTGCTGCTAGAACTTGAATCTCAACGTGATTCAACTCCGTTTAGGAAATTTAATTGAACCCTAGTGTGCCATGCAAGAAAAACGCTCTGTTTTAGAGAAAACAGCATTCTTTCCCTCTACTGTGTTTCCTATAGGACCCGTACAGTGAGCTAGCTCAGAACAAAAGAACTGTGCTTCCTACACAAACGGGGCATATCTAGCTCAACTCAGTATTGGAAACTGAGTAAAACAGGAGCTTCTCTTCAGTCCAATACACTGTACTGGCTGGGAACAGACGCGAATGCTATTTGCACTGTATATGGCCAGAATAGCACAAGTGTGCTGTTCTTAGCCTGAATGAACACTTGCTGCTAGAACTTGAATCTCAACGTGATTCAACTCCGTTTAGGAAATTTAATTGAACCCTAGTGTGCCATGCAAGAAAAACACTCTGTTTTAGAGAAAACAGCATTCTTTCCCTCTACTGTGTTTCCTATAGGACCCGTAAGTGAGCTAGCTCAGAACAAAAGAACTGTGCTTCCTGTACAAATGGGGCATATCTAGTTCAACTCAGTATTGGAAACTGAGTAAAACAGGAGCTTCTCATCAGTCCAATACACTGTACCGGCTGGGAACAGACACGAATGCTATTTACACTGTATATGGCCAGAATAGCACAAGTGTGCTGTTCTTAGCCTGAATGAACACTTGCTGCTAGAACTTGAATCTCAACGTGATTCAACTCCGTTTAGGAAGTTTAATTGAACCCTAGTGTGCCATGCAAGAAAAACACTCTGTTTTAGAGAAAACAGCATTCTTTCCCTCTACTGTGTTTCCTAAAGACCCGTAAGTGAGCTAGCTCAGAACAAAAGAACTGTGCTTCCTGCACAAACGGGGCATATCTAGTTCAACTCAGTATTGGAAACTGAGTAAAACAGGAGCTTCTCATCAGTCCAATACACTGTACCGGCTGGGAACAGACACGAATGCTATTTGCACTGTATATGGCCAGAATAGCACAAGTGTGCTGTTCTTAGCCTGAATGAACACTTGCTGCTAGAACTTGAATCTCAACGTGATTCAACTCCGTTTAGGAAGTTTAATTGAACCCTAGTGTGCCATGCAAGAAAAACACTCTGTTTTAGAGAAAACAGCATTCTTTCACTCTACTGTTTTTCCTATAGGGCACATACAGTGAGCTAGCTCAGAACAAAAGAACTGTGCTTCCTACACAAACAGGGCATATCTAGTTCAACTCAGTATTGGAAACTGAGTAAAACAGGAGCTTCTCTTCAGTCCAATACACTGTACTGGCTGGCAACAGACACGAATGCTATTTGCACTGTATATGGCCAGAATAGCACAAGTGTGCTGTTCTTAGCCTGAATGAACACTTGCTGCTAGAACTTGAATCTCAACGTGATTCAACTCCGTTTAGGAAGTTTAATTGAACCCTAGTGTGCCATGCAAGAAAAACACTCTGTTTAAGAGAAAACAGCATTCTTTCACTCTACTGTGTTTCCTATAGGGCACATACAGTGAGCTAGCTCAGAACAAAAGAACTGTGCTTCCTACACAAACAGGGCATATCTAGTTCAACTCAGTATTGGAAACTGAGTAAAACAGGAGCTTCTCTTCAGTCCAATACACTGTATTGGCTGGGAACAGACGTGAATTCTATTTGCACTGTATATGGCCAGAAAGGAAGCACAAGTGTGCTGTTCTTAGCCTGAATGAACACTTGCTGCGAGAACTTGAATCTCAACGTGATTCAACTCCGTTTAGGAAGTTTAATTGAACCCTAGTGTGCCATGCAAGAAAAACACTCTGTTTAAGAGAAAACAGCATTCTTTCCCTCTACTGTGTTTCCTATAGGGCCCGTAAGTGAGCTAGCTCAGAACAAAAGAACTGTGCTTCCTACACAAACAGGGCATATCTAGTTCAACTCAGTATTGGAAACTGAGTAAAACAGGAGCTTCTCTTCAGTCCAATACACTGTACTGGCTGGAAAGAGACGCGAATGCTATTTGCACGGTATATGGCCATAATAGCACAAGTGTGCTGTTCTTAGCCTGAATGAACACTTGCTGCTAGAACTTGAATCTCAACGTGATTCAACTCCGTTTAGGAAGTTTAATTGAACCCTAGTGTGCCATGCAAGAAAAACGCTCTGTTTTAGAGAAAACAGCATTCTTTCACTCTACTGTGTTTCCTATAGGGCACGTACAGTGAGCTAGCTCAGAACAAAAGAACTGTGCTTCCTACACAAACTGGGCATATCTAGTTCAACTCAGTATTGGAAACTGAGTAAAACAGGAGCTTCTCTTCAGTCCAATACACTGTACTGGCTGGAAACAGACGCGAATGCTATTTGCACTGTATATGGCCAGAATAGCCCAAGTGTGCTGTTCTTAGCCTGCATGAACACTTGCTGCTAGAATTTGAATCTCAACGTGATTCAACTCCGTTTAGGAAGTTTAATTGAACCCTAGTGTGCCATGCAAGAAAAACGCTCTGTTTTAGAGAAAACAGCATTCTTTCCCTCTACTGTGTTTCCTATAGGACCCGTACAGTGAGCTAGCTCAGAACAAAAGAACTGTGCTTACTACACAAACGGGGCATATCTAGCTCAACTCAGTATTGGAAACTGAGTAAAACAGGAGCTTCTCTTCAGTCCAATACACTGTACTGGCTGGGAACAGACGCGAATGCTATTTGCACTGTATTTGGCCAGAATAGCACAAGTGTGCTGTTCTTAGCCTGCATGAACACTTGCTGCTAGAACTTGAATCTCAACGTGATTCAACTCCGTTTAGGAAATTTAATTGAACCCTGGTGTGCCATGCAAGAAAAACGCTCTGTTTTAGAGAAAACAGCATTCTTTCCCTCTACTGTGTTTCCTATAGCACCCGTACAGTGAGCTAGCTCAGAACAAAAGAAATGTGCTTCCTACACAAACGGGGCATATCTAGCTCAACTCAGTATTGGAAACTGAGTAAAACAGGAGCTTCTCTTCAGTCCAATACACTGTACTGGCTGGGAACAGACGCGAATGCTATTTGCACTGTATATGGCCAGAATAGCACAAGTGTGCTGTTCTTAGCCTGCATGAACACTTGCTGCTAGAACTTGAATCTCAACGTGATTCAACTCCGTTTAGGAAATTTAATTGAACCCTAGTGTGCCATGCAAGAAAAACACTCTGTTTTAGAGAAAACAGCATTCTTTCCCTCTACTGTGTTTCCTATAGGACCCGTAAGTGAGCTAGCTCAGAACAAAAGAACTGTGCTTCCTGTACAAACGGGGCATATCTAGTTCAACTCAGTATTGGAAACTGAGTAAAACAGGAGCTTCTCATCAGTCCAATACACTGTACCGGCTGGGAACAGACGTGAATGCTATTTGCACTGTATATGGCCAGAAAGGAAGCACAAGTGTGCTGTTCTTAGCCTGAACGAACACTTGCTGTGAGAACTTGAATCTCAACGTGATTCAACTCCGTTTAGGAAGTTTAATTGAACCCTAGTGTGCCATGCAAGAAAAACACTCTGTTTAAGAGAAAACAGCATTCTTTCCCTCTACTGTGTTTCCTATAGGGCCCGTAAGTGAGCTAGCTCAGAACAAAAGAACTGTGCTTCCTACACAAACAGGGCATATCTAGTTCAACTCAGTATTGGAAACTGAGTAAAACAGGAGCTTCTCTTCAGTCCAATACACTGTACTGGCTGGAAACAGACGCGAATGCTATTTGCATGGTATATGGCCAGAATAGCACAAGTGTGCTGTTCTTAGCCTGAATGAACACTTGCTGCTAGAACTTGAATCTCAACGCGATTCAACTCCGTTTAGGAAGTTTAATTGAACCCTAGTGTGCCATGCAAGAAAAACGCTCTGTTTTAGAGAAAACAGCATTCTTTCACTCTACTGTGTTTCCTATAGGGCACGTACAGTGAGCTAGCTCAGAACAAAAGAACTGTGCTTCCTACACAAAAGGGGCATATCTAGCTCAACTCAGTATTGGAAACTGAGTAAAACAGGAGCTTCTCTTCAATCCAATACACTGTACTGGCTGGGAACAGACGCGAATGCTATTTGCACTGTATATGGCCAGAAAAGCACAAGTGTGCTGTTCTTAGCCTGCATGAACACTTGCTGCTATAACTTGAATCTCAACGTGATTCAACTCCGTTTAGGAAGTTTAATTGAACCCTAGTGTGCCATGCAAGAAAAACACTCTGTTTTAGGGAAAACAGCATTCTTTCCCTCTACTGTGTTTCCTATAGGACCTGTAAGTGAGCTAGCTCAGAACAAAAGAACTGTGCTTCCTGCACAAACGGGGCATATCTAGTTCAACTCAGTATTGGAAACTGAGTAAAACAGGAGCTTCTCATCAGTCCAATACACTGTACCGGCTGGGAACAGACACGAATGCTATTTGCACTGTATATGGCCAGAATAGCACAAGTGTGCTGTTCTTAGCCTGAATGAACACTTGCTGCTAGAACTTGAATCTCAACGTGATTCAACTCCGTTTAGGAAGTTTAATTGAACCCTAGTGTGCCATGCAAGAAAAACGCTCTGTTTTAGAGAAAACAGCATTCTTTCACTCTACTGTGTTTCCTATAGGGCACGTACAGTGAGCTAGCTCAGAACAAAAGAACTGTGCTTCCTACACAAACAGGGCATATCTAGTTCAACTCAGTATTGGAAACTGAGTAAAACAGGAGCTTCTCTTCATTCCAATACACTGTACTGGCTGGAAACAGACGCGAATGCTATTTGCACTGTATATGGCCAGAATAGCCCAAGTGTGCTGTTCTTAGCCTGCATGAACACTTGCTGCTAGAATTTGAATCTCAACGTGATTCAACTCCGTTTAGGAAGTTTAATTGAACCCTAGTGTGCCATGCAAGAAAAACGCTCTGTTTTAGAGAAAACAGCATTCTTTCCCTCTACTGTGTTTCCTATAGGACCCGTACAGTGAGCTAGCTCAGAACAAAAGAACTGTGCTTCCTACACAAACGGGGCATATCTAGCTCAACTCAGTATTGGAAACTGAGTAAAACAGGAGCTTCTCTTCAGTCCAATACACTGTATTGGCTGGGAACAGACGTGAATGCTATTTGCACTGTATATGGCCAGAAAGGAAGCACAAGTGTGCTGTTCTTAGCCTGCATGAACACTTGCTGCTAGAACTTGAATCTCAACGTGATTCAACTCCGTTTAGGAAGTTTAATTGAACCCTAGTGTGCCATGCAAGAAAAACACTCTGTTTTAGGGAAAACAGCATTCTTTCCCTCTACTGTGTTTCCTATAGGACCTGTAAGTGAGCTAGCTCAGAACAAAAGAACTGTGCTTCCTGCACAAACGGGGCATATCTAGTTCAACTCAGTATTGGAAACTGAGTAAAACAGGAGCTTCTCATCAGTCCAATACACTGTACCGGCTGGGAACAGACACGAATGCTATTTGCACTGTATATGGCCAGAATAGCACAAGTGTGCTGTTCTTAGCCTGAATGAACACTTGCTGCTAGAACTTGAATCTCAACGTGATTCAACTCCGTTTAGGAAGTTTAATTGAACCCTAGTATGCCATGAAAGAAAAACACTCTGTTTTAGAAAAAACAGCATTCATTCACTCTACTGTGTTTCCTATAGGGCACGTACAGTGAGCTAGCCCAGAATAAAAGAACTGTGCTTCCTACACAAACGGGGCATATCTAGTTCAACTCAGAATTGGAAACTGAGTAAAACAGGAGCTTCTCTTCAGTCCAATTCACTGTACAGGCTGAGAACAGACGCGAATGCTTTTTGCATTGTATATGGCCAGAAGAGCACAAGTGTGCTGTTCTTAGCCTGCATGAACACTTGCTGCAAGAACTTGAATCTCAATGTGATTCAACGCCGTTTAGGAAGTTTAATTGAACCCTAGTGTGCCATGCAAGAAAAACACTCTGTTTTAGAGAAAACAGCATTCTCTCCCTCTACTGTGTTTCCTATAGAGCACGTACAGTGAGCTAGCTCAGAACAAAAGAACTGTGCTTCCTACACAAACGGGGCATATCTAGCTCAACTCAGTATTGGAAACTGAGTAAAACAGGAGCTTCTCTTCAGTCCAATACACTGTACTGGCTGGGAACAGACGCGAATGCTATTTGCACTGTATATGGCCAGAAGAGCACAAGTGTGCTGTTCTTAGCCTGCATGAACACTTGCTGCTAGAACTTGAATCTCAACGTGATTCAACTCCGTTTAGGAAGTTTAATTGAACCCTAGTGTGCCATGCAAGAAAAACACTCTGTTTTAGAGAAAACAGCATTCTTTCCCTCTACTGTGTTTCCTATAGGACCCGTAAGTGAGCTAGCTCAGAACAAAAGAACTGTGCTTCCTGCACAAACGGGGCATATCTAGTTCAACTCAGTACTGGAAACTGAGTAAAACAGGAGCTTCTCATCAGTCCAATACACTGTACCGGCTGGGAACAGACACGAATGCTATTTGCACTGTATATGGCCAGAATAGCACAAGTGTGCTGTTCTTAGCCTGAATGAACACTTGCTGCTAGAACTTGAATCTCAACGTTATTCAACTCCGTTTAGGAAGTTTAATTGAACCCTAGTGTGCCATGCAATAAAAACACTCTGTTTAAGAGAAAACAGCATTCTTTCACTCTACTGTGTTTCCTATAGGGCACATACAGTCAGCTAGCTCAGAACAAAAGAACTGTGCTTCCTACACAAACAGGGCATATCTAGTTCAACTCAGTATTGGAAACTGAGTAAAACAGGAGCTTCTCTTCAGTCCAATACACTGTACTGGCTGGGAACAGACGTGAATGCTATTTGCACTGTATATGGCCAGAAAGGAAGCACAAGTGTGCTGTTCTTAGCCTGAATGAACACTTGCTGCTAGAACTTGAATCTCAACGTGATTCAACTCCGTTTAGGAAGTTTAATTGAACCCTAGTGTGCCATGCAAGAAAAACACTCTGTTTAAGAGAAAACAGCATTCTTTCCCTCTACTGTGTTTCCTATAGGGCCCGTAAGTGAGCTAGCTCAGAACAAAAGAACTGTGCTTCCTACACAAACGGGGCATATCTAGTTCAACTCAGTATTGGAAACTGAGTAAAACAGGAGCTTCTCTTCAGTCCAATACACTGTACTGGCTGGAAACAGACGCGAATGCTATTTGCACTGTATATGGCCAGAATAGCACAAGTGTGCTGTTCTTAGCCTGAATGAACACTTGCTGCTAGAACTTGAATCTCAACGTGATTCAACTCCGTTAGGAAGTTTAATTGAACCCTAGTGTACCATGCAAGAAAAACGCTCTGTTTTAGAGAAAACAGCATTCTTTCACTCTACTGTGTTTCCTATAGGGCCCTTAAGAGAGCTAGCTCAGAACAAAAGAACTGTGCTTCCTACACAAACGGGGCATATCTAGTTCAACTCAGTATTGGAAAATGAGTAAAACAGGAGCTTCTCTTCAGTCCAATACACTGTACTGGCTGGGAACAGACACGAATGCTATTTGCACTGTATATGGCCAGAAAAGCACAAGTGTGCTGTTCTTAGCCTGCATGAACACTTGCTGCTAGAACTTGAATCTCAACGTGATTCAACTCCGTTTAGGAAGTTTAATTGAACCCTAGTGTGCCATGCAAGAAAAACACTCTGTTTTAGGGAAAACAGCATTCTTTCCCTCTACTGTGTTTCCTATAGGACCTGTAAGTGAGCTAGCTCAGAACAAAAGAACTGTGCTTCCTACACAAACAGGGCATATCTAGTTCAACTCAGTTTTGGACTGAGTAAAACAGGAGCTTCTCTTCAGTCCAATACACTGTACTGGCTGGGAACAGACGTGAATGCTATTTGCACTGTATATGGCCAGAAAGGAAACACAAGTGTGCTGTTCTTAGCCTGAATGTACACTTGCTGCTAGAACTTGAATCTCAACGTGATTCAACTCCGTTTAGGAAGTTTAATTGAACCCTAGTGTGCCATGCAAGAAAAACACTCTGTTTAAGAGAAAACAGCATTCTTTCCCTCTACTGTGTTTCCTATAGGGCCCGTAAGTGAGCTAGCTCAGAACAAAAAAACTGTACTTCCTACACAAACGGGGCATATCTAGTTCAACTCAGTATTGGAAACTGAGTAAAACAGGAGCTTCTCTTCAGTCCAATACACTGTACTGGCTGGAAACAGACGCGAATGCTAATTGCACTGTATATGGCCAGAATAGCACAAGTGTGCTGTTCTTAGCCTGAATGAACACTTGCTGCTAGAACTTGAATCTCAACGTGATTCAACTCCGTTTAGGAAGTTTAATTGAACCCTAGTGTGCCATGCAAGAAAAACGCTCTGTTTTAGAGAAAACAGCATTCTTTCACTCTACTCTGTTTCCTATAGGGCACGTACAGTGAGCTAGCTCAGAACAAAAGAACTGTGCTTCCTACACAAACGGGGCATATCTAGCTCAACTCAGTATTGGAAAATGAGTAAAACAGGAGCTTCTCTTCAGTCCAATACACTGTACTGGCTGGGAACAGACGTGAATGCTATTTGCACTGTATATGGCCAGAAAGGAAGCACAAGTGTGCTGTTCTTAGCCTGAATGAACACTTGCTGCTAGAACTTGAATCTCAACGTGATTCAACTCCGTTTAGGAAGTTTAATTGAACCCTAGTGTGCCATGCAAGAAAAACACTCTGTTTTAGAGAAAACAGCATTCTTTCACTCTACTGTGTTTCCTACAGGGCACATACAGTGAGCTAGCTCAGAACAAAAGAACTGTGCTTCCTACACAAACAGGGCATATCTAGTTCAACTCAGTATTGGAAACTGAGTAAAACAGGAGCTTCTCTTCAGTCCAATACACTGTACTGGCTGGAAACAGACACGAATGCTATTTGCTCTGTATATGGCCAGAAAAGCACAAGTGTGCTGTTCTTAGCCTGAATGAACACTTGCTGCTAGAACTTGAATCTCAACGTGATTCAACTCCGTTTAGGAAGTTTAATTGAACCCTAGTGTGCCATGAAAGAAAAACACTCTGTTTTAGAGAAAACAGCATTCTTTCCCGCTACTGTGTTTCCTATAGGACCCGTAAGTGAGCTAGCTCAGAACAAAAGAACTGTGCTTCCTACACAAACGGGGCATATCTAGTTCAACTCACTATTGGAAACTGAGTAAAACAGGAGCTTCTAATCAGTCCAATACACTGTACCGGCTGGGAACAGACACGAATGCTATTTGCACTGTATATGGCCAGAATAGCACAAGTGTGCTGTTCTTAGCCTGCATGAACACTTGCTGCTAGAACTTGAATCTCAACGTGATTCAACTCCGTTTAGGAAGTTTAATTGAACCCTAGTGTGCCATGCAAGAAAAACACTCTGTTTTAGAGAAAACAGCATTCTTTCCCTCTACTGTGTTTCCTATAGGGCACGTACAGTGAGCTAGCTCAGAACAAAAGAACTGTGCTTCCTACACAAACGGGGCATATCTAGCTCAACTCAATATTGGAAACTGAGTAAAACAGGAGATTCTCTTCAGTCCAATACACTGTACTGGCTGGGAACAGACGCGATTGCTATTTGCACTGTATATGGCCAGAATAGCACAAGTGTGCTGTTCTTAGCCTGCATGAACACTTGCTGCTAGAACTTGAATCTCAATGTGATTCAACTCCGTTTAGGAAGTTTAATTGAACCCTAGTGTGCCATGCAAGAAAAACACTCTGTTTTAGAGAAAACAGCATTCTTTCACTCTACTGTGTTTCCTTTTGGGCACATACAGTGAGCTAGCTCAGAACAAAAGAACTGTGCTTCCTACACAAACAGGGCATATCTAGT
This sequence comes from Peromyscus maniculatus bairdii, assembly GCF_049852395.1. Classification (NCBI taxonomy): domain Eukaryota; kingdom Metazoa; phylum Chordata; class Mammalia; order Rodentia; family Cricetidae; genus Peromyscus; species Peromyscus maniculatus. The sequence continues at coordinate 6,149,699 of NC_134862.1, forward strand.
TCAACTCAGTATTGGAAACTGAGTAAAACAGGAGCTTCTCTTCAGTCCAATACACTGTACTGGCTGGGAACAGACGTGAAAGCTATTTGCACTGTATATGGCCAGAAAGGAAGCACAAGTGTGCTGTTCTTAGCCTGAATGAACACTTGCTGCTAGAACTTGAATCTCAACGTGATTCAACTCCGTTTAGGAAGTTTAATTGAACCCTAGTGTGCCATGCAAGAAAAACACTCTGTTTAAGAGAAAACAGCATTCTTTCCCTCTACTGTGTTTTCTATAGGGCCCGTAAGTGAGCTAGCTCAGAACAAAAGAACTGTGCTTCCTACACAAACGGGGCATATCTAGTTCAACTCAGTATTGGAAACTGAGTAAAGCAGGAGCTTCTCTTCAGTCCAATACACTGTACTGGCTGGAAACAGACGCGAATGCTATTTGCACTGTATATGGCCAGAATAGCACAAGTGTGCTGTTCTTAGCCTGAATGAACACTTGCAGATAGAACTTGAATCTCAACGTGATTCAACTCCGTTTAGGAAGTTTAATTGAACCCTAGTGTGCCATGCAAGAAAAACGCTCTGTTTTAGAGAAAACAGCATTCTTTCACTCTACTGTGTTTCCTATAGGGCACGTACAGTGAGCTAGCTCAGAACAAAAGAACTGTGCTTCCTACACAAACGGGGCATATCTAGCTCAACTCAGTATTAGAAACTGAGTAAAACAGGAGCTTCTCTTCAGTCCAATACACTGTACTGGCTGGGAACAGACGCGAATGCTATTTGCACTGTATTTGGCCAGAATAGCACAAGTGTTCTGTTCTTAGCCTGAATGAACACTTGCTGCTAGAACTTGAATCTCAATGTGATTCAACTCCGTTTAGGAATTTAATTGAACCCTAGTGTGCCATGCAAGAAAAACACTCTGTTTTAGAGAAAACAGCATTCTTTCACTCTACTGTGTTTCCTATAGGACCCGTAAGTGAGCTAGCTCAGAACAAAAGAACTGTGCTTCCTGCACAAACGGGGCATATCTAGTTCAACTCAGTATTGGAAACTGAGTAAAACAGGAGCTTCTCATCAGTCCAATACACTGTACCGGCTGGGAACAGACACGAATGCTATTTGCACTGTATATGGCCAGAATAGCACAAGTGTGCTGTTCTTAGCCTGAATGAACACTTGCTGCTAGAACTTGAATCTCAACGTGATTCAACTCCGTTTAGGAAGTTTAATTGAACCCTAGTGTGCCATGAAAGAAAAACACTCTGTTTTAGAGAAAACAGCATTCTTTCCCTCTACTGTGTTTCCTATAGGACCCGTAAGTGAGCTAGCTCAGAACAAAAGAACTGTGCTTCCTACACAAACGGGGCATATCTAGTTCAACTCAGTATTGGAAACTGAGTAAAACAGGAGCTTCTCATCAGTCCAAAACACTGTACCGGCTGGGAACAGACACGAATGCTATTTGCACTGTATATGGCCAGAATAGCACAAGTGTGCTGTTCTTAGCCTGAATGAACACTTGCTGCTAGAACTTGAATCTCAACGTGATTCAACTCCGTTTAGGAAGTTTAATTGAACCCTAGTGTGCCATGAAAGAAAAACACTCTGTTTTAGAGAAAACAGCATTCTTTCACTCTACTGTGTTTCCTATAGGGCACGTACAGTGAGCTAGCTCAGAACAAAAGAACTGTGCTTCCTTCACAAACAGGGCATATCTAGTTCAACTCAGTATTGGAAACTGAGTAAAACAGGAGCTTCTCTTCAGTCCAATACACTGTACTGGCTGGGAACAGACGTGAATGCTATTTGCACTGTATATGGCCAGAAAGGAAGCACAAGTGTGCTGATCTTAGCCTGAATGAACACTTGCTGCTAGAACTTGAATCTCAACGTGTTTCAACTCCGTTTAGGAAGTTTAATTGAACCCTAGTGTGCCATGCAAGAAAAACACTCTGTTTTAGAGAAAACAGCATTTTTTCACTCTACTGTGTTTCTTATAGGGCCCGTAAGTGAGCTAGCTCAGAACAAAAGAACTGTGCTTCCTACACAAACGGGGCACATCTAGTTCAACTCAGTATTGGAAACTGAGTAAAACAGGAGCTTCTCATCAGTCCAATACACTGCACCGGCTGGGAACAGACACGAATGCTATTTGCACTGTATATGGCCAGAATAGCACAAGTGTGCTGTTCTTAGCCTGAATGAACACTTGCTGCTAGAACTTGAATCTCAACGTGATTCAACTCCGTTTAGGAAGTTTAATTGAACCCTAGTGTGCCATGCAAGAAAAACACTCTGTTTTAGAGAAAACAGCATTCTTTCACTCTACTGTGTTTCCTACAGGGCACATACAGTGAGCTAGCTCAGAACAAAAGAACTGTGCTTCCTACACAAACAGGGCATATCTAGTTCAACTCAGTATTGGAAACTGAGTAAAACAGGAGCTTCTCTTCAGTCTAATACAGTGTACTGGCTGGGAACAGACGTGAATGCTATTTGCACTGTATATGGCCAGAAAAGCACAAGTGTGCTGTTCTTAGCCTGAATGAACACTTGCTGCTAGAACTTGAATCTCAACGTGATTCAACTCCGTTTAGGAAGTTTAATTGAACCCTAGTGTACCATGAAAGAAAAACACTCTGTTTTAGAGAAAACAGCATTCTTTCCCTCTACTGTGTTTCCTATAGGACCCGTAAGTGAGCTAGCTCAGAACAAAAGAACTGTGCTTCCTACACAAACGGGGCATATCTAGTTCAACTCAGTATTGGAAACTGAGTAAAACAGGAGCTTCTCATCAGTCCAATACACTGTACCGGCTGGGAACAGACACGAATGCTATTTGCACTGTATATGGCCAGAATAGCACAAGTGTGCTGTTCTTAGCCTGAATGAACACTTGCTGCTAGAACTTGAATCTCAACGTGATTCAACTCCGTTTAGGAAGTTTAATTGAACCCTAGTGTGCCATGAAAGAAAAACACTCTGTTTTAGAGAAAACAGCATTCTTTCACTCTACTGTGTTTCCTATAGGGCACATACAGTGAGCTAGCTCAGAACAAAAGAACTGTGCTTCCTTCACAAACAGGGCATATCTAGTTCAACTCAGTATTGGAAACTGAGTAAAACAGGAGCTTCTCTTCAGTCCAATACACTGTACTGGCTGGGAACAGACGTGAATGCTATATGCACTGTATATGGCCAGAAAGGAAGCACAAGTGTGCTGATCTTAGCCTGAATGAACACTTGCTGCTAGAACTTGAATCTCAACGTGTTTCAACTCCGTTTAGGAAGTTTAATTGAACCCTAGTGTGCCATGCAAGAAAAACACTCTGTTTTAGAGAAAACAGCATTTTTTCACTCTACTGTGTTTCCTATAGGGCACATACAGTGAGCTAGCTCAGAACAAAAGAACTGTGCTTCCTTCACAAACAGGGCATATCTAGTTCAACTCAGTATTGGAAACTGAGTAAAACAGGAGCTTCTCTTCAGTCCAATACACTGTACTGGCTGGGAACAGACGTGAATGCTATATGCACTGTATATGGCCAGAAAGGAAGCACAAGTGTGCTGATCTTAGCCTGAATGAACACTTGCTGCTAGAACTTGAATCTCAACGTGTTTCAACTCCGTTTAGGAAGTTTAATTGAACCCTAGTGTGCCATGCAAGAAAAACACTCTGTTTTAGAGAAAACAGCATTTTTTCACTCTACTGTGTTTCCTATAGGGCCCGTAAGTGAGCTAGCTCAGAACAAAAGAACTGTGCTTCCTACACAAACGGGGCACATCTAGTTCAACTCAGTATTGGAAACTGAGTAAAACAGGAGCTTCTCATCAGTCCAATACACTGTACTGGCTGGGAACAGGCGCGAATGCTATTTGCACTGTATATGTCCAGAAAAGCACAAGTGTGCTGTTCTTAGCCTGAATGAACACTTGCTGCTAGAACTTGAATCTCAACGTGATTCAACTCCGTTTAGGAAGTTTAATTGAACCCTAGTGTGCCATGAAAGAAAAACACTCTGTTTTAGAGAAAATAGCATTCTTTCACTCTACTGTGTTTCCTATAGGGCACGTACAGTGAGCTAGCTCAGAACAAAAGAACTGTGCTTCCTACACAAACGGGGCATATCTAGTTCAACTCAGTATTGGAAACTGAGTAAAACAGGAGCTTCTCTTCAGTCCAATTCACTGTACAGGCTGGGAACAGACGCGAATGCTATTTGCACTGTATATGGCCAGAAAAGCACAAGTGTGCTGTTCTTAGCCTGCATGAACACTTGCTGCTAGAACTTGAATCTCAACGTGATTCAACTCCGTTTAGGAAGTTTAATTGAACCCTAGTGTGCCATGCAAGAAAAACACTCTGTTTTAGGGAAAACAGCATTCTTTCCCTCTACTGTGTTTCCTATAGGACCTGTAAGTGAGCTAGCTCAGAACAAAAGAACTGTGCTTCCTACACAAACAGGGCATATCTAGTTCAACTCAGTTTTGGAAACTGAGTAAAACAGGAGCTTCTCTTCAGTCCAATACACTGTACTGGCTGGGAACAGACGTGAATGCTATTTGCACTGTATATGGCCAGAATGGAAGCACAAGTGTGCTGTTCTTAGCCTGAATGTACACTTGCTGCTAGAACTTGAATCTCAACGTGATTCAACTCCGTTTAGGAAGTTTAATTGAACCCTAGTGTGCCATGCAAGAAAAACACTCTGTTTAAGAGAAAACAGCATTCTTTCCCTCTACTGTGTTTCCTATAGGGCCCGTAAGTGAGCTAGCTCAGAACAAAAAAACTGTACTTCCTACACAAACGGGGCATATCTAGTTCAACTCAGTATTGGAAACTGAGTAAAACAGGAGCTTCTCTTCAGTCCAATACACTGTACTGGCTGGAAACAGACGCGAATGCTAATTGCACTGTATATGGCCAGAATAGCACAAGTGTGCTGTTCTTAGCCTGAATGAACACTTGCTGCTAGAACTTGAATCTCAACGTGATTCAACTCCGTTTAGGAAGTTTAATTGAACCCTAGTGTGCCATGCAAGAAAAACGCTCTGTTTTAGAGAAAACAGCATTCTTTCACTCTACTCTGTTTCCTATAGGGCACGTACAGTGAGCTAGCTCAGAACAAAAGAACTGTGCTTCCTACACAAACGGGGCATATCTAGCTCAACTCAGTATTGGAAAATGAGTAAAACAGGAGCTTCTCTTCAGTCCAATACACTGTACTGGCTGGGAACAGACGTGAATGCTATTTGCACTGTATATGGCCAGAAAGGAAGCACAAGTGTGCTGTTCTTAGCCTGAATGAACACTTGCTGCTAGAACTTGAATCTCAACGTGATTCAACTCCGTTTAGGAAGTTTAATTGAACCCTAGTGTGCCATGCAAGAAAAACACTCTGTTTTAGAGAAAACAGCATTCTTTCACTCTACTGTGTTTCCTACAGGGCACATACAGTGAGCTAGCTCAGAACAAAAGAACTGTGCTTCCTACACAAACAGGGCATATCTAGTTCAACTCAGTATTGGAAACTGAGTAAAACAGGAGCTTCTCTTCAGTCCAATACACTGTACTGGCTGGAAACAGACACGAATGCTATTTGCTCTGTATATGGCCAGAAAAGCACAAGTGTGCTGTTCTTAGCCTGAATGAACACTTGCTGCTAGAACTTGAATCTCAACGTGATTCAACTCCGTTTAGGAAGTTTAATTGAACCCTAGTGTGCCATGAAAGAAAAACACTCTGTTTTAGAGAAAACAGCATTCTTTCCCGCTACTGTGTTTCCTATAGGACCCGTAAGTGAGCTAGCTCAGAACAAAAGAACTGTGCTTCCTACACAAACGGGGCATATCTAGTTCAACTCAGTATTGGAAACTGAGTAAAACAGGAGCTTCTCATCAGTCCAATACACTGTACCGGCTGGGAACAGACACGAATGCTATTTGCACTGTATATGGCCAGAATAGCAGAAGTGTGCTGTTCTTCGCCTGAATGCACACTTGCTGCTAGAACTTGAATCTCAACGTGATTCAACTCCGTTTAGGAAGTTTAATTGAACCCTAGTGTGCCATGCAAGAAAAACACTCTGTTTTAGAGAAAACAGCATTCTTTCACTCTACTCTGTTTCCTATAGGGCACGTACAGTGAGCTAGCTCAGAACAAAAGAACTGTGCTTCCTACACAAACGGGGCATATCTAGCTCAACTCAGTATTGGAAACTGAGTAAAACAGGAGCTTCTCTTCAGTCCAATACACTGTACTGGCTGGGAACAGACGCGAATGCTATTTGCACTGTATATGGCCAGAATAGCACAAGTGTGCTGTTCTTAGCCTGAATGAACACTTGCTGCTAGAACTTGAATCTCAACGTGATTCAACTCCGTTTAGGAAGTTTAATTGAACCCTAGTGTGCCATGCAAGAAAAACGCTCTGTTTTAGAGAAAACAGCATTCTTTCACTCTACTGTGATTCCTATAGGGCACGTACAGTGAGCTAGCTCAGAACAAAAGAACTGTGCTTCCTACACAAACGAGGCATATCTAGCTCAACTCAGTATTGGAAACTGAGTAAAACAGGAGCTTCTCTTCAGTCCAATACACTGTAGTGGCTGGGAACAGACGCGAATGCTATTTGCACTGTATATGGCCAGAATAGCACAAGTGTGCTGTTCTTAGCCTGCATGAACACTTGCTGCTAGAACTTGAATCTCAACGTGATTCAACTCCGTTTAGGAATTTAATTGAACCCTAGTGTGCCATGCAAGAAAAACACTCTGTTTTAGAGAAAATAGCATTCTTTCCCTCTACTGTGTTTCCTATATGGCCCGTAAGTGAGCTAGCTCAGAACAAAAGAACTGTGCTTCCTACACAAACGGGGCATATCTAGTTCAACTCAGTATTGGAAACTGAGTAAAACAGGAGCTTCTCTTCAGTCCAATTCACTGTACAGGCTGAGAACAGACGCGAATGCTATTTGCACTGTATATGGCCAGAATAGCACAAGTGTGCTGTTCTTAGCCTGCATGAACACTTGCTGCTAGAACTTGAATCTCAACGTGATTCAACTCCGTTTAGGAAGTTTAATTGAACCCTAGTGTGCCATGCAAGAAAAACACTCTGTTTTAGAGAAAACAGCATTCTTTCCCTCTACTGTGTTTCCTATAGGGCACGTACAGTGAGCTAGCTCAGAACAAAAGAACTGTGCTTCCTACACAAACGGGGCATATCTAGCTCAACTCAATATTGGAAACTGAGTAAAACAGGAGATTCTCTTCAGTCCAATACACTGTACTGGCTGGGAACAGACGCGATTGCTATTTGCACTGTATATGGCCAGAATAGCACAAGTGTGCTGTTCTTAGCCTGCATGAACACTTGCTGCTAGAACTTGAATCTCAATGTGATTCAACTCCGTTTAGGAAGTTTAATTGAACCCTAGTGTGCCATGCAAGAAAAACACTCTGTTTTAGAGAAAACAGCATTCTTTCACTCTACTGTGTTTCCTTTTGGGCACATACAGTGAGCTAGCTCAGAACAAAAGAACTGTGCTTCCTACACAAACAGGGCATATCTAGTTCAACTCAGTATTGGAAACTGAGTAAAACAGGAGCTTCTCTTCAGTCCAATACACTGTACTGGCTGGGAACAGACGTGAAAGCTATTTGCACTGTATATGGCCAGAAAGGAAGCACAAGTGTGCTGTTCTTAGCCTGAATGAACACTTGCTGCTAGAACTTGAATCTCAACGTGATTCAACTCCGTTTAGGAAGTTTAATTGAACCCTAGTGTGCCATGCAAGAAAAACACTCTGTTTAAGAGAAAACAGCATTCTTTCCCTCTACTGTGTTTTCTATAGGGCCCGTAAGTGAGCTAGCTCAGAACAAAAGAACTGTGCTTCCTACACAAACGGGGCATATCTAGTTCAACTCAGTATTGGAAACTGAGTAAAGCAGGAGCTTCTCTTCAGTCCAATACACTGTACTGGCTGGAAACAGACGCGAATGCTATTTGCACTGTATATGGCCAGAATAGCACAAGTGTGCTGTTCTTAGCCTGAATGAACACTTGCAGATAAAACTTGAATCTCAACGTGATTCAACTCCGTTTAGGAAGTTTAATTGAACCCTAGTGTGCCATGCAAGAAAAACGCTCTGTTTTAGAGAAAACAGCATTCTTTCACTCTACTGTGTTTCCTATAGGGCACGTACAGTGAGCTAGCTCAGAACAAAAGAACTGTGCTTCCTACACAAACGGGGCATATCTAGCTCAACTCAGTATTAGAAACTGAGTAAAACAGGAGCTTCTCTTCAGTCCAATACACTGTACTGGCTGGGAACAGACGCGAATGCTATTTGCACTGTATTTGGCCAGAATAGCACAAGTGTTCTGTTCTTAGCCTGAATGAACACTTGCTGCTAGAACTTGAATCTCAATGTGATTCAACTCCGTTTAGGAATTTAATTGAACCCTAGTGTGCCATGCAAGAAAAACACTCTGTTTTAGAGAAAACAGCATTCTTTCACTCTACTGTGTTTCCTATAGGACCCGTAAGTGAGCTAGCTCAGAACAAAAGAACTGTGCTTCCTGCACAAACGGGGCATATCTAGTTCAACTCAGTATTGGAAACTGAGTAAAACAGGAGCTTCTCATCAGTCCAATACACTGTACCGGCTGGGAACAGACACGAATGCTATTTGCACTGTATATGGCCAGAATAGCACAAGTGTGCTGTTCTTAGCCTGAATGAACACTTGCTGCTAGAACTTGAATCTCAACGTGATTCAACTCCGTTTAGGAAGTTTAACTGAACCCTAGTGTGCCATGAAAGAAAAACACTCTGTTTTAGAGAAAACAGCATTCTTTCACTCTACTGTGTTTCCTATAGGGCACGTACAGTGAGCTAGCTCAGAACAAAAGAACTGTGCTTCCTTCACAAACAGGGCATATCTAGTTCAACTCAGTATTGGAAACTGAGTAAAACAGGAGCTTCTCTTCAGTCCAATACACTGTACTGGCTGGGAACAGACGTGAATGCTATTTGCACTGTATATGGCCAGAAAGGAAGCACAAGTGTGCTGATCTTAGCCTGAATGAACACTTGCTGCTAGAACTTGAATCTCAACGTGTTTCAACTCCGTTTAGGAAGTTTAATTGAACCCTAGTGTGCCATGCAAGAAAAACACTCTGTTTTAGAGAAAACAGCATTTTTTCACTCTACTGTGTTTCTTATAGGGCCCGTAAGTGAGCTAGCTCAGAACAAAAGAACTGTGCTTCCTACACAAACGGGGCACATCTAGTTCAACTCAGTATTGGAAACTGAGTAAAACAGGAGCTTCTCATCAGTCCAATACACTGCACCGGCTGGGAACAGACACGAATGCTATTTGCACTGTATATGGCCAGAATAGCACAAGTGTGCTGTTCTTAGCCTGAATGAACACTTGCTGCTAGAACTTGAATCTCAACGTGATTCAACTCCGTTTAGGAAGTTTAATTGAACCCTAGTGTGCCATGCAAGAAAAACACTCTGTTTTAGAGAAAACAGCATTCTTTCACTCTACTGTGTTTCCTACAGGGCACATACAGTGAGCTAGCTCAGAACAAAAGAACTGTGCTTCCTACACAAACAGGGCATATCTAGTTCAACTCAGTATTGGAAACTGAGTAAAACAGGAGCTTCTCTTCAGTCCAATACAGTGTACTGGCTGGGAACAGACGTGAATGCTATTTGCACTGTATATGGCCAGAAAAGCACAAGTGTGCTGTTCTTAGCCTGAATGAACACTTGCTGCTAGAACTTGAATCTCAACGTGATTCAACTCCGTTTAGGAAGTTTAATTGAACCCTAGTGTACCATGAAAGAAAAACACTCTGTGTTAGAGAAAACAGCATTCTTTCCCTCTACTGTGTTTCCTATAGGACCCGTAAGTGAGCTAGCTCAGAACAAAAGAACTGTGCTTCCTACACAAACGGGGCATATCTAGTTCAACTCAGTATTGGAAACTGAGTAAAACAGGAGCTTCTCATCAGTCCAATACACTGTACCGGCTGGGAACAGACACGAATGCTATTTGCACTGTATATGGCCAGAATAGCACAAGTGTGCTGTTCTTAGCCTGAATGAACACTTGCTGCTAGAACTTGAATCTCAACGTGATTCAACTCCGTTTAGGAAGTTTAATTGAACCCTAGTGTGCCATGAAAGAAAAACACTCTGTTTTAGAGAAAACAGCATTCTTTCACTCTACTGTGTTTCCTATAGGGCACATACAGTGAGCTAGCTCAGAACAAAAGAACTGTGCTTCCTTCACAAACAGGGCATATCTAGTTCAACTCAGTATTGGAAACTGAGTAAAACAGGAGCTTCTCTTCAGTCCAATACACTGTACTGGCTGGGAACAGACGTGAATGCTCTATGCACTGTATATGGCCAGAAAGGAAGCACAAGTGTGCTGATCTTAGCCTGAATGAACACTTGCTGCTAGAACTTGAATCTCAACGTGTTTCAACTCCGTTTAGGAAGTTTAATTGAACCCTAGTGTGCCATGCAAGAAAAACACTCTGTTTTAGAGAAAACAGCATTCTTTCACTCTACTGTGTTTCCTATAGGGCACATACATTGAGCTAGCTCAGAACAAAAGAACTGTGCTTCCTTCACAAACAGGGCATATCTAGTTCAACTCAGTATTGGAAACTGAGTAAAACAGGAGCTTCTCTTCAGTCCAATACACTGTACTGGCTGGGAACAGACGTGAATGCTATATGCACTGTATATGGCCAGAAAGGAAGCACAAGTGTGCTGATCTTAGCCTGAATGAACACTTGCTGCTAGAACTTGAATCTCAACGTGTTTCAACTCCGTTTAGGAAGTTTAATTGAACCCTAGTGTGCCATGAAAGAAAAACACTCTGTTTTAGAGAAAATAGCATTCTTTCACTCTACTGTGTTTCCTATAGGGCACGTACAGTGAGCTAGCTCAGAACAAAAGAACTGTGCTTCCTACACAAACGGGGCATATCTAGTTCAACTCAGTATTGGAAACTGAGTAAAACAGGAGCTTCTCTTCAGTCCAATTCACTGTACAGGCTGGGAACAGACGCGAATGCTATTTGCACTGTATATGGCCAGAAAAGCACAAGTGTGCTGTTCTTAGCCTGCATGAACACTTGCTGCTAGAACTTGAATCTCAACGTGATTCAACTCCGTTTAGGAAGTTTAATTGAACCCTAGTGTGCCATGCAAGAAAAACGCTCTGTTTTAGAGAAAACAGCATTCTTTCACTCTACTGTGTTTCCTATAGGGCACGTACAGTGAGCTAGCTCAGAACAAAAGAACTGTGCTTCCTACACAAATGGGGCATATCTAGCTCAACTCAGTATTGGAAACTGAGTAAAACAGGAGCTTCTCTTCAGTCCAATACACTGTACTGGCTGGAAACAGACGCGAATGCTATTTGCACTGTATATGGCCAGAATAGCACAAGTGTGCTGGTCTTAGCCTGAATGAACACTTGCTGCTAGAACTTGAATCTCAACGTGATTCAACTCCGTTTAGGAAGTTTAATTGAACCCTGGTGTGCCATGCAAGAAAAACACTCTGTTTTAGAGAAAACAGCATTCTTTCCCTCTACTGTGTTTCCTATAGGACCCGTAAGTGAGCTAGCTCGGAACAAAAGAACTGTGCTTCCTGCACAAACGGGGCATATCTAGTTCAACTCAGTATTGGAAACTGAGTAAAAAAGGAGCTTCTCATCAGTCCAATACACTGTACCGGCTGGGAACAGACACGAATGCTATTTGCACTGTATATGGCCAGAATAGCACAAGTGTGCTGTTCTTAGCCTGAATGAACACTTGCTGCTAGAACTTGAATCTCAACGTGATTCAACTCCGTTTAGGAAGTTTAATTGAACCCTAGTGTGCCATGCAAGAAAAACACTCTGTTTAAGAGAAAACAGCATTCTTTCACTCTACTGTGTTTCCTATAGGGCACATACAGTGAGCTAGCTCAGAACAAAAGAACTGTGCTTCCTACACAAACAGGGCATATCTAGTTCAACTCAGTATTGGAAACTGAGTAAAACAGGAGCTTCTCTTCAGTCCAATACACTGTATTGGCTGGGAACAGACGTGAATGCTATTTGCACTGTATATGGCCAGAAAGGAAGCACAAGTGTGCTGTTCTTAGCCTGAATGAACACTTGCTGCTAGAACTTGAATCTCAACGTGATTCAACTCCGTTTAGGAAGTTTAATTGAACCCTAGTGTGCCATGCAAGAAAAACACTCTGTTTAAGAGAAAACAGCATTCTTTCCCTCTACTGTGTTTCCTATAGGTCCTGTAAGTGAGCTAGCTCAGAACAAAAGAACTGTGCTTCCTACACAAACAGGGCATATCTAGTTCAACTCAGTATTGGAAACTGAGTAAAACAGGTGCTTCTCTTCAGTCCAATACACTGTACTGGCTGGAAACAGACGCGAATGCTATTTGCACTGTATATGGCCAGAATAGCACAAGTGTGCTGTTCTTAGCCTGAATGAACACTTGCTGCTAGAACTTGAATATCAACGTGATTCAACTCCGTTTAGGAAGTTTAATTGAACCCTAGTGTGCCATGCAAGAAAAACGCTCTGTTTTAGAGAAAACAGCATTCTTTCACTCTACTGTGTTTCCTATAGGGCACGTACAGTGAGCTAGCTCAGAACAAAAGAACTGTGCTTCCTACACAAACGGGGCATATCTAGCTCAACTCAGTATTGGAAACTGAGTAAAACAGGAGCTTCTCTTCAGTCCAATACACTGTACTGGCTGGGAACAGACGCGAATGCTATTTGCACTGTATATGGCCAGAATAGCACAAGTGTGCTGTTCTTAGCCTGCATGAACACTTGCTGCTAGAACTTGAATCTCAACGTGATTCAACTCCGTTTAGGAAGTTTAATTGAACCCTAGTGTGCCATGCAAGAAAAACACTCTGTTTTAGAGAAAACAGCATTCTTTCCCTCTACTGTGTTTCCTATAGGACCCGTAAGTGAGCTAGCTCAGAACAAGAGAACTGTGCTTCATACACAAACGGGGCATATCTAGTTCAACTCAGTATTGGAAACTGAGTAAAACAGGAGCTTCTCTTCAGTCCAATACAGTGTACTGGCTGGGAACAGACGTGAATGCTATTTGCACTGTATATGGCCAGAAAGGAAGCACAAGTGTGCTGTTCTTAGCCTGAATGAACACTTGCTGCTAGAACTTGAATCTCAACGTGATTCAACTCCGTTTAGGAAGTTTAATTGAACCCTAGTGTACCATGAAAGAAAAACACTCTGTTTTAGAGAAAACAGCATTCTTTCCCTCTACTGTGTTTCCTATAGGACCCGTAAGTGAGCTAGCTCAGAACAAAAGAACTGTGCTTCCTACACAAACGGGGCATATCTAGATCAACTCAGTATTGGAAACTGAGTAAAACAGGAGCTTCTCATCAGTCCAATACACTGTACCGGCTGGGAACAGACACGAATGCTATTTGCACTGTATATGGCCAGAATAGCACAAGTGTGCTGTTCTTAGCCTGAATGAACACTTGCTGCTAGAACTTGAATCTCAACGTGATTCAACTCCGTTTAGGAAGTTTAATTGAACCCTAGTGTGCCATGAAAGAAAAACACTCTGTTTTAGAGAAAACAGCATTCTTTCACTCTACTGTGTTTCCTATAGGGCACATACAGTGAGCTAGCTCAGAACAAAAGAACTGTGCTTCCTTCACAAACAGGGCATATCTAGTTCAACTCAGTATTGGAAACTGAGTAAAACAGGAGCTTCTCTTCAGTCCAATACACTGTACTGGCTGGGAACAGACGTGAATGCTATATGCACTGTATATGGCCAGAAAGGAAGCACAAGTGTGCTGATCTTAGCCTGAATGAACACTTGCTGCTAGAACTTGAATCTCAACGTGTTTCAACTCCGTTTAGGAAGTTTAATTGAACCCTAGTGTGCCATGCAAGAAAAACACTCTGTTTTAGAGAAAACAGCATTTTTTCACTCTACTGTGTTTCCTATAGGGCACATACAGTGAGCTAGCTCAGAACAAAAGAACTGTGCTTCCTTCACAAACAGGGCATATCTAGTTCAACTCAGTATTGGAAACTGAGTAAAACAGGAGCTTCTCTTCAGTCCAATACACTGTACTGGCTGGGAACAGACGTGAATGCTATATGCACTGTATATGGCCAGAAAGGAAGCACAAGTGTGCTGATCTTAGCCTGAATGAACACTTGCTGCTAGAACTTGAATCTCAACGTGTTTCAACTCCGTTTAGGAAGTTTAATTGAACCCTAGTGTGCCATGCAAGAAAAACACTCTGTTTTAGAGAAAACAGCATTTTTTCACTCTACCCTGTTTCCTATAGGGCCCGTAAGTGAGCTAGCTCAGAACAAAAGAACTGTGCTTCCTACACAAACGGGGCACATCTAGTTCAACTCAGTATTGGAAACTGAGTAAAACAGGAGCTTCTCATCAGTCCAATACACTGTACTGGCTGGGAACAGGCGCGAATGCTATTTGCACTGTATATGTCCAGAAAAGCACAAGTGTGCTGTTCTTAGCCTGAATGAACACTTGCTGCTAGAACTTGAATCTCAACGTGATTCAACTCCGTTTAGGAAGTATAATTGAACCCTAGTGTGCCATGAAAGAAAAACACTCTGTTTTAGAGAAAATAGCATTCTTTCACTCTACTGTGTTTCCTATAGGGCACGTACAGTGAGCTAGCTCAGAACAAAAGAACTGTGCTTCCTACACAAACGGGGCATATCTAGTTCAACTCAGTATTGGAAACTGAGTAAAACAGGAGCTTCTCTTCAGTCCAATTCACTGTACAGGCTGGGAACAGACGCGAATGCTATTTGCACTGTATATGGCCAGAAAAGCACAAGTGTGCTGTTCTTAGCCTGCATGAACACTTGCTGCTAGAACTTGAATCTCAACGTGATTCAACTCCGTTTAGGAAGTTTAATTGAACCCTAGTGTGCCATGCAAGAAAAACGCTCTGTTTTAGAGAAAACAGCATTCTTTCACTCTACTGTGTTTCCTATAGGGCACGTACAGTGAGCTAGCTCAGAACAAAAGAACTGTGCTTCCTACACAAATGGGGCATATCTAGCTCAACTCAGTATTGGAAACTGAGTAAAACAGGAGCTTCTCTTCAGTCCAATACACTGTACTGGCTGGAAACAGACGCGAATGCTATTTGCACTGTATATGGCCAGAATAGCACAAGTGTGCTGGTCTTAGCCTGAATGAACACTTGCTGCTAGAACTTGAATCTCAACGTGATTCAACTCCGTTTAGGAAGTTTAATTGAACCCTGGTGTGCCATGCAAGAAAAACACTCTGTTTTAGAGAAAACAGCATTCTTTCCCTCTACTGTGTTTCCTATAGGACCCGTAAGTGAGCTAGCTCGGAACAAAAGAACTGTGCTTCCTGCACAAACGGGGCATATCTAGTTCAACTCAGTATTGGAAACTGAGTAAAAAAGGAGCTTCTCATCATTCCAATACACTGTACCGGCTGGGAACAGACACGAATGCTATTTGCACTGTATATGGCCAGAATAGCACAAGTGTGCTGTTCTTAGCCTGAATGAACACTTGCTGCTAGAACTTGAATCTCAACGTGATTCAACTCCGTTTAGGAAGTTTAATTGAACCCTAGTGTGCCATGCAAGAAAAACACTCTGTTTAAGAGAAAACAGCATTCTTTCACTCTACTGTGTTTCCTATAGGGCACATACAGTGAGCTAGCTCAGAACAAAAGAACTGTGCTTCCTACACAAACAGGGCATATCTAGTTCAACTCAGTATTGGAAACTGAGTAAAACAGGAGCTTCTCTTCAGTCCAATACACTGTATTGGCTGGGAACAGACGTGAATGCTATTTGCACTGTATATGGCCAGAAAGGAAGCACAAGTGTGCTGTTCTTAGCCTGAATGAACACTTGCTGCTAGAACTTGAATCTCAACGTGATTCAACTCCGTTTAGGAAGTTTAATTGAACCCTAGTGTGCCATGCAAGAAAAACACTCTGTTTAAGAGAAAACAGCATTCTTTCCCTCTACTGTGTTTCCTATAGGGCCTGTAAGTGAGCTAGCTCAGAACAAAAGAACTGTGCTTCCTACACAAACAGGGCATATCTAGTTCAACTCAGTATTGGAAACTGAGTAAAACAGGTGCTTCTCTTCAGTCCAATACACTGTACTGGCTGGAAACAGACGCGAATGCTATTTGCACTGTATATGGCCAGAATAGCACAAGTGTGCTGTTCTTAGCCTGAATGAACACTTGCTGCTAGAACTTGAATCTCAACGTGATTCAACTCCGTTTAGGAAGTTTAATTGAACCCTAGTGTGCCATGCAAGAAAAACGCTCTGTTTTAGAGAAAACAGCATTCTTTCACTCTACTGTGTTTCCTATAGGGCACGTACAGTGAGCTAGCTCAGAACAAAAGAACTGTGCTTCCTACACAAACGGGGCATATCTAGCTCAACTCAGTATTGGAAACTGAGTAAAACAGGAGCTTCTCTTCAGTCCAATACACTGTACTGGCTGGGAACAGACGCGAATGCTATTTGCACTGTATATGGCCAGAATAGCACAAGTGTGCTGTTCTTAGCCTGCATGAACACTTGCTGCTAGAACTTGAATCTCAACGTGATTCAACTCCGTTTAGGAAGTTTAATTGAACCCTAGTGTGCCATGCAAGAAAAACACTCTGTTTTAGAGAAAACAGCATTCTTTCCCTCTACTGTGTTTCCTATAGGACCCGTAAGTGAGCTAGCTCAGAACAAAAGAACTGTGCTTCCTGCACAAACGGGGCATATCTAGTTCAACTCAGTATTGGAAACTGAGTAAAACAGGAGCTTCTCATCAGTACAATACACTGTACCGGCTGGGAACAGACACGAATGCTATTTGCACTGTATATGGCCAGAATAGCACAAGTGTGCTGTTCTTAGCCTGAAAGAACACTTGCTGCTAGAACTTGAATCTCAACGTGATTCAACTCCGTTTAGGAAGTTTAATTGAACCCTAGTGTGCCAT
Organism: Peromyscus maniculatus bairdii; assembly: GCF_049852395.1. Taxonomy (NCBI): domain Eukaryota; kingdom Metazoa; phylum Chordata; class Mammalia; order Rodentia; family Cricetidae; genus Peromyscus; species Peromyscus maniculatus. The sequence goes on from NC_134862.1 coordinate 6,166,790, forward strand.
GCAAGAAAAACACTCTGTTTTAGAGAAAACAGCATTCTTTCACTCTACTGTGTTTCCTATAGGGAATATACAGTGAGCTAGCTCAGAACAAAAGAACTGTGCTTCCTACACAAACAGGGCATATCTAGTTCAACTCAGTATTGGAAACTGAGTAAAACAGGAGCTTCTCTTCAGTCCAATACACTGTACTGGCTGGGAACAGACGTGAATGCTATTTGCACTGTATATGGCCAGAAAGGAAGCACAAGTGTGCTGTTCTTAGCCTGAATGTACACTTGCTGCTAGAACTTGAATCTCAACGTGATTCAACTCCGTTTAGGAAGTTTAATTGAACCCTAGTGTGCCGTGCAAGAAAAACACTCTGTTTAAGAGAAAACAGCATTCATTCCCTCTACTGTGTTTCCTGTAGGGCCCGTAAGTGAGCTAGCTCAGAACAAAAAAACTGTGCTTCCTACACAAACGGGGCATATCTAGTTCAACTCAGTATTGGAAACTGAGTAAAACAGGAGCTTCTCTTCAGTCCAATACACTGTACTGGCTGGAAACAGACGCGAATGCTAATTGCACTGTATATGGCCAGAATAGCACAAGTGTGCTGTTCTTAGCCTGAATGAACACTTGCTGCTAGAACTTGAATCTCAACGTGATTCAACTCCGTTTAGGAAGTTTAATTGAACCCTAGTGTGCCATGCAAGAAAAACGCTCTGTTTTAGAGAAAACAGCATTCTTTCACTCTACTCTGTTTCCTATAGGGCACGTACAGTGAGCTAGCTCAGAACAAAAGAACTGTGCTTCCTACACAAACGGGGCATATCTAGCTCAACTCAGAATTGGAAACTGAGTAAAACAGGAGCTTCTATTCAGTCCAATACACTGTACTGGCTGGGAACAGACGCGAATGCTATTTGCACTGTATATGGCCAGAATAGCACAAGTGTGCTGTTCTTAGCCTGCATGAACACTTGCTGCTAGAACTTGAATCTCAACGTGATTTAACTCCGTTTAGGAAGTTTAATTGAACCCTAGTGTGCCATGAAAGAAAAACACTCTGTTTTAGAGAAAACAGCATTCTTTCCCACTACTGTGTTTCCTATAGGACCCGTAAGTGAGCTAGCTCAGAACAAAAGAACTGTGCTTCCTACACAAACGGGCCATATCTAGTTCAACTCAGTATTGGAAACTGAGTAAAACAGGAGCTTCTCATCAGTCCAATACACTGTACCGGCTGGGAACAGACACGAATGCTATTTGCACTGTATATGGCCAGAATAGCACAAGTGTGCTGTTCTTAGCCTGAATGAACACTTGCTGCTAGAACTTGAATCTCAACGTGATTCAACTCCGTTTAGGAAGTTTAATTGAACCCTAGTGTGCCATGCAAGAAAAACACTCTGTTTTAGAGAAAACAGCATTCTTTCACTCTACTGTGTTTCCTATAGGGCACATACAGTGAGCTAGCTCAGAACAAAAGAACTGTGCTTCCTACACAAACAGGGCATATCTAGTTCAACTCAGTATTGGAAACTGAGTAAAACAGGAGCTTCTCTTCAGTCCAATACACTGTACTGGCTGGAAACAGACGCGAATGCTATTTGCACTGTATATGGCCAGAATAGCACAAGTGTGCTGGTCTTAGCCTGAATGAACACTTGCTGCTAGAACTTGAATCTCAACGTGATTCAACTCCGTTTAGGAAGTTTAATTGAACCCTGGTGTGCCATGCAAGAAAAACACTCTGTTTTAGAGAAAACAGCATTCTTTCCCTCTACTGTGTTTCCTATAGGACCCGTAAGTGAGCTAGCTCGGAACAAAAGAACTGTGCTTCCTGCACAAACGGGGCATATCTAGTTCAACTCAGTATTGGAAACTGAGTAAAAAAGGAGCTTCTCATCATTCCAATACACTGTACCGGCTGGGAACAGACACGAATGCTATTTGCACTGTATATGGCCAGAATAGCACAAGTGTGCTGTTCTTAGCCTGAATGAACACTTGCTGCTAGAACTTGAATCTCAACGTGATTCAACTCCGTTTAGGAAGTTTAATTGAACCCTAGTGTGCCATGCAAGAAAAACACTCTGTTTAAGAGAAAACAGCATTCTTTCACTCTACTGTGTTTCCTATAGGGCACATACAGTGAGCTAGCTCAGAACAAAAGAACTGTGCTTCCTACACAAACAGGGCATATCTAGTTCAACTCAGTATTGGAAACTGAGTAAAACAGGAGCTTCTCTTCAGTCCAATACACTGTACTGGCTGGGAACAGACGTGAATGCTATTTGCACTGTATATGGCCAGAAAGGAAGCACAAGTGTGCTGTTCTTAGCCTGAATGAACACTTGCTGCTAGAACTTGAATCTCAACGTGATTCAACTCCGTTTAGGAAGTTTAATTGAACCCTAGTGTGCCATGCAAGAAAAACACTCTGTTTAAGAGAAAACAGCATTCTTTCCCTCTACTGTGTTTCCTATAGGGCCTGTAAGTGAGCTAGCTCAGAACAAAAGAACTGTGCTTCCTACACAAACAGGGCATATCTAGTTCAACTCAGTATTGGAAACTGAGTAAAACAGGTGCTTCTCTTCAGTCCAATACACTGTACTGGCTGGAAACAGACGCGAATGCTATTTGCACTGTATATGGCCAGAATAGCACAAGTGTGCTGTTCTTAGCCTGAATGAACACTTGCTGCTAGAACTTGAATCTCAACGTGATTCAACTCCGTTTAGGAAGTTTAATTGAACCCTAGTGTGCCATGCAAGAAAAACGCTCTGTTTTAGAGAAAACAGCATTCTTTCACTCTACTGTGTTTCCTATAGGGCACGTACAGTGAGCTAGCTCAGAACAAAAGAACTGTGCTTCCTACACAAACGGGGCATATCTAGCTCAACTCAGTATTGGAAACTGAGTAAAACAGGAGCTTCTCTTCAGTCCAATACACTGTACTGGCTGGGAACAGACGCGAATGCTATTTGCACTGTATATGGCCAGAATAGCACAAGTGTGCTGTTCTTAGCCTGCATGAACACTTGCTGCTAGAACTTGAATCTCAACGTGATTCAACTCCGTTTAGGAAGTTTAATTGAACCCTAGTGTGCCATGCAAGAAAAACACTCTGTTTTAGAGAAAACAGCATTCTTTCCCTCTACTGTGTTTCCTATAGGACCCGTAAGTGAGCTAGCTCAGAACAAAAGAACTGTGCTTCCTGCACAAACGGGGCATATCTAGTTCAACTCAGTATTGGAAACTGAGTAAAACAGGAGCTTCTCATCAGTACAATACACTGTACCGGCTGGGAACAGACACGAATGCTATTTGCACTGTATATGGCCAGAATAGCACAAGTGTGCTGTTCTTAGCCTGAATGAACACTTGCTGCTAGAACTTGAATCTCAACGTGATTCAACTCCGTTTAGGAAGTTTAATTGAACCCTAGTGTGCCATGCAAGAAAAACACTCTGTTTTAGAGAAAACAGCATTCTTTCACTCTACTGTGTTTCCTATAGGGAATATACAGTGAGCTAGCTCAGAACAAAAGAACTGTGCTTCCTACACAAACAGGGCATATCTAGTTCAACTCAGTATTGGAAACTGAGTAAAACAGGAGCTTCTCTTCAGTCCAATACACTGTACTGGCTGGGAACAGACGTGAATGCTATTTGCACTGTATATGGCCAGAAAGGAAGCACAAGTGTGCTGTTCTTAGCCTGAATGTACACTTGCTGCTAGAACTTGAATCTCAACGTGATTCAACTCCGTTTAGGAAGTTTAATTGAACCCTAGTGTGCCGTGCAAGAAAAACACTCTGTTTAAGAGAAAACAGCATTCATTCCCTCTACTGTGTTTCCTGTAGGGCCCGTAAGTGAGCTAGCTCAGAACAAAAAAACTGTGCTTCCTACACAAACGGGGCATATCTAGTTCAACTCAGTATTGGAAACTGAGTAAAACAGGAGCTTCTCTTCAGTCCAATACACTGTACTGGCTGGAAACAGACGCGAATGCTAATTGCACTGTATATGGCCAGAATAGCACAAGTGTGCTGTTCTTAGCCTGAATGAACACTTGCTGCTAGAACTTGAATCTCAACGTGATTCAACTCCGTTTAGGAAGTTTAATTGAACCCTAGTGTGCCATGCAAGAAAAACGCTCTGTTTTAGAGAAAACAGCATTCTTTCACTCTACTGTGTTTCCTATAGGGCACGTACAGTGAGCTAGCTCAGAACAAAAGAACTGTGCTTCCTACACAAACGGGGCATATCTAGCTCAACTCAGAATTGGAAACTGAGTAAAACAGGAGCTTCTATTCAGTCCAATACACTGTACTGGCTGGGAACAGACGCGAATGCTATTTGCACTGTATATGGCCAGAATAGCACAAGTGTGCTGTTCTTAGCCTGCATGAACACTTGCTGCTAGAACTTGAATCTCAACGTGATTTAACTCCGTTTAGGAAGTTTAATTGAACCCTAGTGTGCCATGAAAGAAAAACACTCTGTTTTAGAGAAAACAGCATTCTTTCCCACTACTGTGTTTCCTATAGGACCCGTAAGTGAGCTAGCTCAGAACAAAAGAACTGTGCTTCCTACACAAACGGGCCATATCTAGTTCAACTCAGTATTGGAAACTGAGTAAAACAGGAGCTTCTCATCAGTCCAATACACTGTACCGGCTGGGAACAGACACGAATGCTATTTGCACTGTATATGGCCAGAATAGCACAAGTGTGCTGTTCTTAGCCTGAATGAACACTTGCTGCTAGAACTTGAATCTCAACGTGATTCAACTCCGTTTAGGAAGTTTAATTGAACCCTAGTGTGCCATGCAAGAAAAACACTCTGTTTTAGAGAAAACAGCATTCTTTCACTCTACTGTGTTTCCTATAGGGCACATACAGTGAGCTAGCTCAGAACAAAAGAACTGTGCTTCCTACACAAACAGGGCATATCTAGTTCAACTCAGTATTGGAAACTGAGTAAAACAGGAGCTTCTCTTCAGTCCAATACACTGTACTGGCTGGGAACAGACGTGAATGCTATTTGCACTGTATATGGCCAGAAAGGAAGCACAAGTGTGCTGTTCTTAGCCTGAATGAACACTTGCTGCTAGAACTTGAATCTCAACGTGATTCAACTCCGTTTAGGAAGTTTAATTGAACCCTAGTGTGCCATGCAAGAATAACACTCTGTTTTAGAGAAAACAGCATTCTTTCACTCTACTGTGTTTCCTATAGGGCACGTACAGTGAGCTAGCTCAGAACAAAAGAACTGTGCTTCCTACACAAACGGGGCATATCTAGCTCAACTCAGTATTGGAAACTGAGTAAAACAGGAGCTTCTCTTCAGTCCAATACACTGTACTGGCTGGGAACAGACGCGAATGCTATTTGCACTGTATATGGCCAGAATAGCACAAGTGTGCTGTTCTTAGCCTGCATGAACACTTGCTGCTAGAACTTGAATCTCAACGTGATTTAACTCCGTTTAGGAAGTTTAATTGAACCCTAGTGTGCCATGAAAGAAAAACACTCTGTTTTAGAGAAAACAGCATTCTTTCCCACTACTGTGTTTCCTATAGGACCCGTAAGTGAGCTAGCTCAGAACAAAAGAACTGTGCTTCCTACACAAACGGGGCATATCTAGTTCAACTCAGTATTGGAAACTGAGTAAAACAGGAGCTTCTCATCAGTCCAATACACTGTACCGGCTGGGAACAGACACGAATGCTATTTGCACTGTATATGGCCAGAATAGCACAAGTGTGCTGTTCTTAGTCTGAATGAACACTTGCTGCTAGAACTTGAATCTCAACGTGATTCAACTCCGTTTAGGAAGTTTAATTGAACCCTAGTGTGCCATGCAAGAAAAACACTCTGTTTTAGAGAAAACAGCATTCTTTCACTCTACTGTGTTTCCTATAGGGCCCATACAGTGAGCTAGCTCAGAACAAAAGAACTGTGCTTCCTACACAAACAGGGCATATCTAGTTAAACTCAGTATTGGAAACTGAGTAAAACAGGAGCTTCTCTTCAGTCCAATACACTGTACTGGCTGGGAACAGACGTGAATGCTATTTGCACTGTATATGGCCAGAAAGGAAGCACAAGTGTGCTGTTCTTAGCCTGAATGAACACTTGCTGCTAGAACTTGAATCTCAACGTGATTCAACTCCGTTTAGGAAGTTTAATTGAACCCTAGTGTGCCATGCAAGAAAAACACTCTGTTTTAGAGAAAACAGCATTCTTTCACTCTACTGTGTTTCCTACAGGGCACATACAGTGAGCTAGCTCAGAACAAAAGAACTGTGCTTCCTACACAAACAGGGCATATCTAGTTCAACTCAGTATTGGAAACTGAGTAAAACAGGAGCTTCTCTTCAGTCGAATACACTGTACTGGCTGGAAACAGACACGAATGCTATTTGCTCTGTATATGGCCAGAAAAGCACAAGTGTGCTGTTCTTAGCCTGAATGAACACTTGCTGCTAGAACTTGAATCTCAACGTGATTCAACTCCGTTTAGGAAGTTTAATTGAACCCTAGTGTGCCATGAAAGAAAAACACTCTGTTTTAGAGAAAACAGCATTCTTTCCCGCTACTGTGTTTCCTATAGGACCCGTAAGTGAGCTAGCTCAGAACAAAATAACTGTGCTTCCTACACAAACGGGGCATATCTAGTTCAACTCACTATTGGAAACTGAGTAAAACAGGAGCTTCTCATCAGTCCAATACACTGTTCCGGCTGGGAACAGACACGAATGCTATTTGCACTGTATATGGCCAGAATAGCAGAAGTGTGCTGTTCTTCGCCTGAATGCACACTTGCTGCTAGAACTTGAATCTCAACGTGATTCAACTCCGTTTAGGAAGTTTAATTGAACCCTAGTGTGCCATGCAAGAAAAACAATCTGTTTTAGAGAAAACAGCATTCTTTCACTCTACTGTGTTTCCTATAGGGCACATACAGTGAGCTAGCTCAGAACAAAAGAACTGTGCTTCCTACACAAACAGGGCATATCTAGTTCAACTCAGTATTGGAAACTGAGTAAAACAGGAGCTTCTCTTCAGTCCAATACACTGTAATGGCTGGGAACAGACGTGAGTGCTATTTGCACTTTATATGGCCAGAAAGGAAGCACAAGTGTGCTCTTCTCAGCCTGAATGAACACTTGCTGCTAGAACTTGAATCTCAACGTGATTCAACTCCGTTTAGGAAGTTTAATTGAACCCTAGTGTGCCATGCAAGAAAAACATTCTGTTTAAGAGAAAACAGCATTCTTTCCCTCTACTGTGTTTCCTATAGGGCCCGTAAGTGAGCTAGCTCAGAACAAAAGAACTGTGCTTCCTACACAAACGGGGCATATCTAGTTCAACTCAGTATTGGAAACTGAGTAAAACAGGAGCTTCTCTTCAGTCCAATACACTGTACTGGCTGGAAACAGACGCGAATGCTATTTGCAGTGTATATTGCCAGAATAGCACAAGTGTGCTGTTCTTAGCCTGAATGAACACGTGCTGCTAGAACTTGAATCTCAACGTGATTCAACTCCGTTTAGGAAGTTTAATTGAACCCTAGTGTGCCATGCAAGAAAAACGCTCTGTTTTAGAGAAAACAGCATTCTTTCACTCTACTGTGATTCCTATAGGGCACGTACAGTGAGCTAGCTCAGAACAAAAGAACTGTGCTTCCTACACAAACGGGGCATATCTAGCTCAACTCAGTATTGGAAACTGAGTAAAACAGGAGCTTCTCTTCAGTCCAATACACTGTACTGGCTGGGAACAGACGCGAATGCTATTTGCACTGTATATGGCCAGAATAGCACAAGTGTGCTGTTCTTAGCCTGCATGAACACTTGCTGCTAGAACTTGAATCTCAACGTGATTCAACTCCGTTTAGGAATTTAATTGAACCCTAGTGTGCCATGCAAGAAAAACACTCTGTTTTAGAGAAAACAGCATTCTTTCACTCTACTGTGTTTCCTATAGGACCCGTAAGTGAGCTAGCTCAGAACAAAAGAACTGTGCTTCCTGCACAAACGGGGCATATCTAGTTCAACTCAGTATTGGAAACTGAGTAAAACAGGAGCTTCTCATCAGTCCAATACACTGTACCGGCTGGGAACAGACACGAATGCTATTTGCACTGTATATGGCCAGAATAGCACAAGTGTGCTGTTCTTAGCCTGAATGAACACTTGCTGCTAGAACTTGAATCTCAACGTGATTCAACTCCGTTTAGGAAGTTTAATTGAACCCTAGTGTGCCATGCAAGAAAAACACTCTGTTTTAGAGAAAACAGCATTCTTTCACTCTACTGTGTTTCCTACAGGGCACATACAGTGAGCTAGCTCAGAACAAAAGAACTGTGCTTCCTACACAAACAGGGCATATCTAGTTCAACTCAGTATTGGAAACTGAGTAAAACAGGAGCTTCTCTTCAGTCCAATACAGTGTACTGGCTGGAAACAGACACGAATGCTATTTGCACTGTATATGGCCAGAAAAGCACAAGTGTGCTGTTCTTAGCCTGAATGAACACTTGCTGCTAGAACTTGAATCTCAACGTGATTCAACTCCGTTTAGGAAGTTTAATTGAACCCTAGTGTGCCATGCAAGAAAAACACTCTGTTTTAGAGAAAACAGCATTCTTTCCCTCTACTGTGTTTCCTATAGGGCCCGTAAGTGAGCTAGGTCAGAACAAAAGAACTGTGCTTCCTACACAAACGGGGCATATCTAGTTCAACTCAGTATTAGAAACTGAGTAAAACAGGAGCTTCTCATCAGTCCAATACACTGTACTGGCTGGGAACAGACGCGAATGCTATTTGCACTGTATATGGCCAGAATAACACAAGTGTGCTGTTCTTAGCCTGAATGAACACTTGCTGCTAGAACTTGAATCTCATCGTGATTCAACTCCGTTTAGGAAGTTTAATTGAAGCCTAGTGTGCCATGCAAGAAAAACACTCTGTTTTAGAGAAAACAGCATTCTTTCCCTCTACTGTGTTTCCTATAGGGCCCGTAAGTGAGCTAGCTCAGAACAAAAGAACTGTGCTTCCTACACAAACAGGGCATATCTAGTTCAACTCAGTATTGGAAACTGAGTAAAACAAGAGCTTCTCATTAGTCCAATACACTGTACTGGTTAGGAACAGACGCGAATGCTATTTGCACTGTATATGGCCAGAAAGGAAGCACAAGTGTGCTGTTCTTAGCCTGCATGAACACTTGCTGCTAGAACTTGAATCTCAACGTGATTCAACTCCCCTTTAGGAAGTTTAATTAAACCCTAGTGTGCCATGCAAGAAAAACACTCTGTTTTAGAGAAAACAGCATTCTTTCCCTCTACTGTGTTTCCTATAGGGCACGTACAGTGAGCTAGCTCAGAACAAAAGAACTGTGCTTCCTACACAAACGGGGCATATCTAGCTCAACTCAATATTGGAAACTGAGTAAAACAGGAGCTTCTCTTCAGTCCAATACACTGTACTGGCTGGGAATAGTCGCGAATGCTATTTGCACTGTATATGGCCAGAAAAGCACAAGTGTGCTGTTCTTAGCCTGAATGAACACTTGCTGCTAGAACTTGAATCTCAATGTGATTCAACTCCGTTTAGGAAGTTTAATTGAACCCTAGTGTGCCATGCAAGAAAAACACTCTGTTTTAGAGAAAACAGCATTCTTTCACTCTACTGTGTTTCCTTCTGGGCACATACAGTGAGCTAGCTCAGAACAAAAGAACTGTGCTTCCTACACAAACAGGGCATATCTAGTTCAACTCAGTATTGGAAACTGAGTAAAACAGGAGCTTCTCTTCAGTCCAATACACTGTACTGGCTGGGAACAGACGTGAAAGCTATTTGCACTGTATATGGCCAGAAAGGAAGCACAAGTGTGCTGTTCTTAGCCTGAATGAACACTTGCTGCTAGAACTTGAATCTCAACGTGATTCAACTCCGTTTAGGAAGTTTAATTGAACCCTAGTGTGCCATGCAAGAAAAACACTCTGTTTTAGAGAAAACAGCATTCTTTCCCTCTACTGTGTTTCCTATAGGGCCCGTAAGTGAGCTAGCTCAGAACAAAAGAACTGTGCTTCCTACACAAACGGGGCATATCTAGTTCAACTCAGTATTGGAAACTGAGTAAAACAGGAGCTTCTCTTCAGTCCAATACACTGTACTGGCTGGAAACAGACGCGAATGCTATTTGCACTGTATATGGCCAGAATAGCACAAGTGTGCTGTTCTTAGCCTGAATGAACACTTGCAGATAGAACTTGAATCTCAACGTGATTCAACTCCGTTTAGGAAGTTTAATTGAACCCTAGTGTGCCATGCAAGAAAAACGCTCTGTTTTAGAGAAAACAGCATTCTTTCACTCTACTGTGTTTCCTATAGGGCACGTACAGTGAGCTAGCTCAGAACAAAAGAACTGTGCTTCCTACACAAACGGGGCATATCTAGCTCAACTCAGTATTGGAAACTGAGTAAAACAGGAGCTTCTCTTCAGTCCAATACACTGTACTGGCTGGGAACAGACGCGAATGCTATTTGCACTGTATATGGCCAGAATAGCACAAGTGTGCTGTTCTTAGCCTGAATGAACACTTGCTGCTAGAACTTGAATCTCAATGTGATTCAACTCCGTTTAGGAATTTAATTGAACCCTAGTGTGCCATGCAAGAAAAACACTCTGTTTTAGAGAAAACAGCATTCTTTCACTCTACTGTGTTTCCTATAGGACCCGTAAGTGAGCTAGCTCAGAACAAAAGAACTGTGCTTCCTGCACAAACGGGGCATATCTAGTTCAACTCAGTATTGGAAACTGAGTAAAACAGGAGCTTCTCATCAGTCCAATACACTGTACCGGCTGGGAACAGACACGAATGCTATTTGCACTGTATATGGCCAGAATAGCACAAGTGTGCTGTTCTTAGCCTGAATGAACACTTGTTGCTAGAACTTGAATCTCAACGTGATTCAACTCCGTTTAGGAAGTTTAATTGAACCCTAGTGTGCCATGAAAGAAGAACACTCTGTTTTAGAGAAAACAGCATTCTTTTTCTCTACTGTGTTTCCTATAGGACCCGTAAGTGAGCTAGCTCAGAACAAAAGAACTGTGCTTCCTACACAAACGGGGCATATCTAGTTCAACTCAGTATTGGAAACTGAGTAAAACAGGAGCTTCTCATCAGTCCAATACACTGTACCGGCTGGGAACAGACACGAATGCTATTTGCACTGTATATGGCCAGAATAGCACAAGTGTGCTGTTCTTAGCCTGAATGAACACTTGCTGCTAGAACTTGAATCTCAACGTGATTCAACTCCGTTTAGGAAGTTTAATTGAACCCTAGTGTGCCATGAAAGAAAAACACTCTGTTTTAGAGAAAACAGCATTCTTTCACTCTACTGTGTTTCCTATAGGGCACGTACAGTGAGCTAGCTCAGAACAAAAGAACTGTGCTTCCTTCACAAACAGGGCATATCTAGTTCAACTCAGTATTGGAAACTGAGTAAAACAGGAGCTTCTCTTCAGTCCAATACACTGTACTGGCTGGGAACAGACGTGAATGCTATTTGCACTGTATATGGCCAGAAAGGAAGCACAAGTGTGCTGATCTTAGCCTGAATGAACACTTGCTGCTAGAACTTGAATCTCAACGTGTTTCAACTCCGTTTAGGAAGTTTAATTGAACCCTAGTGTGCCATGCAAGAAAAACGGTCTGTTTTAGAGAAAACAGCATTTTTTCACTCTACTGTGTTTCCTATAGGGCCCGTAAGTGAGCTAGCTCAGAACAAAAGAACTGTGCTTCCTACACAAACGGGGCACATCTAGTTCAACTCAGTATTGGAAACTGAGTAAAACAGGAGCTTCTCATCAGTCCAATACACTGTATCGGCTGGGAACAGACACGAATGCTATTTGCACTGTATATGGCCAGAATAGCACAAGTGTGCTGTTCTTAGCCTGAATGAACACTTGCTGCTAGAACTTGAATCTCAACGTGATTCAACTCCGTTTAGGAAGTTTAATTGAACCCTAGTGTGCCATGCAAGAAAAACACTCTGTTTTAGAGAAAACAGCATTCTTTCACTCTACTGTGTTTCCTACAGGGCACATACAGTGAGCTAGCTCAGAACAAAAGAACTGTGCTTCCTACACAAACAGGGCATATCTAGTTCAACTCAGTATTGGAAACTGAGTAAAACAGGAGCTTCTCTTCAGTCCAATACAGTATACTGGCTGGAAACAGACACGAATGCTATTTGCACTGTATATGGCCAGAAAAGCACAAGTGTGCTGTTCTTAGCCTGAATGAACACTTGCTGCTAGAACTTGAATCTCAACGTGATTCAACTCCGTTTAGGAAGTTTAATTGAACCCTAGAGTGCCATGAAAGAAAAACACTCTGTTTTAGAGAAAACAGCATTCTTTCCCTCTACTGTGTTTCCTATAGGACCCATAAGTGAGCTAGCTCAGAACAAAAGAACTGTGCTTCCTACACAAACGGGGCATATCTAGTTCAACTCAGTATTGGAAACTGAGTAAAACAGGAGCTTCTCATCAGTCCAATACACTGTACCGGCTGGAAACAGACACGAATGCTATTTGCACTGTATATGGCCAGAATAGCACAAGTGTGCTGTTCTTAGCCTGAATGAACACTTGCTGCTAGAACTTGAATCTCAACGTGATTCAACTCCGTTTAGGAAGTTTAATTGAACCCTAGTGTGCCATGAAAGAAAAACACTCTGTTTTAGAGAAAACAGCATTCTTTCACTCTACTGTGTTTCCTATAGGGCACATACAGTGAGCTAGCTCAGAACAAAAGAACTGTGCTTCCTACACAAACGGGGCACATCTAGTTCAACTCAGTATTGGAAACTGAGTAAAACAGGAGCTTCTCATCAGTCCAATACACTGTACTGGCTGGGAACAGACGCGAATGCTATTTGCACTGTATATGTCCAGAAAAGCACAAGTGTGCTGTTCTTAGCCTGAATGAACACTTGCTGCTAGAACTTGAATCTCAACGTGATTCAACTCCGTTTAGGAAGTTTAATTGAACCCTAGTGTGCCATGAAAGAAAAACACTCTGTTTTAGAGAAAACAGCATTCTTTCTCTCTACTGTGTTTCCTATAGGGCACGTACAGTGAGCTAGCTCAGAACAAAAGAACTGTGCTTCCTACACAAACGGGGCATATCTAGTTCAACTCAGTATTGGAAACTGAGTAAAACAGGAGCTTCTCTTCAGTCCAATTCACTGTACAGGCTGGGAACAGACGCGAATGCTATTTGCACTGTATATGGCCAGAAAAGCACAAGTGTGCTGTTCTTAGCCTGCATGAACACTTGCTGCTAGAACTTGAATCTCAACGTGATTCAACTCCGTTTAGGAAGTTTAATTGAACCCTAGTGTGCCATGCAAGAAAAACGCTCTGTTTTAGAGAAAACAGCATTCTTTCACTCTACTGTGTTTCCTATAGGGCACGTACAGTGAGCTAGCTCAGAACAAAAGAACTGTGCTTCCTACACAAATGGGGCATATCTAGCTCAACTCAGTATTGGAAACTGAGTAAAACAGGAGCTTCTCTTCAGTCCAATACACTGTACTGGCTGGAAACAGACGCGAATGCTATTTGCACTGTATATGGCCAGAATAGCACAAGTGTGCTGTTCTTAGCCTGAGTGAACACTTGCTGCTAGAACTTGAATCTCAACGTGATTCAACTCCGTTTAGGAAGTTTAATTGAACCCTAGTGTGCCATGAAAGAAAAACACTCTGTTTTAGAGAAAACAGCATTCTTTCACTCTACTGTGTTTCCTATAGGGCCCGTAAGTGAGCTAGCTCAGAACAAAAGAACTGTGCTTCCTACACAAACGGGGCATATCTAGTTCAACTCAGTATTGGAAACTGAGTAAAACAGGAGCTTCTCTTCAGTCCAATACACTGTACTGGTTAGGAACAGACGCGAATGCTATTTGCACTGTATATGGCCAGAAAGGAAGCACAAGTGTGCTGTTCTTAGCCTGAATGAACACTTGCTGCTAGAACTTGAATCTCAACGTGATTCAACTCCGATTAGGAAGTTTAATTGAACCCTAGTGTGCCATGCGAGAAAAACGCTCTGTTTTAGAGAAAACAGCATTCTTTCACTCTACTGTGTTTCCTATAGGGCACGTACAGTGAGCTAGCTCAGAACAAAAGAACTGTGCTTCCTACACAAACGGGGCATACCTAGCTCAACTCAGTATTGGAAACTGAGTAAAACAGGAGCTTCTCTTCAGTCCAATACACTGTACTGGCTTGGAACAGACGCGAATGCTATTTGCACTGTATATGGCCAGAAAAGCACAAGTGTGCTCTTCTTAGCCTCAATGCACACTTGCTGCTAGAACTTGAATCTCAACGTGTTTCAACTCCGTTTAGGAAGTTTAATTGAACCCTAGTGTGCCATGCAAGAAAAACACTCTGTTTTAGAGAAAACAGCATTCTTTCACTCTACTGTGTTTCCTATAGGGCACATACAGTGAGCTAGCTCAGAACAAAAGAACTGTGCTTCCTACACAAACGGGGCATATCTACTTCAACTCAGTATTGGAAACTGAGTAAAACAGGAGCTTCTCATCAGTCCAATACACTGTACTGGCTGGGAACAAACGCGAATGCTATTTGCACTGTATATGTCCAGAAAAGCACAAGTGTGCTGTTCTTAGCCTCAATGCACACTTGCTGCTAGAACTTGAATCTCAACATGTTTCAACTCCGTTTAGGAAGTTTAATTGAACCCTAGTGTGCCATGCAAGAAAAACACTCTGTTTTAGAGAAAACAGCATTCTTTCACTCTACTGTGTTTCCTATAGGGCACGTACAGTGAGCTAGCTCAGAACAAAAGAACTGTGCTTCCTACACAAACGGGGCATACCTAGTTCAACTCAGTATTGGAAACTGAGTAAAACAGGAGCTTCTCTTCAGTCCAATTCACTGTACAGGCTGAGAACAGACGCGAATGCTATTTGCACTGTATATGGCCAGAATAGCACAAGTGTGCTGTTCTTAGCCTGCATGAACACTTGCTGCTAGAATTTGAATCTCAACGTGATTCAACTCCGTTTAGGAAGTTTAATTGAACCCTAGTGTGCCATGCAAGAAAAACACTCTGTTTTAGAGAAAACAGCATTCTTTCCCTCTACTGTGTTTTCTATAGGGCACGTACAGTGAGCTAGCTCAGAACAAAAGAACTGTGCTTCCTACACAAACGGGGCATATCTAGTTCAACTCAGTATTGGAAACTGAGTAAAACAGGAGCTTCTCTTCAGTCCAATACACTGTACTGCCTGGAAACAGACACGAATGCTATTTGCACTGTATATGGCCAGAAAAGCACAAGTGTGCTGTTCTTAGCCTGAATGAACACTTGCTGCTAGAACTTGAATCTCAACGTGATTCAACTCCGTTTAGGAAGTTAAATTGAACCCTAGTGTGCCATGAAAGAAAAACACTCTGTTTTAGAGAAAACAGCATTCTTTCCCTCTACTGGGTTTCCTATAGGGCACGTACAGTGATCTAGCTCAAAACAAAAGAACTGTGCTTCCTACACAAACGGGGCATATCTAGTTCAACTCAGTATTGGAAACTGAGTAAAACAGGATCTTCTCTTCAGTCCAATACACTGTACTGGCTGGGAACAGACGCGAATGCTATTTGCACTGAATATGGCCAGAAAAGCACAAGTGTGCTGTTCTTAGCCTGAATGAACACTTGCTGCTAGAACTTGAATCTCAACATGATTCAACTCCGTTTAGGAAGTTTAATTGAGCCCTAGTGTGCCATGAAAGAAAAACACTCTGTTTTAGAGAAAACAGCATTAATTCACTCTACTGTGTTTCCTATAGGGCACGTACAGTGAGCTAGCTCAGAACAAAAGAACTGTGCTTCCTACACAAACGGGGCATATCTAGTTCAACTCAGTATTGGAAACTGAGTAAAACAGGAGCTTCTCTTCAGTCCAATTCACTGTACAGGCTGAGAACAGACGCGAATGCTATTTGCACTGTATATGGCCAGAATAGCACAAGTGTGCTGTTCTTAGCCTGCATGAACACTTGCTGCTAGAACTTGAATCTCAACGTGATTCAACTCCGTTTAGGAATTTTAATTGAACCCTAGTGTGCCATGCAAGAAAAACACTCTGTTTTAGAGAAAACAGCATTCTTTCCCTCTACTGTGTTTCCTATAGGGCACGTACAGTGAGCTAGCTCAGAACAAAAGAACTGTGCTTCCTACACAAACGGGGCATATCTAGTTCAACTCAGTATTGGAAACTGAGTAAAACAGGAGCTTCTCTTCAGTCCAATTCACTGTACAGGCTGAGAACAGACGCGAATGCTATTTGCACTGTATATGGCCAGAATAGCACAAGTGTGCTGTTCTTAGCCTGCATGAACGCTTGCTGCTAGAACTTGAATCTCAACGTGATTCAACTCCGTTTAGGAAGTTTAATTGAACCCTAGTGTGCCATGCAAGAAAAACGCTCTGTTTTAGAGAAAACAGCATTCTTTCCCTCTACTGGGTTTCCTATAGGGCACGTACAGTGATCTAGGTCAGAACAAAAGAACTGTGCTTCCTACACAAACGGGGCATATCTACTTCAACTCAGTATTGGAAACTGAGTTAAACAGGAGCTTCTCTTCAGTCCAATTCACTGTACAGGCTGAGAACAGACGCGAATGCTATTTGCACTGTATATGGCCAGAATAGCACAAGTGTGCTGTTCTTAGCCTGCATGAACACTTGCTGCTAGAACTTGAATCTCAACGTGATTCAACTCCGTTTAGGAAGTTTAATTGAACCCTAGTGTGCCATGCAAGAAAAACGCTCTGTTTTAGAGAAAACAGCATTCTTTCACTCTACTGTGTTTCCTATAGGGCACGTACAGTGAGCTAGCTCAGAACAAAAGAACTGTGCTTCCTACACAAACGGGGCATATCTAGCTCAACTCAGTATTGGAAACTGAGTAAAACAGGAGCTTCTCTTCAGTCCAATACACTGTACTGGCTGGGAACAGACACGAATGCTATTTGCTCTGTATATGGCCAGAAAAGCACAAGTGTGCTGTTCTTAGCCTGCATGAACACTTGCTGCTAGAACTTGAATCTCAACGTGATTCAACTCCGTTTAGGAACTTTAATTGAACCCTAGTGTGCCATGCAAGAAAAACGCTCTGTTTTAGAGAAAACAGCATTCTTTCACTCTACTGTGTTTCCTATAGGGCACGTACAGTGAGCTAGCTCAGAACAAATGAACTGTGCTTCCTACACAAACGGGGAATATCTAGGTCAACTCAGTATTGGAAACTGAGTAAAACAGGAGTTTCTCTTCAGTCCAATACACTGTACTGGGTGGGAACAGACGCGAATGATATTTGCACTGTATATGGCCAGAATAGCACAAGTGTGCTGTTCTTAGACTGCATGAACACTTGCTGCTAGAACTTGAATCTCAACGTGAATCAACTCCGTTTAGGAAGTTTAATTGAACCCTAGTGTGCCATGCAAGAAAAACACTCTGTTTTAGAGAAAACAGCATTCTTTCCCTCTACTGTGTTTGCTATAGGGCCCGTAAGTGAGCTAGCTCAGAACAAAAGAACTGTGCTTCCTACACAAACGGGGCATATCTAGTTCAACTCAGTATTGGAAACTGAGTAAAACAGGAGCTTCTCATCAGTCCAATACACTGTACTGGCTGGGAACAGACGCGAATGCTATTTGCCCTGTATAGGGCCAGAATAGCACAAGTGTGCTGTCCTTAGCCTGAATGAACACTTGCTGCTAGAACTTGAATCTCAAAGTGATTCAACTCCGTTTAGGAAGTTTAATTGAACCCTAGTGTGCCATGCAAGAAAAACGCTCTGTTTTAGAGAAAACAGCATTCTTTCACTCTACTGTGTTTCCTATAGGGCACGTACAGTGAGCTAGCTCAGAACAAAAGAACTGTGCTTCCTACACAAACGGGGCATATCTAGCTCAACTCAGTATTGGAAACTGAGTAAAACAGGAGCTTCTCTTCAGTCCAATACACTGTACTGGCTGGGAACAGACACGAATGCTATTTGCTCTGTATATGGCCAGAAAAGCACAAGTGTGCTGTTCTTAGCCTGCATGAACACTTGCTGCTAGAACTTGAATCTCAACGTGATTCAACTCCGTTTAGGAACTTTAATTGAACCCTAGTGTGCCATGCAAGAAAAACGCTCTGTTTTAGAGAAAGCAGCATTCTTTCACTCTACTGTGTTTCCTATAGGGCACGTACAGTGAGCTAGCTCAGAACAAATGAACTGTGCTTCCTACACAAACGGGGAATATCTAGCTCAACTCAGTATTGGAAACTGATTAAAACAGGAGTTTCTCTTCAATCCAATACACTGTACTGGGTGGGAACAGACGCGAATGATATTTGCACTGTATATGGCCAGAATAGCACAAGTGTGCTGTTCTTAGACTGCATGAACACTTGCTGCTAGAACTTGAATCTCAACGTGAATCAACTCCGTTTAGGAAGTTTAATTGAACCCTAGTGTGCCATGCAAGAAAAACACTCTGTTTTAGAGAAAACAGCATTCTTTCCCTCTACTGTGTTTGCTATAGGGCCCGTAAGTGAGCTAGCTCAGAACAAAAGAACTGTGCTTCCTACACAAACGGGGCATATCTAGTTCAACTCAGTATTGGAAACTGAGTAAAACAGGAGCTTCTCATCAGTCCAATACACTGTACTGGCTGGGAACAGACGCGAATGCTATTTGCCCTGTATAGGGCCAGAATAGCACAAGTGTGCTGTCCTTAGCCTGAATGAACACTTGCTGCTAGAACTTGAATCTCAAAGTGATTCAACTCCGTTTAGGAAGTTTAATTGAACCCTAGTGTGCCATGCAAGAAAAACACTCTGTTTTAGAGAAAACAGCATTCTTTCCCTCTACTGTGTTTCCTATAGGGCCCGTAAGTGAGCTAGCTCAAAACAAAAGAACTGTGCTTCCTACACAAACGGGGCATATCTAGTTCAACTCAGTATTGGAGACTGAGTAAAACAGGAGCTTCTCTTCAGTCCAATACACTGTACTGGCTGGGAACAGACGCGAATGCTATTTGCACTGTATATGGCCAGAATAGCACAAGTGTGCTGTTCTTAGCCTGCATGAACACTTGCTGCTAGAACTTGAATCTCAACTTGATTCAACTCCGTTTAGGAAGTTTAATTGAACCCTAGTGTGCCATGCAAGAAAAACACTCTGTTTTAGAGAAAACAGCATTCTTTCCCTCTACTGTGTTTCCTATAGGGCCCGTAAGTGAGCTAGCTCAAAACAAAAGAACTGTGCTTCCTACACAAACGGGGCATATCTAGTTCAACTCAGTATTGGAGACTGAGTAAAACAGGAGCTTCTCTTCAGTCCAATACACTGTACTGGCTGGGAACAGACGCGAATGCTATTTGCACTGTATATGGCCAGAATAGCACAAGTGTGCTGTTCTTAGCCTGCATGAACACTTGCTGCTAGAACTTGAATCTCAACGTGATTCAACTCTGTTTAGGAAGTTTAATTGAACCCTAGTGTGCCATGCAAGAAAAACACTCTGTTTTAGAGAAAACAGCATTCTTTCACTCTACTGTGTTTCCTATAGGGCACATACAGTGAGCTAGCTCAGAACAAAAGAACTGTCCTTCCTACACAAACGGGGCATATCTCGTTCAACTCAGTATTGGAAACTGAGTAAAACAGGAGCTTCTCTTCAGTCCAATACACTGTACTGGCTGGGAATAGACGTGATTGCTATTTGCACTGTATATGGCCAGAAAGGAAGCACAAGTGTGCTGTTCTTAGCCTGAATGAACACTTGCTGCTAGAACTTGAATCTCAACGTGATTCAACTCCGTTTAGGAAGTTTAATTGAACCCTAGTGTGCCATGCAAGAAAAACACTCTGTTTTAGAGAAAACAGCATTCTTTCCCTCTACTGTGTTTCCTATAGGGCCAGTAAGTGAGCTAGCTCAGAACAAAAGAACTGTGCTTCCTACACAAACGGGGCATATCTAGTTCAACTCAGTATTGGAAACTGAGTAAAACAGGAGCTTCTCTTCAGTCCAATACACTGTACTGGCTGGAAACAGATGCGAATGCTATTTGCAATGTATATGGCCAGAAAAGCACAAGTGTGCTGTTCTTAGCCTGAATGAACACTTGCTGCTAGAACTTGAATCTCAACGTGATTCAACTCCGTTTAGGAAGTTTAATTGAACTCTAGTGTGCCATGAAAGAAAAACACTCTGTTTTAGAGAAAACAGCATTCTTTCCCTCTACTGTGTTTCCTATAGGGCCCGTAAGTGAGCTAGCTCAGAACAAAAGAACTGTGCTTCCTACACAAACGGGGCATATCTAGTTCAACTCAGTATTGGAAACTGAGTAAAACAGGAGCTTCTATTCAGTCCAATACACTGTACTGGCTGGGAACAGACGCGAATGCTATTTGCACTGTATATGGCCAGAATAGCACAAGTGTTCTGTTCTTAGCCTGAATGAACACTTGCTGCTAGAACTTGAATCTCAACACGCTTCAACTCCATTTAGGAAGTTTAATTGAACCCTACTGTGCCATGCAAGAAAAACACTCTGTTTTAGAGAAAACAGCATTCTCTCCTTCTACTGTGTTTCCTATAGGGCACGTACAGTGAGCTAGCTCAGAACAAAAGAACTGTGCTTCCTACACAAATGGGGCATATCTAGTTCAACTCAGTATTGGAAACTGAGTAAAACAGGAGCTTCTCTTCAGTCCAATTCACTGTACAGGCTGAGAACAGACGCGAATGCTATTTGCACTGTATATGGCCAGAATAGCACAAGTGTGCTGTTCTTAGCCTGCATGAACACTTGCTGCTAGAACTTGAATCTCAACGTGATTCAACTCCGTTTAGGAAGTTTAATTGAACCCTAGTGTGCCATGCAAGAAAAACACTCTGTTTTAGATAAAACAGCATTCTTTCCCTCTACTGTGTTTCCTATAGGGCACGTACAGTGAGCTAGCTCAGAACAAAAGAACTGTGCTTCCTACACAAACGGGGAATATCTAGCTCAACTCAGTATTGGAAACTGAATAAAACAGGAGCTTCTCTTCAGTCCAATACACTGTACCGGCTGGGAACAGACACGAATGCTATTTGCACTGTATATGGCCAGAAAAGCACAAGTGTGTTGTTCTTAGCCTGCATGAACACTTGCTGCTAGAACTAGAATCTCAACGTGATTCTACTCCGTTTAGGAAGTTTAATTGAACCCTAGTGTGCCATGCAAAAAAACCACTCTGTTTTAGAGAAAACAGCATTCTTTCACTCTACTGTGTTTCCTATAGGGCACGTACAGTGAGCTAGCTCAGAACAAAAGAACTGTGCTTCCTACACAAACAGGGCATATCTAGTTCAACTCAGTATTGGAAACTGAGTAAAACAGGAGCTTCTCTTCAGTCCAATACACTGTACTGGCTGGGAACAGACGCGAATAGTGTTTGCACTGTATATGGCCAGAATAGCACAAGTGTGCTGTTCTTAGCCTGAATGAACACTTGCTGCTAGAACTTGAATCTCAACGTGATTCAACTCCGTTTAGGAAGTTTAATTGAACACTAGTGTGCCATGCAAGAAAAACACTCTATTTTAGAGAAAACAGCATTCTTTCACTCTACTGTGTTTCCTATAGGGCCCGTAAGTGAGCTAGCTCAGAACAAAAGAACTGTGCTTCCTACACAAACGGGGCATATCTAGTTCAACTCAGTATTGGAAACTGAGTAAAACAGGAGCTTCTCTTCAGTCCAATACACTGAACTAGCTGGGAACAGACGTGAATGCTATTTGCACTGTTTATGGCCAGAATAGCACAAGTGTGCTGTTCTTGCCTGAATGAACACTTGCTGCTAGAACTTGAATCTCAACGTGATTAAACTCCGTTTAGGAAGTTTAATTGAACCCTAGTGTGCCATGCAAGAAAACCACTCTGTTTTAGAGAAAACAGCATTCTTTCCCTCTACTGTGTTTCCTATAGGGCCCGTAAGTGAGCTAGCTCAAAACAAAAGAACTGTGCTTCCTACACAAACGGGGCATATCTAGTTCAACTCAGTATTGGAAACTGAGTAAAACAGGAGCTTCTCTTCAGTCCAATACACTGTACTGGCTGGAAACAGACACGAATGCTATTTGCACTGTATATGGCCAGAAAAGCACAAGTGTGCTGTTCTTAGCCTGAATGAACACTTGCTGCTAGAACTTGAATCTCAACGTGATTCTACTACGTTTAGGAAGTTTAATTGAACCCTAGTGTGCCATGCAAAAAAACCACTCTGTTTTAGAGAAAACAGCATTCTTTCACTCTACTGTGTTTCCTATAGGGCACGTTCAGTGAGCTAGCTCAGAACAAAAGAACTGTGCTTCCTACACTAACGGGGCATATCTAGCTCAACTCAGTATTGGAAACTGAGTAAAACAGGAGCTTCTCTTCAGTCCAATACACTGTACTGGCTGGGAACAGACGCGAATGCTATTTGCACTGTATATGGCCAGAATAGCACAAGTGTGCTGTTCTTAGCCTGAATGAACACTTGCTGCTAGAACTTGAATCTCAACGTGATTCAACTCCGTTTAGGAATTTTAAATGAACCCTAGTGTGCCATGCAAGAAAAACACTCTGTTTTAGAGAAAACATCATTCTTTCCCTCTACTGTGTTTCCTATAGGGCCCGTAAGTGAGCTAGCTCAGAACAAAAGAGCTGTGCTTCCTACACAAACGGGGCATATCTAGTTCAACTCAGTATTGGAACCTGAGTAAAACAGGAGCTTCTCATCAGTCCAATACACTGTACCGGCTGGGAACAGACATGAATGCTATTTGCACTGTATATGGCCAGGATAGCACAAGTGTGCTGTTCTTAGCCTGAATGAACACTTGCTGCTAGAACTTGAATCTCAACGTGATTCAACTCCGTTTAGGAAGTTTAATTGAACCCTAGTGTGCCATGCAAGAAAAACACTCTGTTTTAGAGAAAACAGCATTCTTTCCCTCTAATGTGTTTCCTATAGGGCCCGTAAGTGAGCTAGCTCAGAACAAAAGAACTGTGCTTCCTACACAAACGGGGCATATCTAGTTCAACTCAGTATTGGAAACTGAGTAAAACAGGAGCTTCTCTTCAGTCCAATACACTGTACTGGCTGGGAACAGACGTGAATGCTATTTGCACTGTATATAGCCAGAATAGCACAAGTGTGCTGTTCTTGCCTGAATGAACACTTGCTGCTAGAACTTGAATCTCAACGTGATTCAACTCCGTTTAGGAAGTTTAATTGAACCCTAGTGTGCCATGCAAGAAAAACACTCTGTTTTAGAGAAAACAGCATTCTTTCCCTCTACTGTGTTTCCTATAGGGCCCGTAAGTGAGCTAGCTCAGAACAAAAGAACTGTGCTTCCTACACAAACGGGGCATATCTAGTTCAACTCAGTATTGGAAACTGAGTAAAACAGGAGCTTCTCATCAGTCCAATACACTGTACTGGCTGGGAACCGACGCGAATGCTATTTGCACTGTATATGGCCAGAAAAGCACAAGTGTGCTGTTCTTAGCCTGAATGAACACTTGCTGCTAGAACTTGAATCTCAACGTGATTCAACTCCGTTTAGGAAGTTTAATTGAACCCTAGTGTGCCATGCAAGAAAAACGCTCTGTTTTAGAGAAAACAGCATTCTTTCCCTCTACTGTGTTTCCGATAGGGCCCTTAAGTGAGCTAGCTCAGAACAAAAGAACTGTGCTTCCTACACAAACGGGGCATATCTAGTTCAACTCAGTATTGGAAACTGAGTAAAACAGGAGCTTCTCTTCAGTCCAATACACTGTACTGGCTGGGAACAGACGCGAATGCTATTTGCACTGTATATGGCCAGAATAGCACAAGTGTGCTGTTCTTAGCCTGAATGAACACTTGCTGCTAGAACTTGAATCTCAACGTGATTCAACTACGTTTAGGAAGTTTAATTGAACCCTAGTGTGCCATGCAAGAAAAACACTAGGTTTTAGAGAAAACAGCATTCTTTCACTCTACTGTGTTTCCTATAGGGTCCGTAAGTGAGCTAGCTCAGAACAAAAGAACTGTGCTTCCTACACAAACGGGGCATATCTAGTTCAACTCAGTATTGGAAACTGAGTAAAACAGGAGCTTCTCTTCAGTCCAATACACTGTACTGGCTGGGAACAGACGTGAATGCTATTTGCACTGTATATGGCCAGAATAGCACAAGTGTGCTGTTCTTGCCTGAATGAAAACTTGCTGCTAGAACTTGAATCTCAACGTGATTCAACTCCATTTAGGAAGTTTAATTGAACCCTAGTGTGCCATGCAAGAAAAACACTCTGTTTTAGAGAAAACAGCATTCTTTCCCTCTACAGTGTTTCCTATAGGACCCGTAAGTGAGCTAGCTCAGAACAAAAGAACTGTGCTTCCTACACAAAAGGGGCATATCTAGTTCAACCCAGTTTGGAAACTGAGTAAAACAGGAGCTTCTCATCAGTCCAATACACTGTACTGGCTGGGAACCGACGCGAATGCTATTTGCACTGTATATGGCCAGAAAAGCACAAGTGTGCTGTTCTTAGCCTGAATGAACACTTGCTGCTAGAACTTGAATCTCAACGTGATTCAACTCCGTTTAGGAAGTTTAGTTGAACCATAGTGTGCCATGCAAGAAAAACGCTCTGTTTTAGAGAAAACAGCATTCTTTCCCTCTACTGTGTTTCCTATAGGGCACGTACAGTGAGCTAGCTCAGAACAAAAAAACTGTGCTTCCTACACAAACGGGGCATATCTAGCTCAACTCTGTATTGGAAACTGAGTAAAACAGGAGCTTGTCTTCAGTCCAATACACTGTACTGGCTGGGAACAGACGCGAAGCTATTTGCACTGTATATGGCCAGAATAACACAAGTGTGTGGTTCTTAGCCTGAATGAACACTTGCTGCTAGAACTTGAATCTCAACGTGATTCAACTCCGTTTAGGAAGTTTAATTGAACCCTAGTGTGCCATGCAAGAAAAACACTCTGTTTTAGAGAAAACAGCATTCTTTCACTCCGCTGTGTTTCCTATAGGGCCCGTAAGTGAGCTAGCTCAGAACAAAAGAACTGTGCTTCCTACACAAACAGGGCATATCTATTTCAACTCAGTATTGGAAGCTGAGTAAAACAGGAGCTTCTCTTCAGTCCAATACACTGTACTGGCTGGGAACAGACGCGAATGCTATTTGCACTGTATATGGCCAGAATAGCACAAGTGTGCTATTCTTAGACTGAATGAACACTTGCTGCTAGAACTTGAATCTCAACGTGTTTCAACTCCGTTTAGGAAGTTTAACTGAACCCTAGTGTTCCATGCAAGAAAAACACTCTGTTTTAGAGAAAACAGCATTCTTTCCCTCTACTGTGTTTCCTATAGGGCACGTACAGTGAGCTGGCTCAGAACAAAAGAACTGTGCTTATTACACAAACGGGGCATATCTAGTTCAACTCAGTATTGGAAACTGAGTAAAACAGGAGCTTCTCTTCAGTCCAATACACTGTACTGGCTGGGAGAGACGCGAATGCTATTTGCACTGTATATGGACAGAAAAGCACAAGTGTGCTGTTCTTAGCCCGAATGAACACTTGCTGCTAGAACTTGAATCTCAACGTGATTCAACTCCGTTTAGGAAGTTTAATTGAACACTAGTGTGCCATGCAAGAAAAACGCTCTGTTTTAGAGAAAACAGCATTCTTTCCCTCTACTGTGTTTCCTATAGGGCCCGTAAGTGAGCTAGCTCAGAACAAGAGAACTGTGCTTCCTACACAAACGGGGCATATCTAGTTCAACTCAGTATTGGAAACTGAGTAAAACAGGAGCTTCTCTTCAGTCCAATACACTGTACTGGCTGGGAACAGACGCGAATGCTATTTGCACTGTGTATGGCCAGAAAAGCACAAGTGTGCTGTTCTTAGCCTGAATGAACACTTGCTGCTAGAACTTGAATCTCAACGTGATTCAACTCCGTTTAGGAAGTTTAATTGAAACCTAGTGTGCCATGCTAGAAAAACGCTCTGTTTTAGAGAAAACAGCATTCTTTCACTCTACTGTGTTTCCTATAGGGCACGTACAGTGAGCTAGCTCAGAACAAAAGAACTGTGCTTCCTACATAAACGGGGCATATCTAGCTCAACTCAGTGTTGGAGACTGAGTAAAACAGGAGCTACTCTTCAGTCCAATACACTGTACTGGTTGGGAACAGAAGCGAATGCTATTTGCACTGTATATGGCCAGAAACGCACAAGTGTTCTGTTCATAGCCTGAATGAACACTTGCTGTTAGTACTTGAATCTCAACGTGATTCAACTCCGTTTAGGAAGTTTAATTGATCCCTAGTGTGCCATGCAAGAAAAACACTCTGTTTTAGAGAAAACAGCATTCTTTCACTCCGCTGTGTTTCCTATAGGGCACGTACAGTGAGCTAGCTCAGAACAAAAGAACTGTGCTTCCTACACAAACGGGGCATATCTAGTTCAACTCAGTATTGGAAAGTGAGTAATACAGGAGCTTCTCTTCAGTCCAATACACTGTACTGGCTGGGAACAGACGCGAATGCTATTTGCACTGTATATGGCCAGAAAAGCACAAGTGTTCTATTCATAGCCTGAATGAACACTTGCTGTTAGAACTTGAATCTCAACGTGATTCAACTCCGTTTAGGAAGTTTAATTGATCCCTAGTGTGCCATGCAAGAAAAACACTCTGTTTTAGAGAAAACAGCATTCTTTCACTCCGCTGTGTTTCCTATAGGGCACGTACAGTGAGCTAGCTCAGAACAAAAGAACTGTGCTTCCTACACAAACGGGGCATATCTAGTTCAACTCAGTATTGGAAACTGAGTAATACAGGAGCTTCTCTTCAGTCCAATACACTGTACTGGCTGGGAACAGACGCGAATGCTATTTGCACTGTATATGGCCAGAAAAGCACAAGTGTGCTGTTCTTAGCCTGAATGAACACTTGCTGCTAGAACTTGAATCTCAACGTGATTCAACTCCGTTTAGGAAGTTTAATTGAACCCTAGTGTGCCATGCTAGAAAAACGCTCTGTTCTAGAGAAAACAGCATTCTTTCACTCTACTGTGTTTCCTATAGGGCACGTACAGTGAGCTAGCTCAGAACAAAAGAACTGTGCTTCCTACACAAACGGGGCATATCTAGCTCAACTCAGTATTGGAAACTGAGTAAAACAGGAGCTACTCTTCAGTCCAATACACTGTACTGGTTGGAAACAGAAGCGAATGCTATTTGCACTGTATATGGCCAGAAAAGCACATGTGTGCTGTTCATAGCCTGAATGAACACTTGCTGTTAGAACTTGAATCTCAACGTGATTCAACTCCGTTTAGGAAGTTTAATTGATCCCCAGTGTGCCATGCAAG
This sequence comes from Peromyscus maniculatus bairdii, assembly GCF_049852395.1. NCBI lineage: Eukaryota > Metazoa > Chordata > Mammalia > Rodentia > Cricetidae > Peromyscus > Peromyscus maniculatus. The sequence goes on from NC_134862.1 coordinate 6,194,306, forward strand.
AAAAACACTCTGTTTTAGAGAAAACAGCATTCTTTCACTCCGCTGTGTTTCCTATAGGGCCCGTACAGTGAGCTAGCTCAGAACAAAAGAACTGTGCTTCCTACACAAACGGGGCATATCTAGTTCAACTCAGTATTGGAAACTGAGTAAAACAGGAGCTTCTCTTCAGTCCAATACACTGTACTGGCTGGGAACAGACGCGAATGCTATTTGCACTGTATATGGCCAGAATAGCACAAGTGTGCTGTTCTTAGCCTGAATGAACACTTGCTGCTAGAACTTGAATCTCAACGTGATTCAACTCCGTTTAGGAAGTTTAATTGAACCCTAGTGTGCCATGCAAGAAAAACACTCTGTTTTAGAGAAAACAGCATTCTTTCACTCTACTGTGTTTCCTATAGGACACGTACAGTGAGCTAGCTCAGAACAAAAGAACTGTGCTTCCTACACAAACGGGGCATATCTAGTTCAACTCAGTATTGGAAGCTGAGTAAAACAGGAGCTTCTCTTCAGTCCAATACACTGTACTGGCTGGGAGAGACGCGAATGCTCTTTGCACTGTATATGGCCAGAAAAGCACAAGTGTGCTGTTCTTAGCCTGAATGAACACTTGCTGCTAGAACTTGAATCTCAACGTGATTCAACTCCGTTTAGGAAGTTTAATTAAACCCTAGTGTGCCATGCAAGAAAAACGCTCTGTTTTAGAGAAAACAGCATTCTTTCCCTCTACTGTGTTTCCTATAGGGCCCGTAAGTGAGCTAGCTCAGAACAAAAGAACTGTGCTTCCTACACAAACGGGGCATATCTAGTTCAACTCAGTATTGGAAACTGAGTAAAACAGGAGCTTCTCTTCAGTCCAATACACTGTACTGGCTGGGAACAGACGCGAATGCTATTTGCACTGTGTATGGCCAGAAAAGCACAAGTGTGCTGTTCTTAGCCTGAATGAACACTTGCTGCTAGAACTTGAATCTCAACGTGATTCAACTCCGTTTAGGAAGTTTAATTGAAACCTAGTGTGCCATGCTAGAAAAACGCTCTGTTTTAGAGAAAACAGCATTCTTTCACTCTACTGTGTTTCCTATAGGGCACGTACAGTGAGCTAGCTCAGAACAAAAGAACTGTGCTTCCTACATAAACGGGGCATATCTAGCTCAACTCAGTGTTGGAGACTGAGTAAAACAGGAGCTACTCTTCAGTCCAATACACTGTACTGGTTGGGAACAGAAGCGAATGCAATTTGCACTGTATATGGCCAGAAACGCACAAGTGTTCTGTTCATAGCCTGAATGAACACTTGCTGTTAGTACTTGAATCTCAACGTGATTCAACTCCGTTTAGGAAGTTTAATTGATCCCTAGTGTGCCATGCAAGAAAAACACTCTGTTTTAGAGAAAACAGCATTCTTTCACTCCGCTGTGTTTCCTATAGGGCACGTACAGTGAGCTAGCTCAGAACAAAAGAACTGTGCTTCCTACACAAACGGGGCATATCTAGTTCAACTCAGTATTGGAAAGTGAGTAATACAGGAGCTTCTCTTCAGTCCAATACACTGTACTGGCTGGGAACAGACGCGAATGCTATTTGCACTGTATATGGCCAGAAAAGCACAAGTGTTCTATTCATAGCCTGAATGAACACTTGCTGTTAGAACTTGAATCTCAACGTGATTCAACTCCGTTTAGGAAGTTTAATTGATCCCTAGTGTGCCATGCAAGAAAAACACTCTGTTTTAGAGAAAACAGCATTCTTTCACTCCGCTGTGTTTCCTATAGGGCACGTACAGTGAGCTAGCTCAGAACAAAAGAACTGTGCTTCCTACACAAACGGGGCATATCTAGTTCAACTCAGTATTGGAAACTGAGTAATACAGGAGCTTCTCTTCAGTCCAATACACTGTACTGGCTGGGAACAGACGCGAATGCTATTTGCACTGTATATGGCCAGAAAAGCACAAGTGTGCTGTTCTTAGCCTGAATGAACACTTGCTGCTAGAACTTGAATCTCAACGTGATTCAACTCCGTTTAGGAAGTTTAATTGAACCCTAGTGTGCCATGCTAGAAAAACGCTCTGTTCTAGAGAAAACAGCATTCTTTCACTCTACTGTGTTTCCTATAGGGCACGTACAGTGAGCTAGCTCAGAACAAAAGAACTGTGCTTCCTACACAAACGGGGCATATCTAGTTCAACTCAGTATTGGAAACTGAGTAAAACAGGAGCTTCTCTTCAGTCCAATACACTGTACTGGCTGGGAACAGACGCGAATGCTATTTGCACTGTATATGGCCAGAATAGCACAAGTGTGCTGTTCTTAGCCTGAATGAACACTTGCTGCTAGAACTTGAATCTCAACGTGATTCAACTCCGTTTAGGAAGTTTAATTGAACCCTAGTGTGCCATGCAAGAAAAACACTCTGTTTTAGAGAAAACAGCATTCTTTCACTCTACTGTGTTTCCTATAGGACACGTACAGTGAGCTAGCTCAGAACAAAAGAACTGTGCTTCCTACACAAACGGGGCATATCTAGTTCAACTCAGTATTGGAAGCTGAGTAAAACAGGAGCTTCTCTTCAGTCCAATACACTGTACTGGCTGGGAGAGACGCGAATGCTCTTTGCACTGTATATGGCCAGAAAAGCACAAGTGTGCTGTTCTTAGCCTGAATGAACACTTGCTGCTAGAACTTGAATCTCAACGTGATTCAACTCCGTTTAGGAAGTTTAATTAAACCCTAGTGTGCCATGCAAGAAAAACGCTCTGTTTTAGAGAAAACAGCATTCTTTCCCTCTACTGTGTTTCCTATAGGGCCCGTAAGTGAGCTAGCTCAGAACAAAAGAACTGTGCTTCCTACACAAACGGGGCATATCTAGTTCAACTCAGTATTGGAAACTGAGTAAAACAGGAGCTTCTCTTCAGTCCAATACACTGTACTGGCTGGGAACAGACGCGAATGCTATTTGCACTGTATATGGCCAGAAAAGCACAAGTGTTCTATTCATAGCCTGAATGAACACTTGCTGTTAGAACTTGAATCTCAACGTGATTCAACTCCGTTTAGGAAGTTTAATTGATCCCTAGTGTGCCATGCAAGAAAAACACTCTGTTTTAGAGAAAACAGCATTCTTTCACTCCGCTGTGTTTCCTATAGGGCACGTACAGTGAGCTAGCTCAGAACAAAAGAACTGTGCTTCCTACACAAACGGGGCATATCTAGTTCAACTCAGTATTGGAAACTGAGTAATACAGGAGCTTCTCTTCAGTCCAATACACTGTACTGGCTGGGAACAGACGCGAATGCTATTTGCACTGTATATGGCCAGAAAAGCACAAGTGTGCTGTTCTTAGCCTGAATGAACACTTGCTGCTAGAACTTGAATCTCAACGTGATTCAACTCCGTTTAGGAAGTTTAATTGAACCCTAGTGTGCCATGCTAGAAAAACGCTCTGTTCTAGAGAAAACAGCATTCTTTCACTCTACTGTGTTTCCTATAGGGCACGTACAGTGAGCTAGCTCAGAACAAAAGAACTGTGCTTCCTACACAAACGGGGCATATCTAGCTCAACTCAGTATTGGAAACTGAGTAAAACAGGAGCTACTCTTCAGTCCAATACACTGTACTGGTTGGAAACAGAAGCGAATGCTATTTGCACTGTATATGGCCAGAAAAGCACATGTGTGCTGTTCATAGCCTGAATGAACACTTGCTGTTAGAACTTGAATCTCAACGTGATTCAACTCCGTTTAGGAAGTTTAATTGATCCCCAGTGTGCCATGCAAGAAAAACACTCTGTTTTAGAGAAAACAGCATTCTTTCACTCCGCTGTGTTTCCTATAGGGCCCGTACAGTGAGCTAGCTCAGAACAAAAGAACTGTGCTTCCTACACAAACGGGGCATATCTAGTTCAACTCAGTATTGGAAACTGAGTAAAACAGGAGCTTCTCTTCAGTCCAATACACTGTACTGGCTGGGAACAGACGCGAATGCTATTTGCACTGTATATGGCCAGAATAGCACAAGTGTGCTGTTCTTAGCCTGAATGAACACTTGCTGCTAGAACTTGAATCTCAACGTGATTCAACTCCGTTTAGGAAGTTTAATTGAACCCTAGTGTGCCATGCAAGAAAAACACTCTGTTTTAGAGAAAACAGCATTCTTTCACTCTACTGTGTTTCCTATAGGACACGTACAGTGAGCTAGCTCAGAACAAAAGAACTGTGCTTCCTACACAAACGGGGCATATCTAGTTCAACTCAGTATTGGAAGCTGAGTAAAACAGGAGCTTCTCTTCAGTCCAATACACTGTACTGGCTGGGAGAGACGCGAATGCTCTTTGCACTGTATATGGCCAGAAAAGCACAAGTGTGCTGTTCTTAGCCTGAATGAACACTTGCTGCTAGAACTTGAATCTCAACGTGATTCAACTCCGTTTAGGAAGTTTAATTAAACCCTAGTGTGCCATGCAAGAAAAACGCTCTGTTTTAGAGAAAACAGCATTCTTTCCCTCTACTGTGTTTCCTATAGGGCCCGTAAGTGAGCTAGCTCAGAACAAAAGAACTGTGCTTCCTACACAAACGGGGCATATCTAGTTCAACTCAGTATTGGAAACTGAGTAAAACAGGAGCTTCTCTTCAGTCCAATACACTGTACTGGCTGGGAACAGACGCGAATGCTATTTGCACTGTATATGGCCAGAAAAGCACAAGTGTGCTGTTCTTAGCCTGAATGAACACTTGCTGCTAGAACTTGAATCTCAACGTGATTCAACTCCGTTTAGGAAGTTTAATTGATCCCTAGTGTGCCATGCAAGAAAAACACTCTGTTTTAGAGAAAACAGCATTCTTTCACTCCGCTGTGTTTCCTATAGGGCACGTACAGTGAGCTAGCTCAGAACAAAAGAACTGTGCTTCCTACACAAACGGGGCATATCTAGTTCAACTCAGTATTGGAAAGTGAGTAATACAGGAGCTTCTCTTCAGTCCAATACACTGTACTGGCTGGGAACAGACGCGAATGCTATTTGCACTGTATATGGCCAGAAAAGCACAAGTGTTCTATTCATAGCCTGAATGAACACTTGCTGTTAGAACTTGAATCTCAACGTGATTCAACTCCGTTTAGGAAGTTTAATTGATCCCTAGTGTGCCATGCAAGAAAAACACTCTGTTTTAGAGAAAACAGCATTCTTTCACTCCGCTGTGTTTCCTATAGGGCACGTACAGTGAGCTAGCTCAGAACAAAAGAACTGTGCTTCCTACACAAACGGGGCATATCTAGTTCAACTCAGTATTGGAAACTGAGTAATACAGGAGCTTCTCTTCAGTCCAATACACTGTACTGGCTGGGAACAGACGCGAATGCTATTTGCACTGTATATGGCCAGAAAAGCACAAGTGTGCTGTTCTTAGCCTGAATGAACACTTGCTGCTAGAACTTGAATCTCAACGTGATTCAACTCCGTTTAGGAAGTTTAATTGAACCCTAGTGTGCCATGCTAGAAAAACGCTCTGTTCTAGAGAAAACAGCATTCTTTCACTCTACTGTGTTTCCTATAGGGCACGTACAGTGAGCTAGCTCAGAACAAAAGAACTGTGCTTCCTACACAAACGGGGCATATCTAGCTCAACTCAGTATTGGAAACTGAGTAAAACAGGAGCTACTCTTCAGTCCAATACACTGTACTGGTTGGAAACAGAAGCGAATGCTATTTGCACTGTATATGGCCAGAAAAGCACATGTGTGCTGTTCATAGCCTGAATGAACACTTGCTGTTAGAACTTGAATCTCAACGTGATTCAACTCCGTTTAGGAAGTTTAATTGATCCCCAGTGTGCCATGCAAGAAAAACACTCTGTTTTAGAGAAAACAGCATTCTTTCACTCCGCTGTGTTTCCTATAGGGCCCGTACAGTGAGCTAGCTCAGAACAAAAGAACTGTGCTTCCTACACAAACGGGGCATATCTAGTTCAACTCAGTATTGGAAACTGAGTAAAACAGGAGCTTCTCTTCAGTCCAATACACTGTACTGGCTGGGAACAGACGCGAATGCTATTTGCACTGTATATGGCCAGAATAGCACAAGTGTGCTGTTCTTAGCCTGAATGAACACTTGCTGCTAGAACTTGAATCTCAACGTGATTCAACTCCGTTTAGGAAGTTTAATTGAACCCTAGTGTGCCATGCAAGAAAAACACTTTGTTTTAGAGAAAACAGCATTCTTTCACTCTACTGTGTTTCCTATAGGACACGTACAGTGAGCTAGCTCAGAACAAAAGAACTGTGCTTCCTACACAAACGGGGCATATCTAGTTCAACTCAGTATTGGAAGCTGAGTAAAACAGGAGCTTCTCTTCAGTCCAATACACTGTACTGGCTGGGAGAGACGCGAATGCTCTTTGCACTGTATATGGCCAGAAAAGCACAAGTGTGCTGTTCTTAGCCTGAATGAACACTTGCTGCTAGAACTTGAATCTCAACGTGATTCAACTCCGTTTAGGAAGTTTAATTAAACCCTAGTGTGCCATGCAAGAAAAACGCTCTGTTTTAGAGAAAACAGCATTCTTTCCCTCTACTGTGTTTCCTATAGGGCCCGTAAGTGAGCTAGCTCAGAACAAAAGAACTGTGCTTCCTACACAAACGGGGCATATCTAGTTCAACTCAGTATTGGAAACTGAGTAAAACAGGAGCTTCTCTTCAGTCCAATACACTGTACTGGCTGGGAACAGACGCGAATGCTATTTGCACTGTATATGGCCAGAAAAGCACAAGTGTGCTGTTCTTAGCCTGAATGAACACTTGCTGCTAGAACTTGAATCTCAACGTGATTCAACTCCGTTTAGGAAGTTTAATTGAACCCTAGTGTGCCATGCAAGAAAAACGCTCTGTTTTAGAGAAAACAGCATTCTTTCACTCTACTGTGTTTCCTATAGGGCACGTACAGTGAGCTAGCTCAGAACAAAAGAACTGTAGTTCCTACACAAACGGGGCATATCTAGCTCAACTCAGTATTGGAAACTGAGTAAAACAGGAGCTACGCTTCAGTCCAATACACTGTACTGGTTGGGAACAGACGCGAATGCTATTTGCACTGTATATGGCCAGAAAAGCACAAGTGTGCTGTTCTTAGCCTGAATGAACACTTGCTGTTAGAACTTGAATCTCAATGTGATTCAACTCCGTTTAGGAAGTTTAATTGATCCCTAATGTGCCATGCAAGAAAAACACTCTGTTTTAGAGAAAACAGCATTCTTTCACTCCGCTGTGTTTCCTATAGGGCACGTACAGTGAGCTAGCTCAGAACAAAAGAACTGTGCTTCCTACACAAATGGGGAATATCTAGTTCAACTCAGTATTGGAAACTGAGTAAAGCAGGAAGTTCTCTTCAGTCCAATACACTGTACTGGTTGGGTAGAGACGCGAATGCTATTTGCACTGTATATGGCCAGAATAACACAAGTGTGTCGTACTTAGCCTGAATGAACACTTGCTGCTAGAACTTGAATCTCAACGTGATTCAACTCCGTTTAGGAAGTTTAATTGAACCCTAGTGTGCCATGCAAGAAAAACACTCTGTTTTAGAGAAAACAGCATTCTTTCACTCCGCTGTGTTTCCTATAGGGCACGTACAGTGAGCTAGCTCAGAACAAAAGAACTGTGCTTCCTACACAAACGGGGCATATCTAGTTCAACTCAGTATTGGAAACGGAGTAAAACAGGAGCTTCTCTTCAGTCCAATACACTGTACTGGCTGGGAACAGACGCGAATGCTATTTGCACTGTATATGGCCAGAAAAGCACAAGTGTGCTGTTCTTAGCCTGAATGAACACTTGCTGCTAGAACTTGAATCTCAACGTGATTCAACTCCGTTTAGGAAGTTTAATTGAACCCTAGTGTGCCATGCTAGAAAAACGCTCTGTTTTAGAGAAAACAGCATTCTTTCACTCTACTGTGTTTCCTATAGGGCACGTACAGTGAGCTAGCTCAGAACAAAAGAACTGTGCTTCCTACACAAACGGGGCATATCTAGCTCAACTCAGTATTGGAAACTGAGTAAAACAGGAGCTACTCTTCAGTCCAATACACTGTACTGGTTGGAAACAGAAGCGAATGCTATTTGCACTGTATATGGCCAGAAAAGCACAAGTGTGCTGTTCATAGCCTGAATGAACACTTGCTGTTAGAACTTGAATCTCAACGTGATTCAACTCCGTTTAGGAAGTTTAATTGATCCCCAGTGTGCCATGCAAGAAAAACACTCTGTTTTAGAGAAAACAGCACTCTTTCACTCCGCTGTGTTTCCTATAGGGCACGTACAGTGAGCTAGCTCAGAACAAAAGAACTGTGCTTCCTACACAAACGGGGCATATCTAGTTCAACTCAGTATTGGAAACTGAGTAAAACAGGAGCTTCTCTTCAGTCCAATACACTGTACTGGCTGGGAACAGACGCGAATGCTATTTGCACTGTATATGGCCAGAATAGCACAAGTGTGCTGTTCTTAGCCTGAATGAACACTTGCTGCTAGAACTTGAATCTCAACGTGATTCAACTCCGTTTAGGAAGTTTAATTGAACCCTAGTGTGCCATGCAAGAAAAACACTCTGTTTTAGAGAAAACAGCATTCTTTCACTCTACTGTGTTTCCTATAGGACACGTACAGTGAGCTAGCTCAGAACAAAAGAACTGTGCTTCCTACACAAACGGGGCATATCTAGTTCAACTCAGTATTGGAAACTGAGTAAAGCAGGAAGTTCTCTTCAGTCCAATACACTGTACTGGTTGGGTAGAGACGCGAATGCTATTTGCACTGTATATGGCCAGAATAACACAAGTGTGTCGTACTTAGCCTGAATGAACACTTGCTGCTAGAACTTGAATCTCAACGTGATTCAACTCCGTTTAGGAAGTTTAATTGAACCCTAGTGTGCCATGCAAGAAAAACACTCTGTTTTAGAGAAAACAGCATTCTTTCACTCCGCTGTGTTTCCTATAGGGCACGTACAGTGAGCTAGCTCAGAACAAAAGAACTGTGCTTCCTACACAAACGGGGCATATCTATTTCAACTCAGTATTGGAAACTGAGTAAAACAGGAGCTTCTCTTCAGTCCAATACACTGTACTGGCTGGGAGAGACGCGAATGCTCTTTGCACTGTATATGGCCAGAAAAGCACAAGTGTGCTGTTCTTAGCCTGAATGAACACTTGCTGCTAGAACTTGAATCTCAACGTGATTCAACTCCGTTTAGGAAGTTTAATTAAACCCTAGTGTGCCATGCAAGAAAAACGCTCTGTTTTAGAGAAAACAGCATTCTTTCCCTCTACTGTGTTTCCTATAGGGCCCGTAAGTGAGCTAGCTCAGAACAAAAGAACTGTGCTTCCTACACAAACGGGGCATATCTAGTTCAACTCAGTATTGGAAACTGAGTAAAACAGGAGCTTCTCTTCAGTCCAATACACTGTACTGGCTGGGAACAGACGCGAATGCTATTTGCACTGTATATGGCCAGAAAAGCACAAGTGTGCTGTTCTTAGCCTGAATGAACACTTGCTGCTAGAACTTGAATCTCAACGTGATTCAACTCCGTTTAGGAAGTTTAATTGAACCCTAGTGTGCCATGCAAGAAAAACGCTCTGTTTTAGAGAAAACAGCATTCTTTCACTCTACTGTGTTTCCTATAGGGCACGTACAGTGAGCTAGCTCAGAACAAAAGAACTGTAGTTCCTACACAAACGGGGCATATCTAGCTCAACTCAGTATTGGAAACTGAGTAAAACAGGAGCTACGCTTCAGTCCAATACACTGTACTGGTTGGGAACAGACGCGAATGCTATTTGCACTGTATATGGCCAGAAAAGCACAAGTGTGCTGTTCTTAGCCTGAATGAACACTTGCTGTTAGAACTTGAATCTCAATGTGATTCAACTCCGTTTAGGAAGTTTAATTGATCCCTAATGTGCCATGCAAGAAAAACACTCTGTTTTAGAGAAAACAGCATTCTTTCACTCCGCTGTGTTTCCTATAGGGCACGTACAGTGAGCTAGCTCAGAACAAAAGAACTGTGCTTCCTACACAAATGGGGAATATCTAGTTCAACTCAGTATTGGAAACTGAGTAAAGCAGGAAGTTCTCTTCAGTCCAATACACTGTACTGGTTGGGTAGAGACGCGAATGCTATTTGCACTGTATATGGCCAGAATAACACAAGTGTGTCGTACTTAGCCTGAATGAACACTTGCTGCTAGAACTTGAATCTCAACGTGATTCAACTCCGTTTAGGAAGTTTAATTGAACCCTAGTGTGCCATGCAAGAAAAACACTCTGTTTTAGAGAAAACAGCATTCTTTCACTCCGCTGTGTTTCCTATAGGGCACGTACAGTGAGCTAGCTCAGAACAAAAGAACTGTGCTTCCTACACAAACGGGGCATATCTAGTTCAACTCAGTATTGGAAACGGAGTAAAACAGGAGCTTCTCTTCAGTCCAATACACTGTACTGGCTGGGAACAGACGCGAATGCTATTTGCACTGTATATGGCCAGAAAAGCACAAGTGTGCTGTTCTTAGCCTGAATGAACACTTGCTGCTAGAACTTGAATCTCAACGTGATTCAACTCCGTTTAGGAAGTTTAATTGAACCCTAGTGTGCCATGCTAGAAAAACGCTCTGTTTTAGAGAAAACAGCATTCTTTCACTCTACTGTGTTTCCTATAGGGCACGTACAGTGAGCTAGCTCAGAACAAAAGAACTGTGCTTCCTACACAAACGGGGCATATCTAGCTCAACTCAGTATTGGAAACTGAGTAAAACAGGAGCTACTCTTCAGTCCAATACACTGTACTGGTTGGAAACAGAAGCGAATGCTATTTGCACTGTATATGGCCAGAAAAGCACAAGTGTGCTGTTCATAGCCTGAATGAACACTTGCTGTTAGAACTTGAATCTCAACGTGATTCAACTCCGTTTAGGAAGTTTAATTGATCCCCAGTGTGCCATGCAAGAAAAACACTCTGTTTTAGAGAAAACAGCACTCTTTCACTCCGCTGTGTTTCCTATAGGGCACGTACAGTGAGCTAGCTCAGAACAAAAGAACTGTGCTTCCTACACAAACGGGGCATATCTAGTTCAACTCAGTATTGGAAACTGAGTAAAACAGGAGCTTCTCTTCAGTCCAATACACTGTACTGGCTGGGAACAGACGCGAATGCTATTTGCACTGTATATGGCCAGAATAGCACAAGTGTGCTGTTCTTAGCCTGAATGAACACTTGCTGCTAGAACTTGAATCTCAACGTGATTCAACTCCGTTTAGGAAGTTTAATTGAACCCTAGTGTGCCATGCAAGAAAAACACTCTGTTTTAGAGAAAACAGCATTCTTTCACTCTACTGTGTTTCCTATAGGACACGTACAGTGAGCTAGCTCAGAACAAAAGAACTGTGCTTCCTACACAAACGGGGCATATCTAGTTCAACTCAGTATTGGAAACTGAGTAAAGCAGGAAGTTCTCTTCAGTCCAATACACTGTACTGGTTGGGTAGAGACGCGAATGCTATTTGCACTGTATATGGCCAGAATAACACAAGTGTGTCGTACTTAGCCTGAATGAACACTTGCTGCTAGAACTTGAATCTCAACGTGATTCAACTCCGTTTAGGAAGTTTAATTGAACCCTAGTGTGCCATGCAAGAAAAACACTCTGTTTTAGAGAAAACAGCATTCTTTCACTCCGCTGTGTTTCCTATAGGGCACGTACAGTGAGCTAGCTCAGAACAAAAGAACTGTGCTTCCTACACAAACGGGGCATATCTAGTTCAACTCAGTATTGGAAACGGAGTAAAACAGGACCTTCTCTTCAGTCCAATACACTGTACTGGCTGGGAACAGACGCGAATGCTATTTGCACTGTATATGGCCAGAATAGCACAAGTGTGCTGTTCTTAGCCTGAATGAACACTTGCTGCTAGAACTTGAATCTCAACGTGATTCAACTCCGTTTAGGAAGTTTAATTGAACCCTAGTGTGCCATGCAAGAAAAACACTCTGTTTTAGAGAAAACAGCATTCTTTCACTCTGCTGTGTTAACTATAGGGCACGTACAGTGAGCTAGCTCAGAACAAAAGAACTGTGCTTCCTACACAAACGGCACATATCTAGTTCAACTCGGTATTGGAAACTGAGTAAAACAGGAGCTTCTCTTCAGTCCAATACACTGTACTGGCTGGGAGAGACGCGAATGCTCTTTGCACTGTATATGGCCAGAAAAGCACAAGTGTGCTGTTCTTAGCCTGAATGAACACTTGCTGCTAGAACTTGAATCTCAACGTGATTCAACTCCGTTTAGGAAGTTTAATTAAACCCTAGTGTGCCATGCAAGAAAAACGCTCTGTTTTAGAGAAAACAGCATTCTTTCCCTCTACTGTGTTTCCTATAGGGCCCGTAAGTGAGCTAGCTCAGAACAAAAGAACTGTGCTTCCTACACAAACGGGGCATATCTAGTTCAACTCAGTATTGGAAACTGAGTAAAACAGGAGCTTCTCTTCAGTCCAATACACTGTACTGGCTGGGAACAGACGCGAATGCTATTTGCACTGTATATGGCCAGAAAAGCACAAGTGTGCTGTTCTTAGCCTGAATGAACACTTGCTGCTAGAACTTGAATCTCAACGTGATTCAACTCCGTTTAGGAAGTTTAATTGAACCCTAGTGTGCCATGCAAGAAAAACGCTCTGTTTTAGAGAAAACAGCATTCTTTCACTCTACTGTGTTTCCTATAGGGCACGTACAGTGAGCTAGCTCAGAACAAAAGAACTGTAGTTCCTACACAAACGGGGCATATCTAGCTCAACTCAGTATTGGAAACTGAGTAAAACAGGAGCTACGCTTCAGTCCAATACACTGTACTGGTTGGGAACAGACGCGAATGCTATTTGCACTGTATATGGCCAGAAAAGCACAAGTGTGCTGTTCTTAGCCTGAATGAACACTTGCTGTTAGAACTTGAATCTCAATGTGATTCAACTCCGTTTAGGAAGTTTAATTGATCCCTAATGTGCCATGCAAGAAAAACACTCTGTTTTAGAGAAAACAGCATTCTTTCACTCCGCTGTGTTTCCTATAGGGCACGTACAGTGAGCTAGCTCAGAACAAAAGAACTGTGCTTCCTACACAAATGGGGAATATCTAGTTCAACTCAGTATTGGAAACTGAGTAAAGCAGGAAGTTCTCTTCAGTCCAATACACTGTACTGGTTGGGTAGAGACGCGAATGCTATTTGCACTGTATATGGCCAGAATAACACAAGTGTGTCGTACTTAGCCTGAATGAACACTTGCTGCTAGAACTTGAATCTCAACGTGATTCAACTCCGTTTAGGAAGTTTAATTGAACCCTAGTGTGCCATGCAAGAAAAACACTCTGTTTTAGAGAAAACAGCATTCTTTCACTCCGCTGTGTTTCCTATAGGGCACGTACAGTGAGCTAGCTCAGAACAAAAGAACTGTGCTTCCTACACAAACGGGGCATATCTAGTTCAACTCAGTATTGGAAACGGAGTAAAACAGGAGCTTCTCTTCAGTCCAATACACTGTACTGGCTGGGAACAGACGCGAATGCTATTTGCACTGTATATGGCCAGAATAGCACAAGTGTGCTGTTCTTAGCCTGAATGAACACTTGCTGCTAGAACTTGAATCTCAACGTGATTCAACTCCGTTGAGGAAGTTTAATTGAACCCTAGTGTGCCATGCAAGAAAAACACTCTGTTTTAGAGAAAACAGCATTCTTTCACTCTACTGTGTTTCCTATAGGACACGTAGAGTGAGCTAGCTCAGAACAAAAGAACTGTGCTTCCTACACAAACGGGGCATATCTAGTTCAACTCAGTATTGGAAGCTGAGTAAAACAGGAGCTTCTCTTCAGTCCAATACACTGTACTGGCTGGGAGAGACGCGAATGCTCTTTGCACTGTATATGGCCAGAAAAGCACAAGTGTGCTGTTCTTAGCCTGAATGAACACTTGCTGCTAGAACTTGAATCTCAACGTGATTCAACTCCGTTTAGGAAGTTTAATTAAACCCTAGTGTGCCATGCAAGAAAAACGCTCTGTTTTAGAGAAAACAGCATTCTTTCCCTCTACTGTGTTTCCTATAGGCCCCGTAAGTGAGCTAGCTCAGAACAAAAGAACTGTGCTTCCTACACAAACGGGGCATATCTAGTTCAACTCAGTATTGGAAACTGAGGAAAACAGGAGCTACGCTTCAGTCCAATACACTGTACTGGCTGGGAACAGACGCGAATGCTATTTGCACTGTATATGGCCAGAAAAGCACAAGTGTGCTGTTCTTAGCCTGAATGAACACTTGCTGCTAGAACTTGAATCTCAACGTGATTCAACTCCGTTTAGGAAGTTTAATTGAACCCTAGGGTGCCATGCAAGAAAAACGCTCTGTTTTAGAGAAAACAGCATTCTTTCACTCTACTGTGTTTCCTATAGGGCACGTACAGTGAGCTAGCTCAGAACAAAAGAACTGTGCTTCCTACACAAACGGGGCATATCTAGCTCAACTCAGTATTGGAAACTGAGTAAAACAGGAGCTACTCTTCAGTCTAATACACTGTACTGGTTGGGAACAGACGCGAATGCTATTTGCACTGTATATGGCCAGAAAAGCACAAGTGTGCTGTTCTTAGCCTGAATGAACACTTGCTGCTAGAACTTGAATCTCAACGTGATTCAACTCCGTTTAGGAAGTTTAATTGAACCCTAGGGTGCCATGCAAGAAAAACGCTCTGTTTTAGAGAAAACAGCATTCTTTCACTCTACTGTGTTTCCTATAGGGCACGTACAGTGAGCTAGCTCAGAACAAAAGAACTGTGCTTTCTACACAAACAGGGCATATCTAGTTCAACTCAGTATTGGAAACTGAGTAAAACAGGAGCTTCTCTTCAGTCCAATACACTGTACTGTCTCAGAACAGACGCGAATGCTATTTACACTGTATATGGCCAGAAAAGCACAAGTGTGCTGTTCTTAGCCTGAATGAACACTTGCTGCTAGAACTTGAATCTCAACGTGATTCAACTCCGTTTAGGAACTTTAATTAAACCCTAGTGTGCCATGCAAGAAAAACACTCTGTTTTAGAGAAAACAGCATTCTTTCACTCTACTGTGTATCCTATAGGGCACGTACAGTGAGCTAGCTAAGAACAAAAGAACTGTGCTTCCTACACAAACGGGGCATATCTAGTTCAACTCAGTATTGGAAACTGAGTAAAACAGGAGCTTCTCTTCAGTCAAATACACTGTACTGGCTGGGAACAGATGCGAATGCTATTTGCACTGTATATGGCCAGAATAGCACAAGTGTGCTGTTCTTAGCCTGAATGAACACTTGCTGCTAGAACTTGAATCTCAACGTGATTCAACTCCGTTTAGGAAGTTTAATTGAACCCTAGTGTGCCATGCAAGAAAAACACTCTGTTTTAGAGAAAACAGCATTCTTTCACTCTACTGTTTTTCCTATAGGGCCCGTACAGTGAGCTAGCTCAGAACAAAAGAACTGTGCTTTCTACACAAACGGGGCATATCTAGTTCAACTCAGTATTGGAAACTGAGTAAAAGAGGAGCTTCTCTTCAGTCCAATACACTGTACTGGCTGGGAACAGACGCGAATGCTATTTGCACTGTATATGGCCAGAATAGTACAAGTGTGCTGTTCTTAGCCTGAATGAACACTTGCTGCTAGATCGTGAATCTCAATGTGATTCAACTCCGTTTAGGAAGTTTAATTGAACCCTAGTGTGCCATGCAAAAAAACACTCTGTTTTAGAGAAAACAGCATTCTTTCACTCTACTGTGTTTCCTATAGGGCCCGTAAGTGAGCTAGCTCAGAACAAAAGAACTGTGCTTTCTACACAAACGGGGCATATCTAGTTCAACTCAGTATTGGAAACTGAGTAAAACAGGAGCTTCTCTTCAGTCCAATACACTGTACTGGCTGATAACAGACGCGAATGCTATTTGCATTGTATATGGCCAGAAAAGCACAAGTGTGCTGTTCTTAGCATTAATGAACACTTGCTGCTAGAATTTGAATCTAGAAGTGATTCACCTCCGTTTAGGAACTTTAATTAAACCCTAGTGTGCCATGCAAGAAAAACACTCTGTTTTAGAGAAAACAGCATTCTTTCACTCTACTGTGTTTCCTATAGGGCACATACAGTGAGCTAGTCAGAACAAAAGAACTGTGCTTCCTACACAAACGGGGCATATCTAGTTCAACTCAGTATTGGAAACTGAGTAAAACAGGAGCTTCTCTTCAGTCCAATACACTGTAATGGCTGGGAACAGACGCGAATGCTATTTGCACTGTATATGGCCAGAATAGCACAAGTGTGCTGTTCTTAGCCTGAATGAACACTTGCTGCTAGAACTTGAATCTCAACGTGATTCAACTCCGTTTAGGAAGTTTAATTGAACCCTAGTGTGCCATGCAAGAAAAACACTCTGTTTGACAGAAAACAGCATTCATTCACTCTACTGTGTTTCCTATAAGGCCCGTAAGTGAGCTAGCTCAGAACAAAAGAACTGTGCTTTCTACACAAACGGGGCATATCTAGTTCAACTCAGTATTGGAAACTGAGTATAACAGGAGCTTCTCTTCAGTCCAATACACTGTACTGGCTGGGAACAGACGCGAATGATATTTGCACTGTATATGGACAGAATAGCACAAGTGTGCTGTTCTTAGCCTGAATGAACACTTGCTGCTAGAACTTGAATCTCAACGTGATTCAACTCCGTTTAGGAAGTTTAATTGAACCCTAGTGTGCCATGCAAGAAAACCACTCTGTTTTAGAGAAAACAGCATTCTTTCAGTCTACTGTGTTTCCTATAGGGCCCGTAAGTGAGCTAGCTCAGAACAAAAGAACTGTGCTTTCAACACAAATGGGGCATATCTAGTTCAACTCAGTATTGGAAACTGAGTAAAACAGAAGCTTCTCTTCAGTCCAATACAGTGTACTGGCTGGGAACAGAGGCGAAAGCTATTTGCACTGTATATGGCCAGAAAAGCATAAGTGTGCTGTTCTTAGCCTGAATGAACACTTGCTGCTAGAACTTGAATCTCAACGTGATTCAACTCCGTTTAGGAAGTTTAATTGAACCCTAGTGTGCCATGCAAGAAAAACACTCTGTTTTAGAGAAAACAGCATTCTTTCACTCTACTGTGTTTCCTATAGGTCCAGTAAGTGAGCTAGCTCAGAACAAAAGAACTGTGCTTCCTACACAAACGGGGCATATCTAGTTCAACTCAGTATTGGAAACTGAGTAAAACAGGAGCTTCTCTTCAGTCCAATACACTGTACTGGCTGGGAACAGAGGCGAATGCTATTTGCACTGTATATGGCCAGAATAGCACAAGTGTGCTGTTCTTAGCCTGAATGAACACTTGCTGCTAGAACTTGAATCTCAACGTGATTCAACTCCGTTTAGGAAGTTTAATTGAACCCTAGTGTGCCATGCAAGAAATACACTCTGTTTTAGAGAAAACAGCATTCTTTCACTCTACTCTTTTTCCTATAGGCCCCGTACAGTGAGCTAGCTCAGAACAAAAGAACTGTGCTTTCTACACAAACGGGGCATATCTAGTTCAACTCAGTATTGGAAACTGAGTAAAAGAGGAGCTTCTCTTCAGTCCAATACACTGTACTGGCTGGGAACAGATGAGAATGCTATTTGCACTGTATATGGCCAGAAAAGCACAAGTGTGCTGTTCTTAGTCTGAATGAACACTTGCTGCTAGAATTTGAATCTAAACGTGATTCAACTCCCTTTAGGAAGTTTAATTGAACCCTAGTGTGCCATGCAAGAAAAACACTCTGTTTTAGAGAAAACAGCATTCTTTCACTCTACTGTGTTTCCTATAGGGCCCGTAAGTGAGCTAGCTCAGAACAAAAGAACTGTGCTTTCTACACAAACGGGGCAAATCTAGTTCAACTCAGAATTGGAAACTGAGTAAAACAGGAGCTTCTCTTCAGTCCAATACACTGTACTGGCTGGGAACAGACGCGAATGCTATTTGCACTGTATATGGCCAGAAAAGCACAAGTGTGCTGTTCTTAGCCTAAATGAACACTTGGTGCTAGAACTTGAATCTCAACGTGATTCAACTCCGTTTAGGAAGTTTAATTGAACCCTAGTGTGCCATGCAAGAAAAACACTCTGTTTTAGAGAAAACAGCATTCATTCACTCTACTGTGTTTCCTATAGGGCCCGTAAGTGAGCTAGCTCAGAACAAAAGAACTGTGCTTTCAACACAAACGGGGCATATCTAGTTCAACTCAGTATTGGAAACTGAGTAAAACAGAAGCTTATCTTCAGTCCAATACACTGTACTGGCTGGGAACAGAGGCGAATGCTATTTGCACTGTACATGGCCAGAAAAGCACAAGTGTGCTGTTCTTAGCCTGAATGAACACTTGCTGCTAGAACTTGAATCTCAACGTGATTCAACTCCGTTTAGGAAGTTTAATTGAACCCTAGTGTGCCATGCAAGAAAAACACTCTGTTTTAGAGAAAACAGCATTCTTTCACTCTACTGTGTTTCCTATAGGGCCAGTAAGTGAGCTAGCTCAGAACAAAAGAACTGTGCTTTCTACACAAACAGGGCATATCTAGTTCAACTCAGTATTGGAAACTGAGTAAAACAGGAGCTTCT
This sequence comes from Peromyscus maniculatus bairdii, assembly GCF_049852395.1. Taxonomy (NCBI): domain Eukaryota; kingdom Metazoa; phylum Chordata; class Mammalia; order Rodentia; family Cricetidae; genus Peromyscus; species Peromyscus maniculatus. The sequence goes on from NC_134862.1 coordinate 6,213,022, forward strand.
CTTCAGTCCAATACACTGTACTGTCTCAGAACAGACGCGAATACTATTTACACTGTATATGGCCAGAAAAGCACAAGTGTGCTGTTCTTAGCATGAATGAACACTTGCTGCTAGAATTTGAATCTAGAAGTGATTCAACTCCGTTTAGGAACTTTAATTAAACCCTAGTGTGCCATGCAAGAAAAACACTCTGTTTTAGAGAAAACAGCATTCTTTCACTCTACTGTGTTTCCTATAGGGCACATACAGTGAGCTAGTCAGAACAAAAGAACTGTGCTTCCTACACAAACGGGGCATATCTAGTTCAACTCAGTATTGGAAACTGAGTAAAACAGGAGCTTCTCTTCAGTCCAATACACTGTAATGGCTGGGAACAGACGCGAATGCTATTTGCACTGTATATGGCCAGAATAGCACAAGTGTGCTGTTCTTAGCCTGAATGAACACTTGCTGCTAGAACTTGAATCTCAACGTGATTCAACTCCGTTTAGGAAGTTTAATTGAACCCTAGTGTGCCATGCAAGAAAAACACTCTGTTTTAGAGAAAACAGCATTCTTTCACTCTACTGTGTTTCCTATAGGGCACGTACAGTGAGCTAGCTCAGAACAAAAGAAATGTGCTTTCTACACAAACGGGGCATATCTAGTTCAACTCAGTATTGGAAACTGAGTAAAACAGGAGCTTCTCTTCAGTCCAATACACTGTACTGTCTTGGAACAGACGCGAATGCTATTTACACTGTATATGGCCAGAAAAGCACAAGTGTGCTGTTCTTAGCCTGAATCAACACTTGCTGCTAGAACTTGAATCTCAACGTGATTCAACTCCGTTTAGGAACTTTAATTAAACCCTAGTGTTCCATGCAAGAAAAACGCTCTCTTTTAGAGCAAACAGCATTCTTTCACTCTACTGTGTTTCCTATAGGGCACGTACAGTGAGCTAGCTCAGCACAAAAGAACTGTGCTTCCTACACAAACGGGGCATATCTAGTTCAACTCAGTATTGGAAACTGAGTAAAACAGGAGCTTCTCTTCAGTCCAATACACTGTACTGGCTGGGAACAGACACGAATGCTATTTGCACTGTATATGGCCAGAAAAGCACAAGTGTGCTGTTCTTAGCCTGAATGAACACTTGCTGCTAGAACTTGAATCTCAACGTGATTCAACTCCGTTTAGGAAGTTTAATTGAACCCTAGTGTGCCATGCAAGAAAAACACTCTGTTTTAGAGAAAACAGCATTCTTTCACTCTACTGTGTTTCCTAGAGGGCACGTACAGTGAGCTAGCTCAGAAAAAAAGAACTGTGCTTCCTACACAAACGGGGCATATCTAGTTCAACTCAGTATTGGAAACTGAGTAAAACAGGAGCTTCTCTTCAGTCCAATACACTGTACTGGCTGGGAACAGACACGAATGCTTTTTGTACTGTATATGGCCAGAATAGCACAAGTGTGCTGTTCTTAGCCTGAATGAACACTTGCTGCTAGAACTTGAATCTCAACGTGATTCAACTCTGTTTAGGAAGTTTAATTGAACCCTAGTGTGCCATGCAAGAAAAACACTCTGTTTTAGAGAAAACAGCATTCTTTCACTCTACTGTGTTTTCTATAGGGCACGTACAGTGAGCTAGCTCAGAACAAAAGAACTGTGCTGTCTACACAAACGGGGCATATCTAGTTCAACTCAGTATTGGAAACTGAGTAAAACAGGAGCTTCTCTTCAGTCCAATACACTGTACTGGCTGGGAACAGACGCGAATGCTATTTGCACTGTATATGGCCAGAATAGCACAAGTGTGCTTTTCTTAGCCTGAATGAACACTTGCTGCTAGAACTTGAATCTCAACGTGATTCAACTCCGTTTAGGAAGTTTAATTGAACCCTAGAGTGCCATGCAAGAAAAACACTCTGTTTTAGAGAAAACAGCATTCTTTCACTCCACTGTGTTTCCTATAGGGCCCGTAAGTGAGCTAGCTCAGAACAAAAGAACTGTGCTTTCTACAAAAACGGGGCAAATCTAGTTCAACTTAGTATTGGAAAATGAGTAAAACAGGAGCTACTCTTCAGTCCAATACACTGTACTGTCTGGGAACAGACGCGAATGCTATTTGCACTGTATATGGCCAGAAAAGCACAAGTGTGCTGTTCTTAGCCTAAATGAACACTTGCTGCTAGAACTTGAATCTCAACGTGATTCAACTCCGTTTAGGAAGTTTAATTGAACCTTAGTGTGCCATGCAAGAAAAACACTCTGTTTGACAGAAAACAGCATTCATTCACTCTACTGTGTTTCCTATAGGGCCCGTAAGTGAGCTAGCTCAGAACAAAAGAACTGTGCTTTCAACACAAACGGGGCATATCTAGTTCAACTCAGTATTGGAAACTGAGTAAAACAGAAGCATATCTTCAGTCCAATACACTGTACTGGCTGGGAACAGAGGCGAATGCTATTTGCACTGTATATGGCCAGAAAAGCACAAGTGTGCTGTTCTTAGCCTGAATGAACACTTGCTGCTAGAACTTGAATCTCAACGTGATTCAACTCCGTTTAGGAAGTTTAATTGAACCCTAGTGTGCCATGCAAGAAAAACACTCTGTTTTAGAGAAAACAGCATTCTTTCACTCTACTGTGTTTCCTATAGGGCCAGTAAGTGAGCTAGCTCAGAACAAAAGAACTTTGCTTTCTACACAAACAGGGCATATCTAGTTCAACTCAGTATTGGAAACTGAGTAAAACAGGAGCTTCTCTTCAGTCCAATACACTGTACTGTCTCAGAACAGACGCGAATGCTATTTACACTGTATATGGCCAGAAAAGCACAAGTGTGCTATTCTTAGCCTGAATGAACACTTGCTGCTAGAACTTGAATCTCAACGTGATTCAACTTCGTTTAGGAACTTTAATTAAACCCTAGTGTGCCATGCAAGAAAAACACTCTGTTTTAGAGAAAACAGCATTCTTTCACTCTACTGTGTATCCTATAGGGCACGTACAGTGAGCTAGCTAAGAACAAAAGAACTGTGCTTCCTACACAAACGGGGCATATCTAGTTCAACTCAGTATTGGAAACTGAGTAAAACAGGAGCTTTCTTCAGTCAAATACACTGTACTGGCTGGGAACAGAGGCGAATGCTATTTGCACTGTATATGGCCAGAATAGCACAAGTGTGCTGTTCTTAGCCTGAATGAACACTTGCTGCTAGAACTTGAATCTCAACGTGATTCAACTCCGTTTAGGAAGTTTAATTGAACCCTAGTGTGCCATGCAAGAAAAACACTCTGTTTTAGAGGAAACAGCATTCTTTAACTCTACTGTTTTTCCTATAGGGCCCGTACAGTGAGCTAGCTCAGAACAAAAGAACTGTGCTTTCTACACAAACGGGGCATATCTAGTTCAACTCAGTATTGGAAACTGAGTAAAAGAGGAGCTTCTCTTCAGTCCAATACACTGTACTGGCTGGGAACAGACGCGAATGCTATTTGCACTGTATATGGCCAGAATAGCACAAGTGTGCTGTTCTTAGCCTGAATGAACACTTGCTGCTAGATCTTGAATCTCAATGTGATTCAACTCCGTTTAGGAAGTTTAATTGAACCCTAGTGTGCCATGCAAAAAAAGCACTCTGTTTTAGAGAAAACAGCATTCTTTCACTCTACTGTGTTTCCTATAGGGCCCGTACAGTTAGCTAGCTCAGAACAAAAGAACTGTGCTTTCTACCCAAACGGGGCATATCTAGTTCAACTCAGTATTGGAAACGGAGTAAAACAGGAGCTTCTCTTCAGTCCAATACACTGTACTGGCTGATAACAGACGCGAATGCTATTTGCACTGTATATGGCCAGAAAAGCACAAGTGTGCTGTTCTTAGCATGAATGAACACTTGCTGCTAGAATTTGAATCTAGAAGTGATTCAACTCCGTTTAGGAACTTTAATTAAACCCTAGTGTGCCATGCAAGAAAAACACTCTGTTTTAGAGAAAACAGCATTCTTTCACTCTACTGTGTTTCCTATAGGGCACATACATTGAGCTAGTCAGAACAAAAGAACTGTGCTTCCTACACAAACGGGGCATATCTAGTTCAACTCAGTATTGGAAACTGAGTAAAACAGGAGCTTCTCTTCAGTCCAATACACTGTAATGGCTGGGAACAGACGCGAATGCTATTTGCACTGTATATGGCCAGAATAGTACAAGTGTGCTGTTCTTAGCCTGAATGAACACTTGCTGCTAGAACTTGAATCTCAACGTGATTCAACTCCGTTTAGGAAGTTTAATTGAACCCTAGTGTGCCATGCAAGAAAAACACTCTGTTTTAGAGAAAACAGCATTCTTTCACTCTACTGTGTTTCCTATAGGGCACGTACAGTGAGCTAGCTCAGAACAAAAGAAATGTGCTTTCTACACAAACGGGGCATATCTAGTTCAACTCAGTATTGGAAACTGAGTAAAACAGGAGCTTCTCTTCAGTCCAATACACTGTACTGTCTCGGAACAGACGCGAATGCTATTTACACTGTATATGGCCAGAAAAGCACAAGTGTGCTGTTCTTAGCCTGAATCAACACTTGCTGCTAGAACTTGAATCTCAACGTGATTCAACTCTGTTTAGGAACTTTAATTAAACCCTAGTGAGCCATGCAAGAAAAACGCTCTCTTTTAGAGCAAACAGCATTCTTTCACTCTACTGTGTTTCCTATAGGGCACGTACAGTGAGCTAGCTCAGAACAAAAGAACTGTGCTTCCTACACAAACGGGGCATATCTAGTTCAACTCAGTATTGGAAACTGAGTAAAACAGGAGCTTCTCTTCAGTCCAATACACTGTACTGGCTGGGAACAGACACGAATGCTATTTGCACTGTATATGGCCAGAAAAGCACAAGTGTGCTGTTCTTAGCCTGAATGAACACTTGCTGCTAGAACTTGAATCTCAACGTGATTCAACTCCGTTTAGGAAGTTTAATTGAACCCTAGTGTGCCATGCAAGAAAAACACTCTGTTTTAGAGAAAACAGCATTCTTTCACTCTACTGTGTTTTCTATAGGGCACGTACAGTGAGCTAGCTCAGAACAAAAGAAATGTGCTTCCTACACAAACGGGGCATATCTAGTTCAACTCAGTATTGGAAACTGAGTAAAACAGGAGCTTCTCTTCACTCCAATACACTGTACTGGCTGGGAACAGACGCAAATGCTATTTGCACTGTATATGGCCAGAATAGCACAAGTGTGCTGTTCTTAGCCTGAATGAACACTTGCTGCTAGAACTTGAATCTCAACGTGATTCAACTCCGTTTAGGAACGTTAATTGAACCCTAGAGTGCCATGCAAGAAAAACACTCTGTTTTAGAGAAAACAGCATTCTTTCACTCTACTGTGTTTCCTATAGGGCCCGTAAGTGAGCTAGCTCAGAACAAAAGAACTGTGCTTTCTACAAAAACGGGGCAAATCTAGTTCAACTTAGTATTGGAAACTGAGTAAAACAGGAGCTACTCTTCAGTCCAATACACTGTACTGTCTGGGAACAGACGCGAATGCTATTTGCACTGTATATGGCCAGAAAAGCACAAGTGTGCTGTTCTTAGCCTAAATGAACACTTGCTGCTAGAACTTGAATCTCAACGTGATTCAACTCCGTTTAGGAAGTTTAATTGAACCCTAGTGTGCCATGCAAGAAAAACACTCTGTTTGACAGAAAACAGCATTCATTCACTCTACTGTGTTTCCTATAAGGCCCGTAAGTGAGCTAGCTCAGAACAAAAGAACTGTGCTTTCTACACAAACGGGGCATATCTAGTTCAACTCAGTATTGGAAACTGAGTATAACAGGAGCTTCTCTTCAGTCCAATACACTGTACTCACTGGGAACAGACGCGAATGCTATTTGCACTGTATATGGCCAGAATAGCACAAGTGTGCTGTTCTTAGCCTGAATGAACACTTGCTGCTAGAACTTGAATCTCAACGTGATTCAACTCCGTTTAGGAAGTTTAATTGAACCCTAGTGTGCCATGCAAGAAAAACACTCTGTTTTAGAGAAAACAGCATTCTTTCACTCTACTGTGTTTCCTATAGGGCCAGTAAGTGAGCTAGCTCAGAACAAAAGAACTGTGCTTCCTACACAAACGGGGCATATCTAGTTCAACTCAGTATTGGAAACTGAGTAAAACAGGAGCTTCTCTTCAGTCCAATACACTGTACTGTCTCGGAACAGACGCGAATGCTATTTACACTGTATATGGCCAGAAAAGCACAAGTGTGCTGTTCTTAGCCTGAATGGACACTTGCTGCTAGAACTTGAATCTCAACGTGATTCAACTCCGTTTAGGAACTTTAATTAAACCCTAGTGTGCCATGCAAGAAAAACACTCTGTTTTAGAGAAAACAGCATTCTTTCACTCTACTGTGTTTTCTATAGGGCACGTACAGTGAGCTAGCTAAGAACAAAAGAACTGTGCTTCCTACACAAACGGGGCATATCTAGTTCAACTCAGTATTGGAAACTGAGTAAAACAGGAGCTTCTCTTCAGTCCAATACACTGTACTGGCTGGGAACAGACGCGAATGCTATTTGCACTGTATATGGCCAGAAAAGCACAAGTGTGCTGTTCTTAGTCTGAATGAACACTTGCTGCTAGAATTTGAATCTAAACGTGATTCAACTCCCTTTAGGAAGTTTAATTGAACCCTAGTGTGCCATGCAAGGAAAACACTCTGTTTTAGAGAAAACAGCATTCTTTCACTCCACTGTGTTTCCTATAGGGCCAGTAAGTGAGCTAGCTCAGAACAAAAGAACTGTGCTTTCTACACAAACGGGGCAAATCTAGTTCAACTCAGAATTGGAAACTGAGTAAAACAGGAGCTTCTCTTCAGTCCAATACACTGTACTGTCTGGGAACAGACGCGAATGCTATTTGCACTGTATATGGCCAGAAAAGCACAAGTGTGCTGTTCTTAGCCTAAATGAACACTTGGTGCTAGAACTTGAATCTCAACGTGATTCAACTCCGTTTAGGAAGTTTAATTGAACCCTAGTGTGCCATGCAAGAAAAACACTCTGTTTTAGAGAAAACAGCATTCATTCACTCTACTGTGTTTCCTATAGGGCCCGTAAGTGAGCTAGCTCAGAACAAAAGAACTGTGCTTTCAACACAAACGGGGCATATCTAGTTCAACTCAGTATTGGAAACTGAGTAAAACAGAAGCTTATCTTCAGTCCAATACACTGTACTGGCTGGGAACAGACGCGAATGCTATTTGCACTGTATATGGCCAGAAAAGCACAAGTGTGCTGTTCTTAGCCTGAATGAACACTTGCTGCTAGAACTTGAATCTCAACGTGATTCAACTCCGTTTAGGAAGTTTAATTGAACCCTAGTGTGCCATGCAAGAAAAACACTCTGTTTTAGAGAAAACAGCATTCTTTCACTCTACTGTGTTTCCTATAGGGCCAGTAAGTGAGCTAGCTCAGAACAAAAGAACTGTGCTTTCTACACAAACGGGGCATATCTAGTTCAACTCAGTATTGGAAACTGAGTAAAACAGGAGCTTCTCTTCAGTCCAATACACTGTACTGTCTCAAAACAGACGCGAATGCTATTTACACTGTATATGGCCAGAAAAGCACAAGTGTGCTGTTCTTAGCCTGAATGAACACTTGCTGCTAGAACTTGAATCTCAACGTGATTCAACTCCGTTTAGGAACTTTAATTAAACCCTAGTGTGCCATGCAAGAAAAACACTCTGTTTTAGAGAAAACAGCATTCTTTCACTCTACTGTGTATCCTATAGGGCACGTACAGTGAGCTAGCTAAGAACAAAAGAACTGTGCTTCCTACACAAACGGGGCATATCTAGTTCAACTCAGTATTGGAAACTGAGTAAAACAGGAGCTTCTCTTCAGTCAAATACACTGTACTGGCTGGGAACAGAGGCGAATGCTATTTGCACTGTATATGGCCAGAATAGCACAAGTGTGCTGTTCTTAGCCTGAATGAACACTTGCTGCTAGAACTTGAATCTCAACGTGATTCAACTCCGTTTAGGAAGTTTAATTGAACCCTAGTGTGCCATGCAAGAAAAACACTCTGTTTTAGAGAAAACAGCATTCTTTCACTCTACTGTTTTTCCTATAGGGCCCGTACAGTGAGCTAGCTCAGAACAAAAGAACTGTGCTTTCTACACAAACGGGGCATATCTAGTTCAACTCAGTATTGGAAACTGAGTAAAAGAGGAGCTTCTATTCAGTCCAATACACTGTACTGGCTGGGAACAGACGCGAATGCTATTTGCACTGTATATGGCCAGAAAAGCACAAGTGTGCTGTTCTTAGCATGAATGAACACTTGCTGCTAGAATTTGAATCTAGAAGTGATTCAACTCCGTTTAGGAACTTTAATTAAACCCTAGTGTGCCATGCAAGAAAAACACTCTGTTTTAGAGAAAACAGCATTCTTTCACTCTACTGTGTTTCCTATAAGGCACATACAGTGAGCTAGTCAGAACAAAAGAACTGTGCTTCCTACACAAACAGGGCATATCTAGTTCAACTCAGTATTGGAAACTGAGTAAAACAGGAGCTTCTCTTCAGTCCAATACACTGTACTGGCTGGGAACAGACGCGAATGCTATTTGCACTGTATATGGCCAGAATAGCACAAGTGTGCTGTTCTTAGCCTGAATGAACACTTGCTGCTAGAACTTGAATCTCAACGTGATTCAACTCCGTTTAGGAAGTTTAATTGAACCCTAGTGTGCCATGCAAGAAAAACACTCTGTTTTAGAGAAAACAGCATTCTTTCACTCTACTGTGTTTCCTATAGGGCACGTACAGTGAGCTAGCTCAGAACAAAAGAAATGTGCTTCCTACACAAACGGGGCATATCTAGTTCAACTCAGTATTGGAAACTGAGTAAAACAGGAGCTTCTCTTCAGTCCAATACACTGTACTGGCTGGGAACAGACGCAAATGCTATTTGCACTGTATATGGCCAGAATAGCACAAGTGTGCTGTTCTTAGCCTGAATGAACACTTGCTGCTAGAACTTGAATCTCAACATGATTCAACTCCGTTTAGGAACTTTAATTGAACCCTAGTGTGCCATGCAAGAAAAACACTCTGTTTTAGAGAAAACAGCATTCTATCACTCCACTGTGTTTCCTATAGGGCCCGTAAGTGAGCTAGCTCAGAACAAAAGAACTGTGCTTTCTACACAAACGGGGCATATCTAGTTCAACTCAGTATTGGAAACTGAGTATAAAAGGAGCTTCTCTTCAGTCCAATACACTGTACTCAATGGGAACAGACGCAAATGCTATTTGCACTGTATATGGCCAGAATAGCACAAGTGTGCTGTTCTTAGCCTGAATGAACACTTGCTGCTAGAACTTGAATCTCAACGTGATTCAACTCCGTTTAGGAAGTTTAATTTAACCCTAGTGTGCCATGCAAGAAAAACACTCTGTTTTAGAGAAAACAGCATTCTTTCACTCTACTGTGTTTTCTATAGGGCACGTACAGTGAGCTAGCTAAGAACAAAAGAACTGTGCTTCCTACACAAACGGGGCATATCTAGTTCAACTCAGTATTGGAAACTGAGTAAAACAGGAGCTTCTCTTCAGTCCAATACACTGTACTGGCTGGGAACAGAGGCGAATGCTATTTGCACTGTATATGGCCAGAAAAGCACAAGTGTGCTGTTCTTAGCCTGAATGAACACTTGCTGCTAGAACTTGAATCTCAACGTGATTCAACTCCGTTTAGGAAGTTTAATTGAACCCTAGTGTGCCATGCAAGAAAAACACTCTGTTTTAGAGAAAACAGCATTCTTTCACTCTACTGTGTTTCCTATAGGGCCAGTAAGTGAGCTAGCTCAGAACAAAAGAACTGTGCTTTCTACACAAACGGGGCATATCTAGTTCAACTCAGTATTGGAAACTGAGTAAAACAGGAGGTTCTCTTCAGTCCAATACACTGTACTGTCTCAGAACAGACGCGAATGCTATTTACACTGTATATGGCCAGAAAAGCACAAGTGTGCTGTTCTTAGCCTGAATGAACACTTGCTGCTAGAACTTGAATCTCAACGTGATTCAACTCCGTTTAGGAACTTTAATTAAACCCTAGTGTGCCATGCAAGAAAAACACTCTGTTTTAGAGAAAACAGCATTCTTTCACTCTACTGTGTATCCTATAGGGCACGTACAGTGAGCTAGCTAAGAACAAAAGAACTGTGCTTCCTACACAAACGGGGCATATCTAGTTCAACTCAGTATTGGAAACTGAGTAAAAGAGGAGCTTCTCTTCAGTCCAATACACTGTACTGGCTGGGAACAGACGCGAATGCTATTTGCACTGTATATGGCCAGAATAGCACAAGTGTGCTGTTCTTAGCCTGAATGAACACTTGCTGCTAGATCTTGAATCTCAATGTGATTCAACTCCGTTTAGGAAGTTTAATTGAACCCTAGTGTGCCATGCAAAAAAACACTCTGTTTTAGAGAAAACAGCATTCTTTCACTCTACTGTGTTTCCTATAGGGCACATACAGTGAGCTAGTCAGAACAAAAGAACTGTGCTTCCTACACAAACGGGGCATATCTAGTTCAACTCAGTATTGGAAACTGAGTAAAACAGGAGCTTCTCTTCAGTCCAATACACTGTACTGGCTGGGAACAGACGCGAATGCTATTTGCACTGTATATGGCCCGAATAGCACAAGTGTGCTGTTCTTAGCCTGAATGAACACTTGCTGCTAGAACTTGAATCTCAACGTGATTCAACTCCGTTTAGGAAGTTTAATTGAACCCTAGTGTGCCATGCAAAAAAAACACTCTGTTTTAGAGAAAACAGCATTCTTTCACTCTACTGTGTTTCCTATAGGGCACGTACAGTGAGCTAGCTCAGAACAAAAGAAATGTGCTTCCTACACAAACGGGGCATATCTAGTTCAACTCAGTATTGGAAACTGAGTAAAACAGGAGCTTCTCTTCAGTCCAATACACTGTACTGGCTGGGAACAGACGCAAATGCTATTTGCACTGTATATGGCCAGAATAGCACAAGTGTGCTGTTCTTAGCCTGAATGAACACTTGCTGCTAGAACTTGAATCTCAACATGATTCAACTCCGTTTAGGAACTTTAATTGAACCCTAGTGTGCCATGCAAGAAAAACACTCTGTTTTAGAGAAAACAGCATTCTTTCACTCCACTGTGTTTCCTATAGGGCCCGTAAGTGAGCTAGCTCAGAACAAAAGAACTGTGCTTTCTACACAAACGGGGCAAATCTAGTTCAACTCAGTATTGGAAACTGAGTAAAACAGGAGCTTCTCTTCAGTCCAATACACTGTACTGTCTGGGAACAGACGCGAATGCTATTTGCACTGTATATGGCCAGAAAAGCACAAGTGTGCTGTTCTTAGCCTAAATGAACACTTGCTGCTAGAACTTGAATCTCAACGTGATTCAACTCCGTTTAGGAAGTTTAATTGAACCCTAGTGTGCCATGCAAGAAAAACACTCTGTTTGACAGAAAACAGCATTTATTCACTCTACTGTGTTTCCTATAAGGCCCGTAAGTGAGCTAGCTCAGAACAAAAGAACTGTGCTTTCTACACAAACGGGGCATATCTAGTTCAACTCAGTATTGGAAACTGAGTATAACAGGAGCTTCTCTTCAGTCCAATACACTGTACTCGCTGGGAACAGACGCGAATGCTATTTGCACTGTATATGGCGAGAATAGCACAAGTGTGCTGTTCTTAGCCTGAATGAACACTTGCTGCTAGAACTTGAATCTCAACGTGATTCAACTCCGTTTAGGAAGTTTAATTGAACCCTAGTGTGCCATGCAAGAAAACCACTCTGTTTTAGAGAAAACAGCATTCTTTCACTCTACTGTGTTTCCTATAGGGCCCGTAAGTGAGCTAGCTCAGAACAAAAGAACTGTGCTTTCAACACAAACGGGGCATATCTAGTTCAACTCAGTATTGGAAACTGAGTAAAACAGAAGCTTCTCTTCAGTCCAATACAGTGTACTGGCTGGGAACAGAGGCGAATGCTATTTGCACTGTATATGGCCAGAAAAGCATAAGTGTGCTGTTCTTAGCCTGAATGAACACTTGCTGCTAGAACTTGAATCTCAACGTGATTCAATTCCGTTTAGGAAGTTTAATTGAACCCTAGTGTGCCATGCAAGAAAAACACTCTGTTTTAGAGAAAACAGCATTCTTTCACTCTACTGTGTTTCCTATAGGGCCAGTAAGTGAGCTAGCTCAGAACAAAAGAACTGTGCTTTCTACACAAACGGGGCAAATCTAGTTCAACTCAGAATTGGAAACTGAGTAAAACAGGAGCTTCTCTTCAGTCCAATACACTGTACTGTCTGGGAACAGACGCGAATGCTATTTGCACTGTATATGGCCAGAAAAGCACAAGTGTGCTGTTCTTAGCCTAAATGAACACTTGGTGCTAGAACTTGAATCTCAACGTGATTCAACTCCGTTTAGGAAGTTTAATTGAACCCTAGTGTGCCATGCAAGAAAAACACTCTGTTTTAGAGAAAACCGCATTCATTCACTCTACTGTGTTTCCTATAGGGCCCGTAAGTGAGCTAGCTCAGAACAAAAGAACTGTGCTTTCAACACAAACGGGGCATATCTAGTTCAACTCAGTATTGGAAACTGAGTAAAACAGAAGCTTATCTTCAGTCCAATACACTGTACTGGCTGGGAACAGAGGCGAATGCTATTTGCACTGTATATGGCCAGAAAAGCACAAGTGTGCTGTTCTTAGCCTGAATGAACACTTGCTGCTAGAACTTGAATCTCAACGTGATTCAACTCCGTTTAGGAAGTTTAATTGAACCCTAGTGTGATATGCAAGAAAAACACTCTGTTTTAGAGAAAACAGCATTCTTTCACTCTACTGTGTTTCCTATAGGGCCAGTAAGTGAGCTAGCTCAGAACAAAAGAACTGTGCTTTCTACACAAACGGGGCATATCTAGTTCAACTCAGTATTGGAAACTGAGTAAAACAGGAGCTTCTCTTCAGTCCAATACACTGTACTGTCTCAGAACAGACGCGAATGCTATTTACACTGTATATGGCCAGAAAAGCACAAGTGTGCTGTTCTTGGCCTGAATGAACACTTGCTGCTAGAACTTGAATCTCAACGTGATTCAACTCCGTTTAGGAACTTTAATTAAACCCTAGTGTGCCATGCAAGAAAAACACTCTGTTTTAGAGAAAACAGTATTCTTTCACTCTACTGTGTATCCTATAGGGCACGTACAGTGAGCTAGCTAAGAACAAAAGAACTGTGCTTCCTACACAAACGGGGCATATCTAGTTCAACTCAGTGTGGAAACTGAGTAAAACAGGAGCTTCTCTTCAGTCAAATACACTGTACTGGCTGGGAACAGAGGCGAATGCTATTTGCACTGTATATGGCCTGAATAGCACAAGTGTGCTGTTCTTAGCCTGAATGAACACTTGCTGCTAGAACTTGAATCTCAACGTGATTCATCTCCGTTTAGGAAGTTTAATTGAACCCTAGTGTGCCATGCAAGAAAAACACTCTGTTTTAGAGAAAACAGCATTCTTTCACTCTACTGTTTTTCCTATAGGGCCCGTACAGTGAGCTAGCTCAGAACAAAAGAACTGTGCTTTCTACACAAACGGGGCATATCTAGTTCAACTCAGTATTGGAAACTGAGTAAAAGAGGAGCTTCTCTTCAGTCCAATACACTGTACTGGCTGGGAACAGACGCGAATGCTATTTGCACTGTATATGGCCAGAATAGCACAAGTGTGCTGTTCTTAGCCTGAATGAACACTTGCTGCTAGATCTTGAATCTCAATGTGATTCAACTCCGTTTAGGAAGTTTAATTGAACCCTAGTGTGCCATGCAAAAAAACACTCTGTTTTAGAGAAAACAGCATTCTTTCACTCTACTGTGTTTCCTATAGGGCACATACAGTGAGCTAGTCAGAACAAAAGAACTGTGCTTCCTACACAAACGGGGCATATCTAGTTCAACTCAGTATTGGAAACTGAGTAAAACAGGAGCTTCTCTTCAGTCCAATACACTGTACTGGCTGGGAACAGACGCGAATGCTATTTGCACTGTATTTGGCCCGATTAGCACAAGTGTGCTGTTCTTAGCCTGAATGAACACTTGCTGCTAGAACTTGAATCTCAACGTGATTCAACTCCGTTTAGGAAGTTTAATTGAACCCTAGTGTGCCATGCAAGAAAAACACTCTGTTTTAGAGAAAACAGCATTCTTTCACTCTACTGTGTTTTCTATATGGCCCGTAAGTGAGCTAGCTCAGAACAAAAGAACTGTGCTTTCAACACAAACGGGGCATATCTAGTTCAACTCAGTATTGGAAACTGAGTAAAACAGAAGCTTATCTTCAGTCCAATACACTGTACTGGCTGGGAACAGAGGCGAATGCTATTTGCACTGTATATGGCCAGAAAAGCACAAGTGTGCTGTTCTTAGCCTGAATGAACACTTGCTGCTAGAACTTGAATCTCAACGTGATTCAACTCCGTTTAGGAAGTTTAATTGAACCCTAGTGTGATATGCAAGAAAAACACTCTGTTTTAGAGAAAACAGCATTCTTTCACTCTACTGTGTTTCCTATACGGCCAGTAAGTGAGCTAGCTCAGAACAAAAGAACTGTGCTTTCTACACAAACGGGGCATATCTAGTTCAACTCAGTATTGGAAACTGAGTAAAACAGGAGCTTCTCTTCAGTCCAATACACTGTACTGTCTCAGAACAGACGCGAATGCTATTTACACTGTATATGGCCAGAAAAGCACAAGTGTGCTGTTCTTAGCCTGAATGAACACTTGCTGCTAGAACTTGAATCTCAACGTGATTCAACTCCGTTTAGGAACTTTAATTAAACCCTAGTGTGCCATGCAAGAAAAACACTCTGTTTTAGAGAAAACAGTATTCTTTCACTCTACTGTGTATCCTATAGGGCACGTACAGTGAGCTAGCTAAGAACAAAAGAACTGTGCTTCCTACACAAACGGGGCATATCTAGTTCAACTCAGTATTGGAAACTGAGTAAAACAGGAGCTTCTCTTCAGTCAAATACACTGTACTGGCTGGGAACAGAGGCGAATGCTATTTGCACTGTATATGGCCTGAATAGCACAAGTGTGCTGTTCTTAGCCTGAATGAACACTTGCTGCTAGTACTTGAATCTCAACGTGATTCATCTCCGTTTAGGAAGTTTAATTGAACCCTAGTGTGCCATGCAAGAAAAACACTCTGTTTTAGAGAAAACAGCATTCTTTCACTCTACTGTTTTTCCTATAGGGCCCGTACAGTGAGCTAGCTCAGAACAAAAGAACTGTGCTTTCTAAGCAAACGGGGCATATCTAGTTCAACTCAGTATTGGAAACTGAGTAAAAGAGGAGCTTCTCTTCAGTCCAATACACTGTACTGGCTGGGAACAGACGCGAATGCTATTTGCACTGTATATGGCCAGAATAGCACAAGTGTGCTGTTCTTAGCCTGAATGAACACTTGCTGCTAGATCTTGAATCTCAATGTGATTCAACTCCGTTTAGGAAGTTTAATTGAACCCTAGTGTGCCATGCAAAAAAACACTCTGTTTTAGAGAAAACAGCATTCTTTCACTCTACTGTGTTTCCTATAGGGCACATACAGTGAGCTAGTCAGAACAAAAGAACTGTGCTTCCTACACAAACGGGGCATATCTAGTTCAACTCAGTATTGGAAACTGAGTAAAACAGGAGCTTCTCTTCAGTCCAATACACTGTACTGGCTGGGAACAGACGCGAATGCTATTTGCACTGTATTTGGCCCGAATAGCACAAGTGTGCTGTTCTTAGCCTGAATGAACACTTGCTGCTAGAACTTGAATCTCAACGTGATTCAACTCCGTTTAGGAAGTTTAATTGAACCCTAGTGTGCCATGCAAGAAAAACACTCTGTTTTAGAGAAAACAGCATTCTTTCACTCTACTGTGTTTCCTATAGGGCACGTACAGTGAGCTAGCTCAGAACAAAAGAAATGTGCTTCCTACACAAACGGGGCATATCTAGTTCAACTCAGTATTGGAAACTGAGTAAAACAGGAGCTTCTCTTCAGTCCAATACACTGTACTGGCTGGGAACAGACGCAAATGCTATTTGCACTGTATATGGCCAGAATAGCACAAGTGTGCTGTTCTTAGCCTGAATGAACACTTGCTGCTAGAACTTGAATCTCAACATGATTCAACTCCGTTTAGGAACTTTAATTGAACCCTAGTGTGCCATGCAAGAAAAACACTCTGTTTTAGAGAAAACAGCATTCTTTCACTCCACTGTGTTTCCTATAGGGCCCGTAAGTGAGCTAGCTCAGAACAAAAGAACTGTGCTTTCTACACAAACGGGGCAAATCTAGTTCAACTCAGTATTGGAAACTGAGTAAAACAGGAGCTTCTCTTCAGTCCAATACAGTGTACTGGCTGGGAACAGAGGCGAATGCTATTTGCACTGTATATGGCCAGAAAAGCATAAGTGTGCTGTTCTTAGCCTGAATGAACACTTGCTGCTAGAACTTGAATCTCAACGTGATTCAACTCCGTTTAGGAAGTTTAATTGAACCCTAGTGTGCCATGCAAGAAAAACACTCTGTTTTAGAGAAAACAGCATTCTTTCACTCTACTGTGTTTCCTATAGGGCCAGTAAGTGAGGTAGCTCAGAACAAAAGAACTGTGCTTCCTACACAAACGGGGCATATCTAGTTCAACTCAGTATTGGAAACTGAGTAAAACAGGAGCTTCTCTTCAGTCCAATACACTGTACTGTCTCGGAACAGACGCGAATGCTATTTACACTGTATATGGCCAGAAAAGCACAAGTGTGCTGTTCTTAGCCTGAATGAACACTTGCTGCTAGAACTTGAATCTCAACGTGATTCAACTCCGTTTAGGAACTTTAATTAAACCCTAGTGTGCCATGCAAGAAAAACACTCTGTTTTAGAGAAAACAGCATTCTTTCACTCTACTGTGTTTTCTATAGGGCACGTACAGTGAGCTAGCTCAGAACAAAAGAACTGTGCTTCCTACACAAACGGGGCATATCTAGTTCAACTCAGTATTGGAAACTGAGTAAAACAGGAGCTTCTCTTCAGTCCAATACACTGTACTGGCTGGGAACAGAGGCGAATGCTATTTGCACTATATATGGCCAGAATAGCACAAGTGTGCTGTTCTTAGCCTGAATGAACACTTGCTGCTAGAACTTGAATCTCAACGTGATTCAACTCCGTTTAGGAAGTTTAATTGAACCCTAGTGTGCCATGCAAGAAAAACACTCTGTTTTAGAGAAAACAGCATTCTATCACTCTACTGTTTTTCCTATAGGGCCCGTACAGTGAGCTAGCTCAGAACAAAAGAACTGTGCTTTCTACACAAACGGGGCATATCTAGTTCAACTCAGTATTGGAAACTGAGTAAAACAGGAGCTTCTCTTCAGTCCAATACACTGTACTGGCTGGGAACAGACGCGAATGCTATTTGCACTGTATATGGCCAGAAAAGCACAAGTGTGCTGTTCTTAGTCTGAATGAATACTTGCTGCTAGAATTTGAATCTAAACGTGATTCAACTCCCTTTAGGATGTTTAATTGAACCCTAGTGTGCCATGCAAGAAAAACACTCTGTTTTAGAGAAAACAGCATTCTTTCACTCCACTGTGTTTCCTATAGGGCCCGTAAGTGAGCTAGCTCAGAACAAAAGAACTGTGCTTTCTACACAAACGGGGCAAATCTAGTTCAACTCAGAATTGGAAACTGAGTAAAACAGGAGCTATTCTTCAGTCCAATACACTGTACTGTCTTGGAACAGACGCGAATGCTATTTGCACTGTATATGGCCAGAAAAGCACAAGTGTGCTGTTCTTAGCCTAAATGAACACTTGGTGCTAGAACTTGAATCTCAACGTGATTCAACTCCGTTTAGGAAGTTTAATTGAACCCTAGTGTGCCATGCAAGAAAATCACTCTGTTTTAGAGAAAACAGCATTCATTCACTCTACTGTGTTTCCTATAGGGCCCGTAAGTGAGCTAGCTCAGAACAAAAGAACTGTGCTTTCAACACAAACGGGGCATATCTATTTCAACTCCGTATTGGAAACTGAGTAAAACAGAAGCTTATCTTCAGTCCAATACACTGTACTGGCTGGGAACAGAGGCGAATGCTATTTGCACAGTATATGGCCAGAAAAGCACAAGTGTGCTGTTCTTAGCCTGAATGAACACTTGCTGCTAGAACTTGAATCTCAACGTGATTCAACTCCGTTTAGGAAGTTTAATTGAACCCTAGTGTGCCATGCAAGAAAAACACTCTGTTTTAGAGAAAACAGCATTCTTTCACTCTACTGTGTTTCCTATAGGGCACGTACAGTGAGCTAGCTCAGAACAAAAGAACTGTGCTTTCTACACAAACGGGGCATATCTAGTTCAACTCAGTATTGGAAACTGAGTAAAACAGGAGCTTCTCTTCAGTCCAATACACTGTACTGTCTCAGAACAGACGCGAATGCTATTTACACTGTATAGGGCCAAAAAGCACAAGTGTGCTGTTCTTAGCCTGAATGAACACTTGCTGCTAGAACTTGAATCTCAACGTGATTCAACTCCGTTTAGGAAGTTTAATTGAACCCTAGTGTGCCATGCAAGAAAAACACTCTGTTTTAGAGAAAACAGCATTCTTTCACTCTACTGTGTTTCCTATAGGGCACGTACAGTGAGGTAGCTCAGAACAAAAGAACTGTGCTTCCTACACAAACCGGGCATATCTTGTTCAACTCAGTATGGGAAACTGAGTAAAACAGGAGCTTCTCTTCAGTCCAATACACTGTACTGGCTGGGAACATACGCGAATGCTATTTGCACTGTATATGGACAGAATAGCACAACTGTGCTGTTCTTAGCCTGAATGAACACTTGCTGCTAGAACATGAAACTCAAAGTGATTCAACTCTGTTTAGGAAGTTTAAATGAACCCTAGTGTGCCATGCAAGAAAAACACTCTGTTTTTGAGAAAACAGCATTCTTTCACTCTACTGTGTTTCCTATAGGGCACGTACAGTGAGCTAGCTCAGAACAAAAGAACTGTGCTTCCTACACAAACGGGGCATATCTAGTTCAACTCAGTATTGGAAACTGAGTAAAACAGGAGCTTCTCTTCAGTCCAATACACTGTACTGGCTGATAACAGACGCGAATGCTATTTGTACTATATATGGCCAGAAAAGCACAAGTATGCTGTTCTTAGCATGAATGAACACTTGCTGCTAGAATTTGAATCTAGAAGTGATTCAACTCCGTTTAGGAACATTAATTAAACCCTAGTGTGCCATGCAAGAAAAACACTCTGTTTTAGAGAAAACAGCATTCTTTCACTCTACTGTGTTTCCTATAGGGCACGTATAGTGAGCTAGCTCAGAACAAAAGAACTGTGCTTCCTACACAAACGGGGCATATCTAGTTCAACTCAGTATTGGAAACTGAGTAAAACAGGAGCTTCTCTTTAGTCCAATACACTGTACAGGCTGGGAACAGACGCGAATGCTATTTGCACTGTATATGGCCAGAAAAGCACAAGTGTGCTGTTCTTAGCCTGAATGAACACTTGCTGCTAGAACTTGAATCTCAACGTGATTCAACTCCGTTTAGGAAGTTTAATTGAACCCTAGTGTGCCATGCAAGAAAAACACTCTGTTTTAGAGAAAACAGCATTCTTTCACTCTACTGTGTTTCCTATAGGGCACATACAGTGAGCTAGCTCAGAACAAAAGAACTGTGCTTCCTACACAAACCGGGCATATCTAGTTCAACTCAGTATTGGAAACTGAATAAAACAGGAGCTTCTCTTCAGTCCAATACACTGTACTGGCTGGGAACAGACGCGAATGCTATTTGCACTGTATATGGCCAGAATAGCACAAGTGTGCTGTTCTAAGCCTGAATGAACACTTGCTGCTAGAACTTGAATCTCAACGTGATTCAACTCCGTTTAGGAAGTTTAATTGAACCCTAGTGTGCCATGCAAGAAAAACACTCTGTTTTAGAGAAAACAGCATTCTTTCACTCTACTGTGTTTCCTATAGGGCCCGTAAGTGAGCTAGCTCAGAACAAAAGAACTGTGCTTTCTACACAAACGGGGCATATCTAGTTCAACTCAGTATTGGAAACTGAGTAAAACAGGAGCTTCTCTTCAGTCCAATACACTGTACTGGCTGATAACAGACGCGAATGCTATTTGTACTATATATGGCCAGAAAAGCACAAGTGTGCTGTTCTTAGCATGAATGAACACTTGCTGCTAGAATTTGAATCTAGAAGTGATTCAACTCCGTTTAGGAACATTAATTAAACCCTAGTGTGCCATGCAAGAAAACACTCTGTTTTAGAAAAAACAGCATTCTTTCACTCTACTGTGTTTCCTATAGGGCACATACAGTGAGCTAGCTAAGAACAAAAGAACTGTGCTTCCTACACAAACGGGGCATATCTAGTTCAACTCAGTATTGGAAACTGAGTAAAACAGGATCTTCGCTTCAGTCCAATACACTGTACTGGCTGGGAACAGACGCGAATGCTATTTGCACTGTATATGGCCAGAATACCACAAGTGTGCAGTTTTTAGCCTGAATGAACACTTGCTGCTAGAACCTGAATCTCAACGTGATTCAACTCCGTTTAGGAAGTTTAATTGAACCCTAGTGTGCCATGCAAGAAAAACAGTCTGTTTTAAAGAAAACAGCATTCTTTCACTCTACTGTGTTTCCTATAGGGCACATATAGTGAGCTAGCTCAGAACAAAAGAACTGTGCTTCCTACACAAACGGGGCATATCTAGTTCAACTCAGTATTGGAAACTGAGTAAAACAGGAGCTTCTCTTTAGTCCAACACACTGTAGAGGCTGGGACAGACGCGAATGCTATTTGCACTGTATATGGCCAGAAAAGCACAAGTGTGCTGTTCTTAGCCTGAATGAACACTTGCTGCTAGAACTTGAATCTCAACGTGATTCAACTCCGTTTAGGAAGTTTAATTGAACCCTAGTGTGCCATGCAAGAAAAACACTCTGTTTTAGATAAAACAGCATTCTTTCACTCTACTGTGTTTCCTATAGGGCACGTACAGTGAGGTAGCTCAGAAAAAAAGAACTGTGCGTCCTAAACAAACCGGGCATATCTAGTTCAACTCAGTATTGGAAACTGAGTAAAACAGGAGCTTATCTTCAGTCCAATACACTGTACTGGCTGGGGACAGACGCGAATGCTATTTGCACTGTATATGGCCAGAATAGCACAAGTGTGCTGTTCTTAGCCTGAATGAACACTTGCTTCTAGAACTTGAATCTCAACGTGATTCAACTCCGTTTAGGAAGTTTAATTGAACCCTAGTGTGCCATGCAAGAAAAACACTCTGTTTTAGAGAAAACAGCATTCTTTCACTCTACTGTGTTTCCTATAGGGCACGTACAGTGAGCTAGCTCAGAACAAAAGAACTGTGCTTCCTACACAAACGGGGCATAGTTAGTTCAACTCAGTATTGAAAATTGAGTAAAACAGGAGCTTCTCTTCAGTCCAATACACTGTAATGGCTGGGAACAGACGCGAATGCTATTTGCACTGTATATGGCCAGAAGAGCACAATTGTGCTGTTCTTAGCCTGAATGAACACTTGCTGCTAGAACATGAATCTCAAAGTGATTCAACTCTGTTTAGGAAGTTTAAATGAACCCTAGTGTGCCATGCAAGAAAAACACTCTGTTTTTGAGAAAACAGCATTCTTTCACTCTACTGTGTTTCCTATAGGGCCCGTAAGTGGGCTAGCTCAGAACAAAAGAACTGTGCTTCCTACACAAACGGGGCATATCTAGTTCAACTCAGTATTGGAAACTGAGTAAAACAGGAGCTTCTCTTCAGTCCAATACACTGTACATGCTGGGAACAGATGCGAATGCTATTTGCACTGTATAAGGCCAGAATAGCACAAGTGTGCTGTTCTTAGCCTGAATGAACACTTGCTGCTAGAACTTGAATCTCAACGTGATTCAACTCCGTTTAGGAAGTTTAATTGAACCCTAGTGTGCCATGCAAGAAAAACACTCTGTTTTAGAGAAAACAGCATTCTTTCACTCTACTGTGTTTCCTATATGGCCAGTAAGTGAGCTAGCTCAGAACAAAAGAACTGTGCTTTCTACACAAGCGGGGCATATCTAGTTCAACTCAGTATTGGAAACTGAGTAAAACAGGAGCTTCTCTTCAGTCCAATACACTGTACTGGCTGGGAACAGACGCGAATGCTATTTGCACTGTATATGGCCAGAAAAGCACAAGAGTGCTGTTCTTAGCCTGAATGAACACTTGCTGCTAGAACTTGAATCTCAACGTGATTCAACTCCGTTTAGGAAGTTTAATTGAACCCTAGTGTGCCATGCAAGAAAAACACTCTGTTTTAGAGAAAACAGCATTCTTTCACTCTACTGTGTTTCCTATAGGGCCCGTAAGTGAGCTAGCTCAGAACAAAAGAACTGTGCTTTCTACACAAACGGGGCATATCTAGTTCAACTCAGTATTGGAAACTGAGTAAAACAGGAGCTTCTCTTCAGTCCAATACACTGTACTGGCTGGGTACAGACGCGAATGCTTTTTGCACTGTATATGGCCAGAAAAGCACAAGTGTGCTGTTCTTAGCCTGAATGAACACTTGCTGCTAGAACTTGAATCTAAACGTGATTCAACTGCGTTTAAGAACTTTAATTAAACCCTAGTGTGCCATGCAAGAAAAACACTCTGTTTTAGAGAAAACAGCATTCTTTCACTCTACTGTGTTTCCTATAGATCACGTACAGTGAGCTAGCTCAGAACAAAAGAACTGTGCTTTCTACACAAACGGGGCATATCTAGTTCAACTCAGTATTGGAAACTGAGTAAAACAGGAGCTTCTCTTCAGTCCAATACACTGTACTGGCTGGGAACAGACGTGAATGCTATTTGCACTCTATATGGCCAGAAGCGCACAAGTGTGCTGTTCTTAGCCTGAATGAATACTTGCTGCTAGAACTTGAATCTCAACGTGATTCAACTCCGTTTAGGAAGTTTAATTGAACCCTAGTGTGCCATGCAAGAAAAACACTCTGTTTTAGAGAAAACAGCATTCTTTCACTCTACTGTGTTTCCTATAGGGCACGTACAGTGAGCTAGCTCAGAACAAAAGAACTGTGCTTCCTACACAAACGGGGCATATCTAGTTCAACTCAGTATTGAAAATTGAGTAAAACAGGAGCTTCTCTTCAGTCCAATACACTGTACTGGCTGGGAACAGACGCGAATGCTATTTGCACTGTATATGGCCAGAAAAGCACAAGAGTGCTGTTCTTAGCCTGAATGAACACTTGCTGCTAGAACTTGAATCTCAACGTGATTCAACTCCGTTTAGGAAGTTTAATTGAACCCTAGTGTGCCATGCAAGAAAAACACTCTGTTTTAGAGAAAACAGCATTCTTTCACTCTACTGTGTTTCCTATAGGGCCCGTAAGTGGGCTAGCTCAGAACAAAAGAACTGTGCTTCCTACACAAACGGGGCATATCTAGTTCAACTCAGTATTGGAAACTGAGTAAAACAGGAGCTTCTCTTCAGTCCAATACACTGTACTGGCTGGGAACAGAC
This sequence comes from Peromyscus maniculatus bairdii, assembly GCF_049852395.1. Taxonomy (NCBI): domain Eukaryota; kingdom Metazoa; phylum Chordata; class Mammalia; order Rodentia; family Cricetidae; genus Peromyscus; species Peromyscus maniculatus. The sequence goes on from NC_134862.1 coordinate 6,236,752, forward strand.
GCGAATGCTATTTGCACTGTATATGGCCAGAAAAGCACAAGAGTGCTGTTCTTAGCCTGAATGAACACTTGCTGCTAGAACTTGAATCTCAACGTGATTCAACTCCGTTTAGGAAGTTTAATTGAACCCTAGTGTGCCATGCAAGAACAACACTCTGTTTTAGAGAAAACAGCATTCTTTCACTCTACTGTGTTTCCTATAGGGCCCGTAAGTGAGCTAGCTCAGAACAAAAGAACTGTGCTTTCTACACAAACGGGGCATATCTAGTTCAACTCAGTATTGGAAACTGAGTAAAACAGGAGCTTCTCTTCAGTCCAATACACTGTACTGGCTGGGAACAGACGCGAATGCTATTTGCACTGTATATGGCCAGAATAGCACAAGTGTGCTGTTCTTAGCCTCAATGAACACTTGCTGCTAGAACATGAATCTCAACGTGATTCAACTCCGTTTAGGAAGTTTAATTGAACCCTAGTGTGCCATGCAAGAAAAACACTCTGTTTTAGAGAAAACAGCATTCTTACACTCTACTGTGTTTCCTATAGGGCACGTACAGTGAGCTAGCTCAGAACAAAAGAACTGTGCTTCCTACACAAACGGGGCATATCTAGTTCAACTCAGTATTGGAAACTGAGTAAAACAGGAGCTTCTCTTCAGTCCAATACACTGTACTGGCTGGGAACAGACGCGAATGCTATTTGCACTGTATATGGCCAGAATAGCACAAGTGTGCTGTTCTTAGCCTGAATGAACACTTGCTGCTATAACTTGAATCTCAACGTGATTCAACTCCGTTTAGGAAGTTTAATTGAACCCTAGTGTGCCATGCAAGAAAAACACTCTGTTTTAAAGAAAACGGCATTCTTTCACTCTACTGTGTTTCCTATAGGGCCCGTAAGTGAGCTAGGTCAGAACAAAAGAACTGTGCTTTCTACACAAACGGGGCATATCTAGTTCAACTCAGTATTGGAAACTGAGTAAAACAGGAGCTTCTCTTCAGTCCAATACACTGTACTGGCTGGGAACAGACGCGAATGCTATTTGCACTGTATATGGCCAGAAATGCACAAGTGTGCTGTCCTTAGTCTTAATGAACACTTGCTGCTAGAACTTGAATCTCAACGTGATTCAACTCCGTTTAGGAAGTTTAATTGAACCCTAGTGTGCCATGCAAGAAAAACACTCTGTTTTAGAGAAAACAGCATTCTTTCACTCTACTGTGTTTCCTATAGGGCACGTACAGTGAGCTAGCTCAGAACAAAAGAACTGTGCTTCCTACACAAACGGGGCATATCTAGTTCAACTCAGTATTGAAAATTGAGTAAAACAGGAGCTTCTCTTCAGTCCAATACACTGTAATGGCTGGGAACAGACGCGAATGCTATTTGCACTGTATATGGCCAGAAGAGCACAATTGTGCTGTTCTTAGCCTGAATGAACACTTGCTGCTAGAACTTGAATCTCATCGTGATTCTACTCCGTTTAGGAAGTTTAATTGAACCCTAGTGTGCCATGCAAGAAAAACACTCTGTTTTAGAGAAAACAGCATTCTTTCACTCTACTGTGTTTCCTATAGGGCCCGTAAGTGAGCTAGCTCAGAACAAAAGAACTCTGCTTCCTACACAAACGGGGCATATCTAGTTCAACTCAGTATTGGAAACTGAGTAAAACAGGTGCTTCTCTTCAGTCCAATACACTGTACTGGCTGGGAACAGACGCGAATGCTATTTGCACTGTATATGGCCAGAATAGCACAAGTGTGCTGTTCTTAGCCTGAATGAACACTTGCCTCTAGAACTTGAATCTCAACGTGATTCAACTCCGTTTAGGAAGTTTAATTGAACCCTAGTGTGCCATGCAAGAAAAACACTCTGTTTTAGAGAAAACAGCATTCTTTCACTCTACTGTGTTTCCTATAGGGCACGTATAGTGAACTAGCTCAGAACAAAAGAATTGTGCTTCCTACACAAACGGGGCATATCTAGTTCAACTCAGTATTGGAAACTGAGTAAAACAGGAGCTTCTCTTCAGTCCAATACACTGTACAGGCTGGGAACAGACGCGAATGCTATTTGCACTGTATATGGCCAGAAAAGCACAAGTGTGCTGTTCTTAGCCTGAATGAACACTTGCTGCTAGAACATGAATCTCAAAGTGATTCAACTCTGTTTAGGAAGTTTAAATGAACCCTAGTGTGCCATGCAAGAAAAACACTCTGTTTTTGAGAAAACAGCATTCTTTCACTCTACTGTGTTTCCTATAGGGCCCGTAAGTGGGCTAGCTCAGAACAAAAGAACTGTGCTTCCTACACAAACGGGGCATATCTAGTTCAACTCAGTATTGGAAACTGAGTAAAACAGGAGCTTCTCTTCAGTCCAATACACTGTACATGCTGGGAACAGATGCGAATGCTATTTGCACTGTATAAGGCCAGAATAGCACAAGTGTGCTGTTCTTAGCCTGAATGAACACTTGCTGCTAGAACTTGAATCTCAACGTGATTCAACTCCGTTTAGGAAGTTTAATTGAACCCTAGTGTGCCATGCAAGAAAAACACTCTGTTTTAGGGAAAACAGCATTCTTTCACTCTACTGTGTTTCCTATATGGCCAGTAAGTGAGCTAACTCAGAACAAAAGAACTGTGCTTTCTACACAAGCGGGGCATATCTAGTTCAACTCAGTATTGGAAACTGAGTAAAACAGGAGCTTCTCTTCAGTCCAATACACTGTACTGGCTGGGAACAGACGCGAATGCTATTTGCACTGTATATGGCCAGAAAAGCACAAGAGTGCTGTTCTTAGCCTGAATGAACACTTGCTGCTAGAACTTGAATCTCAACGTGATTCAACTCCGTTTAGGAAGTTTAATTGAACCCTAGTGTGCCATGCAAGAAAAACACTCTGTTTTAGAGAAAACAGCATTCTTTCACTCTACTGTGTTTCCTATAGGGCCCGTAAGTGAGCTAGCTCAGAACAAAAGAACTGTGCTTTCTACACAAACGGGGCATATCTAGTTCAACTCAGTATTGGAAACTGAGTAAAACAGGAGCTTCTCTTCAGTCCAATACACTGTACTGGCTGGGTACAGACGCGAATGCTTTTTGCACTGTATATGGCCAGAAAAGCACAAGTGTGCTGTTCTTAGCCTGAATGAACACTTGCTGCTAGAACTTGAATCTAAACGTGATTCAACTGCGTTTAAGAACTTTAATTAAACCCTAGTGTGCCATGCAAGAAAAACACTCTGTTTTAGAGAAAACAGCATTCTTTCACTCTACTGTGTTTCCTATAGATCACGTACAGTGAGCTAGCTCAGAACAAAAGAACTGTGCTTTCTACACAAACGGGGCATATCTAGTTCAACTCAGTATTGGAAACTGAGTAAAACAGGAGCTTCTCTTCAGTCCAATACACTGTACTGGCTGGGAACAGACGTGAATGCTATTTGCACTCTATATGGCCAGAAGCGCACAAGTGTGCTGTTCTTAGCCTGAATGAATACTTGCTGCTAGAACTTGAATCTCAACGTGATTCAACTCCGTTTAGGAAGTTTAATTGAACCCTAGTGTGCCATGCAAGAAAAACACTCTGTTTTAGAGAAAACAGCATTCTTTCACTCTACTGTGTTTCCTATAGGGCACATACAGTGAGCTAGCTCAGAACAAAAGAACTGTGCTTCCTACACAAACGGGGCATATCTAGTTCAACTCAGTATTGAAAATTGAGTAAAACAGGAGCTTCTCTTCAGTCCAATACACTGTACTGGCTGGGAACAGACGCGAATGCTATTTGCACTGTATATGGCCAGAAGAGCACAATTGTGCTGTTCTTAGCCTGAATGAACACTTGCTGCTAGAACTTGAATCTCATCGTGATTCTACTCCGTTTAGGAAGTTTAATTAAACCCTAGTGTGCCATGCAAGAAAAACACTCTGTTTTAGAGAAAACAGCATTCTTTCACTCCTCTGTGTTTCCTATAGGGCCCGTAAGTGAGCTAGCTCAGAACAAAAGAACTCTGCTTCCTACACAAACGGGGCATATCTAGTTCAACTCAGTATTGGAAACTGAGTAAAACAGGAGCTTCTCTTCAGTCCAATACACTGTACTGGCTGGGAACAGACGCGAATGCTATTTGCACTGTATATGGCCAGAATAGCACAAGTGTGCTGTTCTTAGCCTGAATGAACACTTGCCTCTAGAACTTGAATCTCAACGTGATTCAACTCCGTTTAGGAAGTTTAATTGAACCCTAGTGTGCAATGCAAGAAAAACACTCTGTTTTAGAGAAAACAGCATTCTTTCACTCTACTGTGTTTCCTATAGGGCAAGTACAGTGAGCTAGCTCAGAACAAAAGAACTGTGCTTCCTACACAAACGGGGCATATCTAGTTCAACTCAGTATTGAAAATTGAGTAAAACAGGAGCTTCTCTTCAGTCCAATACACTGTACTGGCTGGGAACAGACGCGAATGCTATTTGCACTGTATATGGCCAGAAAAGCACAAGAGTGCTGTTCTTAGCCTGAATGAACACTTGCTGCTAGAACTTGAATCTCAACGTGATTCAACTCCGTTTAGGAAGTTTAATTGAACCCTAGTGTGCCATGCAAGAAAAACACTCTGTTTTAGAGAAAACAGCATTCTTTCACTCTACTGTGTTTCCTATAGGGCCCGTAAGTGGGCTAGCTCAGAACAAAAGAACTGTGCTTCCTACACAAACGGGGCATATCTAGTTCAACTCAGTATTGGAAACTGAGTAAAACAGGAGCTTCTCTTCAGTCCAATACACTGTACATGCTGGGAACAGATGCGAATGCTATTTGCACTGTATAAGGCCAGAATAGCACAAGTGTGCTGTTCTTAGCCTGAATGAACACTTGCTGCTAGAACTTGAATCTCAACGTGATTCAACTCCGTTTAGGAAGTTTAATTGAACCCTAGTGTGCCATGCAAGAAAAACACTCTGTTTTAGAGAAAACAGCATTCTTTCACTCTACTGTGTTTCCTATATGGCCAGTAAGTGAGCTAACTCAGAACAAAAGAACTGTGCTTTCTACACAAACGGGGCATATCTAGTTCAACTCAGTATTGGAAACTGAGTAAAACAGGAGCTTCTCTTCAGTCCAATACACTGTACTGGCTGGGAACAGACGTGAATGCTATTTGCACTCTATATGGCCAGAAGCGCACAAGTGTGCTGTTCTTAGCCTGAATGAACACTTGCTGCTAGAACTTGAATCTCAACGTGATTCAACTCCGTTTAGGAAGTTTAATTGAACCCTAGTGTGCCATGCAAGAAAAACACTCTGTTTTAGAGAAAACAGCATTCTTTCACTCTACTGTGTTTCCTATAGATCACGTAGAGTGAGCTAGCTCAAAACAAAACAACTGTGCTTTCTACACAAACGGGGCACATCTAGTTAAACTCAGTATTGGAAACTGAGTAAAACAGGAGCTTCTCTTCAGTCCAATACACTGTACTGGCTGGGAACAGACACGAATGCTATTTGTACTGTATATGGCCAGAATAGCACAAGTGTGCTGTTCTTAGCCTGAATGAACACTTGCTGCTAGAACTTGAATCTCAACGTGATTCAACTCCGTTTAGGAAGTTTAATTGAACCCTAGTGTGCAATGCAAGAAAAACACTCTGTTTTAGAGAAAACAGCATTCTTTCACTCTACTGTGTTTCCTATAGGGCACGTACAGTGAGCTAGCTCAGAACAAAAGAACTGTGCTTCCTACACAAACGGGGCATATCTAGTTCAACTCAGTATTGAAAATTGAGTAAAACAGGAGCTTCTCTTCAGTCCAATACACTGTACTGGCTGGGAACAGACGCGAATGCTATTTGCACTGTATATGGCCAGAAAAGCACAAGAGTGCTGTTCTTAGCCTGAATGAACACTTGCTGCTAGAACTTGAATCTCAACGTGATTCAACTCCGTTTAGGAAGTTTAATTGAACCCTAGTGTGCCATGCAAGAAAAACACTCTGTTTTAGAGAAAACAGCATTCTTTCACTCTACTGTGTTTCCTATAGGGCCCGTAAGTGGGCTAGCTCAGAACAAAAGAACTGTGCTTCCTACACAAACGGGGCATATCTAGTTCAACTCAGTATTGGAAACTGAGTAAAACAGGAGCTTCTCTTCAGTCCAATACACTGTACATGCTGGGAACAGATGCGAATGCTATTTGCACTGTATAAGGCCAGAATAGCACAAGTGTGCTGTTCTTAGCCTGAATGAACACTTGCTGCTAGAACTTGAATCTCAACGTGATTCAACTCCGTTTAGGAAGTTTAATTGAACCCTAGTGTGCCATGCAAGAAAAACACTCTGTTTTAGAGAAAACAGCATTCTTTCACTCTACTGTGTTTCCTATATGGCCAGTAAGTGAGCTAACTCAGAACAAAAGAACTGTGCTTTCTACACAAACGGGGCATATCTAGTTCAACTCAGTATTGGAAACTGAGTAAAACAGGAGCTTCTCTTCAGTCCAATACACTGTACTGGCTGGGAACAGACGTTAATGCTATTTGCACTCTATATGGCCAGAAGCGCACAAGTGTGCTGTTCTTAGCCTGAATGAACACTTGCTGCTAGAACTTGAATCTCAACGTGATTCAACTCCGTTTAGGAAGTTTAATTGAACCCTAGTGTGCCATGCAAGAAAAACACTCTGTTTTAGAGAAAACAGCATTCTTTCACTCTACTGTGTTTCCTATAGATCACGTACAGTGAGCTAGCTCAAAACAAAACAACTGTGCTTTCTACACAAACGGGTCACATCTAGTTAAACTCAGTATTGGAAACTGAGTAAAACAGGAGCTTCTCTTCAGTCCAATACACTGTACTGGCTGGGAATAGACACGAATGCTATTTGTACTGTATATGGCCAGAATAGCACAAGTGTGCTGTTCTTAGCCTGAATGAACACTTGCCTCTAGAACTTGAATCTCAACGTGATTCAACTCAGTTTAGGAAGTTTAATTGAACCCTAGTGTGCAATGCAAGAAAAACACTCTGTTTTAGAGAAAACAGCATTCTTTCACTCTACTGTGTTTCCTATAGGGCACGTACAGTGAGCTAGCTCAGAACAAAAAAACTGTGCTTCCTACACAAACGGGGCATATCTAGTTCAACTCAGTATTGGAAACTGAGTAAAACAGGAGCTTCTCTTCTGTCCAATACACTGTACTGGCTGGGAACAGACGCGAATGCTATTTGCACTGTATATGGCCAGAAAAGCACAAGAGTGCTGTTCTTAGCCTGAATGAACACTTGCTGCTAGAACTTGAATCTCAACGTGATTCAACTCCGTTTAGGAAGTTTAATTGAACCCTAGTGTGCCATGCAAGAAAAACACTCTGTTTTAGAGAAAACAGCATTCTTTCACTCTACTGTGTTTCCTATAGGGCCCGTAAGTGGGCTAGCTCAGAACAAAAGAACTGTGCTTCCTACACAAACGGGGCATATCTAGTTCAACTCAGTATTGGAAACTGAGTAAAACAGGAGCTTCTCTTCAGTCCAATACACTGTACATGCTGGGAACAGATGCGAATGCTATTTGCACTGTATAAGGCCAGAATAGCAAAAGTGTGCTGTTCTTAGCCTGAATGAACACTTGCTGCTAGAACTTGAATCTCAACGTGATTCAACTCCGTTTAGGAAGTTTAATTGAACCCTAGTGTGCCATGCAAGAAAAACACTCTGTTTTAGAGAAAACAGCATTCTTTCACTCTACTGTGTTTCCTATATGGCCAGTAAGTGAGCTAACTCAGAACAAAAGAACTGTGCTTTCTACACAAACGGGGCATATCTAGTTCAACTCAGTATTGGAAACTGAGTAAAACAGGAGCTTCTCTTCAGTCCAATACACTGTACTGGCTGGGAACAGACGCGAATGCTATTTGCACTGTATATGGCCAGAAAAGCACAAGAGTGCTGTTCTTAGCCTGAATGAACACTTGCTGCTAGAACTTGAATCTCAACGTGATTCAACTCCGTTTAGGAAGTTTAATTGAACCCTAGTGTGCCATGCAAGAACAACACTCTGTTTTAGAGAAAACAGCATTCTTTCACTCTACTGTGTTTCCTATAGGGCCCGTAAGTGAGCTAGCTCAGAACAAAAGAACTGTGCTTTCTACACAAACGGGGCATATCTAGTTCAACTCAGTATTGGAAACTGAGTAAAACAGGAGCTTCTCTTCAGTCCAATACACTGTACTGGCTGGGAACAGACGCGAATGCTATTTGCACTGTATATGGCCAGAATAGCACAAGTGTGCTGTTCTTAGCCTCAATGAACACTTGCTGCTAGAACATGAATCTCAACGTGATTCAACTCCGTTTAGGAAGTTTAATTGAACCCTAGTGTGCCATGCAAGAAAAACACTCTGTTTTAGAGAAAACAGCATTCTTACACTCTACTGTGTTTCCTATAGGGCACGTACAGTGAGCTAGCTCAGAACAAAAGAACTGTGCTTCCTACACAAACGGGGCATATCTAGTTCAACTCAGTATTGGAAACTGAGTAAAACAGGAGCTTCTCTTCAGTCCAATACACTGTACTGGCTGGGAACAGACGCGAATGCTATTTGCACTGTATATGGCCAGAATAGCACAAGTGTGCTGTTCTTAGCCTGAATGAACACTTGCTGCTATAACTTGAATCTCAACGTGATTCAACTCCGTTTAGGAAGTTTAATTGAACCCTAGTGTGCCATGCAAGAAAAACACTCTGTTTTAAAGAAAACGGCATTCTTTCACTCTACTGTGTTTCCTATAGGGCCCGTAAGTGAGCTAGGTCAGAACAAAAGAACTGTGCTTTCTACACAAACGGGGCATATCTAGTTCAACTCAGTATTGGAAACTGAGTAAAACAGGAGCTTCTCTTCAGTCCAATACACTGTACTGGCTGGGAACAGACGCGAATGCTATTTGCACTGTATAGGGCCAGAATAGCACAAGTGTGCTGTTCTTAGCCCTAATGAACACTTGCTGTTAGAACTTGAATCTCAATGTGATTCAACTCCCTTTAGGAAGTTTAATTGAAATCTAGTGTGCCATGCAAGAAAAACACTCTGTTTTAGAGAAAACAGCATTCTTTCACTCTACTGTGTTTCCTATAGGGCACGTACAGTGAGCTAGCTCAGAACAAAAGAACTGTGCTTCATACACAAACGGGGCATATCTAGTTCAACTCAGTATTGGAAACTGAGTAAAACAGGAGCTTCTCTTCAGTCCAATACACTGTACTGGCTGGGAACAGACGCGAATGCTATTTGCACTGTATATGGCCAGAAAAGCACAAGGCTGCTGTTCTTAGCCCTAATGAACACTTGTTGTTAGAACTTGAATGTAAACGTGATTCAACTCCGTTTAAGAACTTTAATTGAACCCTAGTGTGCCATGCAAGAAAAACACTCTGTTTTAGAGAAAACAGCATTCTTTCACTCTACTGTGTTTCCTATATGGCCAGTAAGTGAGCTAACTCAGAACAAAAGAACTGTGCTTTCTACACAAACGGGGCATATCTAGTTCAACTCAGTATTGGAAACTGAGTAAAACAGGAGCTTCTCTTCAGTCCAATACACTGTACTGGCTGGGAACAGACGCGAATGCTATTTGCACTGTATATGGCCAGAAAAGCACAAGAGTGCTGTTCTTAGCCTGAATGAACACTTGCTGCTAGAACTTGAATCTCAACGTGATTCAACTCCGTTTAGGAAGTTTAATTGAACCCTAGTGTGCCATGCAAGAACAACACTCTGTTTTAGAGAAAACAGCATTCTTTCACTCTACTGTGTTTCCTATAGGGCCCGTAAGTGAGCTAGCTCAGAACAAAAGAACTGTGCTTTCTACACAAACGGGGCATATCTAGTTCAACTCAGTATTGGAAACTGAGTAAAACAGGAGCTTCTCTTCAGTCCAATACACTGTACTGGCTGTGAACAGACGCGAATGCTTTTTGCACTGTATATGGCCAGAAAAGCACAAGTGTGCTGTTCTTAGCCTGAATGAACACTTGCTGCTAGAACTTGAATCTAAACGTGATTCAACTGCGTTTAGAACTTTAATTAAACCCTAGTGTGCCATGCAAGAAAAACACTCTGTTTTAGAGAAAACAGCATTCTTTCACTCTACTGTGTTTCCTATAGATCACGAACAGTGAGCTAGCTCAGAACAAAAGAACTGTGCTTTCTACACAAACGGGGCATATCTAGTTCAACTCAGTATTGGAAACTGAGTAAAACAGGAGCTTCTCTTCAGTCCAATACACTGTACTTGCTGGGAACAGACGTGAATGCTATTTGCACTCTATATGGCCAGAAGCGCACAAGTGTGCTGTTCTTAGCCTGAATGAACACTTGCTGCTAGAACTTGAATCTCAACGTGATTCAACTCCGTTTAGGAAGTTTAATTGAACCCTAGTGTGCCATGCAAGAAAAACACTCTGTTTTAGAGAAAACAGCATTCTTTCACTCTACTGTGTTTCCTATATGGCCAGTATTGAGCTAACTCAGAACAAAAGAACTGTGCTTTCTACACAAACGGGGCATATCTAGTTCAACTCAGTATTGGAAACTGAGTAAAACAGGAGCTTCTCTTCAGTCCAATACACTGTACTGGCTGGGAACAGACGCGAATGCTATTTGCACTGTATATGGCCAGAATAGCACAAGTGTGCTGTTCTTAGCCTGAATGAACACTTGCTGCTAGAACTTGAATCTCAACGTGATTCAACTCCGTTTAGGAAGTTAAATTGAACCCTAGTGTGCCATGCAAGAAAAACACTCTGTTTTAGAGAAAACAGCATTCTTTCACTCTACTGTGTTTCCTATAGGGCCCGTAAGTGAGCTAGCTCAGAAAAAAAGAACTGTGCTTTCTACACAAACGGGGCATATGTAGTTCAACTAAGTATTGGAAACTGAGTAAAACAGGAGCTTCTCTTCAGTCCAATACACTGTACTGGCTGGGAACAGAGGCGAATGCTATTTGCACTGTATATGGCCAGAAAAGCACAAGTGTGCTGTTCTTAGCCTGAATGAACACTTGCTGCTAGAACTTCAATCTAAACGTGATTCAACTGCATTTAAGAACTTTAATTAAACCCTAGTGTGCCATGCAAGAAAAACACTCTGTTTTAGAGAAAACAGCATTCTTTCACTCTACTGTGTTTCCTATAGATCACGTACAGTGAGCTAGCTCAGAACAAAAGAACTGTGCTTTCTACACAAACGGGGCATATCTAGTTCAACTCAGTATTGGAAACTGAGTAAAACAGGAGCTTCTCTTCAGTCCAATACACTGTACTGGCTGGGAACAGACGTGAATGCTATTTGCACTGTATATGGCCAGAAGCGCACAAGTGTGCTGTTCTTAGCCTGAATGAACACTTGCTGCTAGAACTTGAATCTCAACGTGATTCAACTCCGTTTAGGAAGTTTAATTGAACCCTAGTGTGCCATGCAAGAAAAACACTCTGTTTTAGAGAAAACAGCATTCTTTCACTCTACTGTGTTTCCTATAGGTCCTGTAAGTGAGCTAGCTCAGAACAAAAGAACTGTGCTTTCCACACAAACGGGGCATATCTAGTTCAACTCAGTATTGGAAACTGAGTAAAACAGGAGCTTCTCTTCAGTCCAATACACTGTAATGGCTGGGAACAGACGCGAATGCTATTTGTACTGTATATGGCCAGAAAAGCACAAGTGTGCTGTTCTTAGCATGAATGAACACTTGCTGCTAGAATTTGAATCTAGAAGTGATTCAACTCCGTTTAGGAACATTAATTAAACCCTAGTGTGCCATGCAAGAAAACACTCTGTTTTAGAAAAAACAGCATTCTTTCACTCTACTGTGTTTCCTATAGGGCACATACAGTGAGCTAGCTAAGAACAAAAGAACTGTGCTTCCTACACAAACGGGGCATATCTAGTTCAACTCAGTATTGGAAACTGAGTAAAACAGGATCTTCGCTTCAGTCCAATACACTGTACTGGCTGGGAACAGACGCGAATGCTATTTGCACTGTATATGGCCAGAATACCACAAGTGTGCAGTTTTTAGCCTGAATGAACACTTGCTGCTAGAACCTGAATCTCAACGTGATTCAACTCCGTTTAGGAAGTTTAATTGAACCCTAGTGTGCCATGCAAGAAAAACAGTCTGTTTTAAAGAAAACAGCATTCTTTCACTCTACTGTGTTTCCTATAGGGCACATATAGTGAGCTAGCTCAGAACAAAAGAACTGTGCTTCCTACACAAACGGGGCATATCTAGTTCAACTCAGTATTGGAAACTGAGTAAAACAGGAGCTTCTCTTTAGTCCAACACACTGTAGAGGCTGGGACAGACGCGAATGCTATTTGCACTGTATATGGCCAGAAAAGCACAAGTGTGCTGTTCTTAGCCTGAATGAACACTTGCTGCTAGAACTTGAATCTCAACGTGATTCAACTCCGTTTAGGAAGTTTAATTGAACCCTAGTGTGCCATGCAAGAAAAACACTCTGTTTTAGATAAAACAGCATTCTTTCACTCTACTGTGTTTCCTATAGGGCACGTACAGTGAGGTAGCTCAGAAAAAAAGAACTGTGCGTCCTAAACAAACCGGGCATATCTAGTTCAACTCAGTATTGGAAACTGAGTAAAACAGGAGCTTATCTTCAGTCCAATACACTGTACTGGCTGGGGACAGACGCGAATGCTATTTGCACTGTATATGGCCAGAATAGCACAAGTGTGCTGTTCTTAGCCTGAATGAACACTTGCTTCTAGAACTTGAATCTCAACGTGATTCAACTCCGTTTAGGAAGTTTAATTGAACCCTAGTGTGCCATGCAAGAAAAACACTCTGTTTTAGAGAAAACAGCATTCTTTCACTCTACTGTGTTTCCTATAGGGCACGTACAGTGAGCTAGCTCAGAACAAAAGAACTGTGCTTCCTACACAAACGGGGCATAGTTAGTTCAACTCAGTATTGAAAATTGAGTAAAACAGGAGCTTCTCTTCAGTCCAATACACTGTAATGGCTGGGAACAGACGCGAATGCTATTTGCACTGTATATGGCCAGAAGAGCACAATTGTGCTGTTCTTAGCCTGAATGAACACTTGCTGCTAGAACATGAATCTCAAAGTGATTCAACTCTGTTTAGGAAGTTTAAATGAACCCTAGTGTGCCATGCAAGAAAAACACTCTGTTTTTGAGAAAACAGCATTCTTTCACTCTACTGTGTTTCCTATAGGGCCCGTAAGTGGGCTAGCTCAGAACAAAAGAACTGTGCTTCCTACACAAACGGGGCATATCTAGTTCAACTCAGTATTGGAAACTGAGTAAAACAGGAGCTTCTCTTCAGTCCAATACACTGTACATGCTGGGAACAGATGCGAATGCTATTTGCACTGTATAAGGCCAGAATAGCACAAGTGTGCTGTTCTTAGCCTGAATGAACACTTGCTGCTAGAACTTGAATCTCAACGTGATTCAACTCCGTTTAGGAAGTTTAATTGAACCCTAGTGTGCCATGCAAGAAAAACACTCTGTTTTAGAGAAAACAGCATTCTTTCACTCTACTGTGTTTCCTATATGGCCAGTAAGTGAGCTAGCTCAGAACAAAAGAACTGTGCTTTCTACACAAGCGGGGCATATCTAGTTCAACTCAGTATTGGAAACTGAGTAAAACAGGAGCTTCTCTTCAGTCCAATACACTGTACTGGCTGGGAACAGACGCGAATGCTATTTGCACTGTATATGGCCAGAAAAGCACAAGAGTGCTGTTCTTAGCCTGAATGAACACTTGCTGCTAGAACTTGAATCTCAACGTGATTCAACTCCGTTTAGGAAGTTTAATTGAACCCTAGTGTGCCATGCAAGAAAAACACTCTGTTTTAGAGAAAACAGCATTCTTTCACTCTACTGTGTTTCCTATAGGGCCCGTAAGTGAGCTAGCTCAGAACAAAAGAACTGTGCTTTCTACACAAACGGGGCATATCTAGTTCAACTCAGTATTGGAAACTGAGTAAAACAGGAGCTTCTCTTCAGTCCAATACACTGTACTGGCTGGGTACAGACGCGAATGCTTTTTGCACTGTATATGGCCAGAAAAGCACAAGTGTGCTGTTCTTAGCCTGAATGAACACTTGCTGCTAGAACTTGAATCTAAACGTGATTCAACTGCGTTTAAGAACTTTAATTAAACCCTAGTGTGCCATGCAAGAAAAACACTCTGTTTTAGAGAAAACAGCATTCTTTCACTCTACTGTGTTTCCTATAGATCACGTACAGTGAGCTAGCTCAGAACAAAAGAACTGTGCTTTCTACACAAACGGGGCATATCTAGTTCAACTCAGTATTGGAAACTGAGTAAAACAGGAGCTTCTCTTCAGTCCAATACACTGTACTGGCTGGGAACAGACGTGAATGCTATTTGCACTCTATATGGCCAGAAGCGCACAAGTGTGCTGTTCTTAGCCTGAATGAATACTTGCTGCTAGAACTTGAATCTCAACGTGATTCAACTCCGTTTAGGAAGTTTAATTGAACCCTAGTGTGCCATGCAAGAAAAACACTCTGTTTTAGAGAAAACAGCATTCTTTCACTCTACTGTGTTTCCTATAGGGCACGTACAGTGAGCTAGCTCAGAACAAAAGAACTGTGCTTCCTACACAAACGGGGCATATCTAGTTCAACTCAGTATTGAAAATTGAGTAAAACAGGAGCTTCTCTTCAGTCCAATACACTGTACTGGCTGGGAACAGACGCGAATGCTATTTGCACTGTATATGGCCAGAAAAGCACAAGAGTGCTGTTCTTAGCCTGAATGAACACTTGCTGCTAGAACTTGAATCTCAACGTGATTCAACTCCGTTTAGGAAGTTTAATTGAACCCTAGTGTGCCATGCAAGAAAAACACTCTGTTTTAGAGAAAACAGCATTCTTTCACTCTACTGTGTTTCCTATAGGGCCCGTAAGTGGGCTAGCTCAGAACAAAAGAACTGTGCTTCCTACACAAACGGGGCATATCTAGTTCAACTCAGTATTGGAAACTGAGTAAAACAGGAGCTTCTCTTCAGTCCAATACACTGTACTGGCTGGGAACAGACGCGAATGCTATTTGCACTGTATATGGCCAGAAAAGCACAAGAGTGCTGTTCTTAGCCTGAATGAACACTTGCTGCTAGAACTTGAATCTCAACGTGATTCAACTCCGTTTAGGAAGTTTAATTGAACCCTAGTGTGCCATGCAAGAACAACACTCTGTTTTAGAGAAAACAGCATTCTTTCACTCTACTGTGTTTCCTATAGGGCCCGTAAGTGAGCTAGCTCAGAACAAAAGAACTGTGCTTTCTACACAAACGGGTCATATCTAGTTCAACTCAGTATTGGAAACTGAGTAAAACAGGAGCTTCTCTTCAGTCCAATACACTGTACTGGCTGGGAACAGACGCGAATGCTATTTGCACTGTATATGGCCAGAATAGCACAAGTGTGCTGTTCTTAGCCTCAATGAACACTTGCTGCTAGAACATGAATCTCAACGTGATTCAACTCCGTTTAGGAAGTTTAATTGAACCCTAGTGTGCCATGCAAGAAAAACACTCTGTTTTAGAGAAAACAGCATTCTTACACTCTACTGTGTTTCCTATAGGGCACGTACAGTGAGCTAGCTCAGAACAAAAGAACTGTGCTTCCTACACAAACGGGGCATATCTAGTTCAACTCAGTATTGGAAACTGAGTAAAACAGGAGCTTCTCTTCAGTCCAATACACTGTACTGGCTGGGAACAGACGCGAATGCTATTTGCACTGTATATGGCCAGAATAGCACAAGTGTGCTGTTCTTAGCCTGAATGAACACTTGCTGCTATAACTTGAATCTCAACGTGATTCAACTCCGTTTAGGAAGTTTAATTGAACCCTAGTGTGCCATGCAAGAAAAACACTCTGTTTTAAAGAAAACGGCATTCTTTCACTCTACTGTGTTTCCTATAGGGCCCGTAAGTGAGCTAGGTCAGAACAAAAGAACTGTGCTTTCTACACAAACGGGGCATATCTAGTTCAACTCAGTATTGGAAACTGAGTAAAACAGGAGCTTCTCTTCAGTCCAATACACTGTACTGGCTGGGAACAGACGCGAATGCTATTTGCACTGTATATGGCCAGAAATGCACAAGTGTGCTGTCCTTAGTCTTAATGAACACTTGCTGCTAGAACTTGAATCTCAACGTGATTCAACTCCGTTTAGGAAGTTTAATTGAACCCTAGTGTGCCATGCAAGAAAAACACTCTGTTTTAGAGAAAACAGCATTCTTTCACTCTACTGTGTTTCCTATAGGGCACGTACAGTGAGCTAGCTCAGAACAAAAGAACTGTGCTTCCTACACAAACGGGGCATATCTAGTTCAACTCAGTATTGAAAATTGAGTAAAACAGGAGCTTCTCTTCAGTCCAATACACTGTAATGGCTGGGAACAGACGCGAATGCTATTTGCACTGTATATGGCCAGAAGAGCACAATTGTGCTGTTCTTAGCCTGAATGAACACTTGCTGCTAGAACTTGAATCTCATCGTGATTCTACTCCGTTTAGGAAGTTTAATTGAACCCTAGTGTGCCATGCAAGAAAAACACTCTGTTTTAGAGAAAACAGCATTCTTTCACTCTACTGTGTTTCCTATAGGGCCCGTAAGTGAGCTAGCTCAGAACAAAAGAACTCTGCTTCCTACACAAACGGGGCATATCTAGTTCAACTCAGTATTGGAAACTGAGTAAAACAGGTGCTTCTCTTCAGTCCAATACACTGTACTGGCTGGGAACAGACGCGAATGCTATTTGCACTGTATATGGCCAGAATAGCACAAGTGTGCTGTTCTTAGCCTGAATGAACACTTGCCTCTAGAACTTGAATCTCAACGTGATTCAACTCCGTTTAGGAAGTTTAATTGAACCCTAGTGTGCCATGCAAGAAAAACACTCTGTTTTAGAGAAAACAGCATTCTTTCACTCTACTGTGTTTCCTATAGGGCACGTATAGTGAACTAGCTCAGAACAAAAGAATTGTGCTTCCTACACAAACGGGGCATATCTAGTTCAACTCAGTATTGGAAACTGAGTAAAACAGGAGCTTCTCTTCAGTCCAATACACTGTACAGGCTGGGAACAGACGCGAATGCTATTTGCACTGTATATGGCCAGAAAAGCACAAGTGTGCTGTTCTTAGCCTGAATGAACACTTGCTGCTAGAACATGAATCTCAAAGTGATTCAACTCTGTTTAGGAAGTTTAAATGAACCCTAGTGTGCCATGCAAGAAAAACACTCTGTTTTTGAGAAAACAGCATTCTTTCACTCTACTGTGTTTCCTATAGGGCCCGTAAGTGGGCTAGCTCAGAACAAAAGAACTGTGCTTCCTACACAAACGGGGCATATCTAGTTCAACTCAGTATTGGAAACTGAGTAAAACAGGAGCTTCTCTTCAGTCCAATACACTGTACATGCTGGGAACAGATGCGAATGCTATTTGCACTGTATAAGGCCAGAATAGCACAAGTGTGCTGTTCTTAGCCTGAATGAACACTTGCTGCTAGAACTTGAATCTCAACGTGATTCAACTCCGTTTAGGAAGTTTAATTGAACCCTAGTGTGCCATGCAAGAAAAACACTCTGTTTTAGGGAAAACAGCATTCTTTCACTCTACTGTGTTTCCTATATGGCCAGTAAGTGAGCTAACTCAGAACAAAAGAACTGTGCTTTCTACACAAGCGGGGCATATCTAGTTCAACTCAGTATTGGAAACTGAGTAAAACAGGAGCTTCTCTTCAGTCCAATACACTGTACTGGCTGGGAACAGACGCGAATGCTATTTGCACTGTATATGGCCAGAAAAGCACAAGAGTGCTGTTCTTAGCCTGAATGAACACTTGCTGCTAGAACTTGAATCTCAACGTGATTCAACTCCGTTTAGGAAGTTTAATTGAACCCTAGTGTGCCATGCAAGAAAAACACTCTGTTTTAGAGAAAACAGCATTCTTTCACTCTACTGTGTTTCCTATAGGGCCCGTAAGTGAGCTAGCTCAGAACAAAAGAACTGTGCTTTCTACACAAACGGGGCATATCTAGTTCAACTCAGTATTGGAAACTGAGTAAAACAGGAGCTTCTCTTCAGTCCAATACACTGTACTGGCTGGGTACAGACGCGAATGCTTTTTGCACTGTATATGGCCAGAAAAGCACAAGTGTGCTGTTCTTAGCCTGAATGAACACTTGCTGCTAGAACTTGAATCTAAACGTGATTCAACTGCGTTTAAGAACTTTAATTAAACCCTAGTGTGCCATGCAAGAAAAACACTCTGTTTTAGAGAAAACAGCATTCTTTCACTCTACTGTGTTTCCTATAGATCACGTACAGTGAGCTAGCTCAGAACAAAAGAACTGTGCTTTCTACACAAACGGGGCATATCTAGTTCAACTCAGTATTGGAAACTGAGTAAAACAGGAGCTTCTCTTCAGTCCAATACACTGTACTGGCTGGGAACAGACGTGAATGCTATTTGCACTCTATATGGCCAGAAGCGCACAAGTGTGCTGTTCTTAGCCTGAATGAATACTTGCTGCTAGAACTTGAATCTCAACGTGATTCAACTCCGTTTAGGAAGTTTAATTGAACCCTAGTGTGCCATGCAAGAAAAACACTCTGTTTTAGAGAAAACAGCATTCTTTCACTCTACTGTGTTTCCTATAGGGCACGTACAGTGAGCTAGCTCAGAACAAAAGAACTGTGCTTCCTACACAAACGGGGCATATCTAGTTCAACTCAGTATTGAAAATTGAGTAAAACAGGAGCTTCTCTTCAGTCCAATACACTGTACTGGCTGGGAACAGACGCGAATGCTATTTGCACTGTATATGGCCAGAAGAGCACAATTGTGCTGTTCTTAGCCTGAATGAACACTTGCTGCTAGAACTTGAATCTCATCGTGATTCTACTCCGTTTAGGAAGTTTAATTAAACCCTAGTGTGCCATGCAAGAAAAACACTCTGTTTTAGAGAAAACAGCATTCTTTCACTCCTCTGTGTTTCCTATAGGGCCCGTAAGTGAGCTAGCTCAGAACAAAAGAACTCTGCTTCCTACACAAACGGGGCATATCTAGTTCAACTCAGTATTGGAAACTGAGTAAAACAGGAGCTTCTCTTCAGTCCAATACACTGTACTGGCTGGGAACAGACGCGAATGCTATTTGCACTGTATATGGCCAGAATAGCACAAGTGTGCTGTTCTTAGCCTGAATGAACACTTGCCTCTAGAACTTGAATCTCAACGTGATTCAACTCCGTTTAGGAAGTTTAATTGAACCCTAGTGTGCAATGCAAGAAAAACACTCTGTTTTAGAGAAAACAGCATTCTTTCACTCTACTGTGTTTCCTATAGGGCAAGTACAGTGAGCTAGCTCAGAACAAAAGAACTGTGCTTCCTACACAAACGGGGCATATCTAGTTCAACTCAGTATTGAAAATTGAGTAAAACAGGAGCTTCTCTTCAGTCCAATACACTGTACTGGCTGGGAACAGACGCGAATGCTATTTGCACTGTATATGGCCAGAAAAGCACAAGAGTGCTGTTCTTAGCCTGAATGAACACTTGCTGCTAGAACTTGAATCTCAACGTGATTCAACTCCGTTTAGGAAGTTTAATTGAACCCTAGTGTGCCATGCAAGAAAAACACTCTGTTTTAGAGAAAACAGCATTCTTTCACTCTACTGTGTTTCCTATAGGGCCCGTAAGTGGGCTAGCTCAGAACAAAAGAACTGTGCTTCCTACACAAACGGGGCATATCTAGTTCAACTCAGTATTGGAAACTGAGTAAAACAGGAGCTTCTCTTCAGTCCAATACACTGTACATGCTGGGAACAGATGCGAATGCTATTTGCACTGTATAAGGCCAGAATAGCACAAGTGTGCTGTTCTTAGCCTGAATGAACACTTGCTGCTAGAACTTGAATCTCAACGTGATTCAACTCCGTTTAGGAAGTTTAATTGAACCCTAGTGTGCCATGCAAGAAAAACACTCTGTTTTAGAGAAAACAGCATTCTTTCACTCTACTGTGTTTCCTATATGGCCAGTAAGTGAGCTAACTCAGAACAAAAGAACTGTGCTTTCTACACAAACGGGGCATATCTAGTTCAACTCAGTATTGGAAACTGAGTAAAACAGGAGCTTCTCTTCAGTCCAATACACTGTACTGGCTGGGAACAGACGTGAATGCTATTTGCACTCTATATGGCCAGAAGCGCACAAGTGTGCTGTTCTTAGCCTGAATGAACACTTGCTGCTAGAACTTGAATCTCAACGTGATTCAACTCCGTTTAGGAAGTTTAATTGAACCCTAGTGTGCCATGCAAGAAAAACACTCTGTTTTAGAGAAAACAGCATTCTTTCACTCTACTGTGTTTCCTATAGATCACGTAGAGTGAGCTAGCTCAAAACAAAACAACTGTGCTTTCTACACAAACGGGGCACATCTAGTTAAACTCAGTATTGGAAACTGAGTAAAACAGGAGCTTCTCTTCAGTCCAATACACTGTACTGGCTGGGAACAGACACGAATGCTATTTGTACTGTATATGGCCAGAATAGCACAAGTGTGCTGTTCTTAGCCTGAATGAACACTTGCTGCTAGAACTTGAATCTCAACGTGATTCAACTCCGTTTAGGAAGTTTAATTGAACCCTAGTGTGCAATGCAAGAAAAACACTCTGTTTTAGAGAAAACAGCATTCTTTCACTCTACTGTGTTTCCTATAGGGCACGTACAGTGAGCTAGCTCAGAACAAAAGAACTGTGCTTCCTACACAAACGGGGCATATCTAGTTCAACTCAGTATTGAAAATTGAGTAAAACAGGAGCTTCTCTTCAGTCCAATACACTGTACTGGCTGGGAACAGACGCGAATGCTATTTGCACTGTATATGGCCAGAAAAGCACAAGAGTGCTGTTCTTAGCCTGAATGAACACTTGCTGCTAGAACTTGAATCTCAACGTGATTCAACTCCGTTTAGGAAGTTTAATTGAACCCTAGTGTGCCATGCAAGAAAAACACTCTGTTTTAGAGAAAACAGCATTCTTTCACTCTACTGTGTTTCCTATAGGGCCCGTAAGTGGGCTAGCTCAGAACAAAAGAACTGTGCTTCCTACACAAACGGGGCATATCTAGTTCAACTCAGTATTGGAAACTGAGTAAAACAGGAGCTTCTCTTCAGTCCAATACACTGTACATGCTGGGAACAGATGCGAATGCTATTTGCACTGTATAAGGCCAGAATAGCACAAGTGTGCTGTTCTTAGCCTGAATGAACACTTGCTGCTAGAACTTGAATCTCAACGTGATTCAACTCCGTTTAGGAAGTTTAATTGAACCCTAGTGTGCCATGCAAGAAAAACACTCTGTTTTAGAGAAAACAGCATTCTTTCACTCTACTGTGTTTCCTATATGGCCAGTAAGTGAGCTAACTCAGAACAAAAGAACTGTGCTTTCTACACAAACGGGGCATATCTAGTTCAACTCAGTATTGGAAACTGAGTAAAACAGGAGCTTCTCTTCAGTCCAATACACTGTACTGGCTGGGAACAGACGTGAATGCTATTTGCACTCTATATGGCCAGAAGCGCACAAGTGTGCTGTTCTTAGCCTGAATGAACACTTGCTGCTAGAACTTGAATCTCAACGTGATTCAACTCCGTTTAGGAAGTTTAATTGAACCCTAGTGTGCCATGCAAGAAAAACACTCTGTTTTAGAGAAAACAGCATTCTTTCACTCTACTGTGTTTCCTATAGATCACGTACAGTGAGCTAGCTCAAAACAAAACAACTGTGCTTTCTACACAAACGGGTCACATCTAGTTAAACTCAGTATTGGAAACTGAGTAAAACAGGAGCTTCTCTTCAGTCCAATACACTGTACTGGCTGGGAATAGACACGAATGCTATTTGTACTGTATATGGCCAGAATAGCACAAGTGTGCTGTTCTTAGCCTGAATGAACACTTGCCTCTAGAACTTGAATCTCAACGTGATTCAACTCAGTTTAGGAAGTTTAATTGAACCCTAGTGTGCAATGCAAGAAAAACACTCTGTTTTAGAGAAAACAGCATTCTTTCACTCTACTGTGTTTCCTATAGGGCACGTACAGTGAGCTAGCTCAGAACAAAAAAACTGTGCTTCCTACACAAACGGGGCATATCTAGTTCAACTCAGTATTGGAAACTGAGTAAAACAGGAGCTTCTCTTCTGTCCAATACACTGTACTGGCTGGGAACAGACGCGAATGCTATTTGCACTGTATATGGCCAGAAAAGCACAAGAGTGCTGTTCTTAGCCTGAATGAACACTTGCTGCTAGAACTTGAATCTCAACGTGATTCAACTCCGTTTAGGAAGTTTAATTGAACCCTAGTGTGCCATGCAAGAAAAACACTCTGTTTTAGAGAAAACAGCATTCTTTCACTCTACTGTGTTTCCTATAGGGCCCGTAAGTGGGCTAGCTCAGAACAAAAGAACTGTGCTTCCTACACAAACGGGGCATATCTAGTTCAACTCAGTATTGGAAACTGAGTAAAACAGGAGCTTCTCTTCAGTCCAATACACTGTACATGCTGGGAACAGATGCGAATGCTATTTGCACTGTATAAGGCCAGAATAGCAAAAGTGTGCTGTTCTTAGCCTGAATGAACACTTGCTGCTAGAACTTGAATCTCAACGTGATTCAACTCCGTTTAGGAAGTTTAATTGAACCCTAGTGTGCCATGCAAGAAAAACACTCTGTTTTAGAGAAAACAGCATTCTTTCACTCTACTGTGTTTCCTATATGGCCAGTAAGTGAGCTAACTCAGAACAAAAGAACTGTGCTTTCTACACAAACGGGGCATATCTAGTTCAACTCAGTATTGGAAACTGAGTAAAACAGGAGCTTCTCTTCAGTCCAATACACTGTACTGGCTGGGAACAGACGCGAATGCTATTTGCACTGTATATGGCCAGAAAAGCACAAGAGTGCTGTTCTTAGCCTGAATGAACACTTGCTGCTAGAACTTGAATCTCAACGTGATTCAACTCCGTTTAGGAAGTTTAATTGAACCCTAGTGTGCCATGCAAGAACAACACTCTGTTTTAGAGAAAACAGCATTCTTTCACTCTACTGTGTTTCCTATAGGGCCCGTAAGTGAGCTAGCTCAGAACAAAAGAACTGTGCTTTCTACACAAACGGGGCATATCTAGTTCAACTCAGTATTGGAAACTGAGTAAAACAGGAGCTTCTCTTCAGTCCAATACACTGTACTGGCTGGGAACAGACGCGAATGCTATTTGCACTGTATATGGCCAGAATAGCACAAGTGTGCTGTTCTTAGCCTCAATGAACACTTGCTGCTAGAACATGAATCTCAACGTGATTCAACTCCGTTTAGGAAGTTTAATTGAACCCTAGTGTGCCATGCAAGAAAAACACTCTGTTTTAGAGAAAACAGCATTCTTACACTCTACTGTGTTTCCTATAGGGCACGTACAGTGAGCTAGCTCAGAACAAAAGAACTGTGCTTCCTACACAAACGGGGCATATCTAGTTCAACTCAGTATTGGAAACTGAGTAAAACAGGAGCTTCTCTTCAGTCCAATACACTGTACTGGCTGGGAACAGACGCGAATGCTATTTGCACTGTATATGGCCAGAATAGCACAAGTGTGCTGTTCTTAGCCTGAATGAACACTTGCTGCTATAACTTGAATCTCAACGTGATTCAACTCCGTTTAGGAAGTTTAATTGAACCCTAGTGTGCCATGCAAGAAAAACACTCTGTTTTAAAGAAAACGGCATTCTTTCACTCTACTGTGTTTCCTATAGGGCCCGTAAGTGAGCTAGGTCAGAACAAAAGAACTGTGCTTTCTACACAAACGGGGCATATCTAGTTCAACTCAGTATTGGAAACTGAGTAAAACAGGAGCTTCTCTTCAGTCCAATACACTGTACTGGCTGGGAACAGACGCGAATGCTATTTGCACTGTATAGGGCCAGAATAGCACAAGTGTGCTGTTCTTAGCCCTAATGAACACTTGCTGTTAGAACTTGAATCTCAATGTGATTCAACTCCCTTTAGGAAGTTTAATTGAAATCTAGTGTGCCATGCAAGAAAAACACTCTGTTTTAGAGAAAACAGCATTCTTTCACTCTACTGTGTTTCCTATAGGGCACGTACAGTGAGCTAGCTCAGAACAAAAGAACTGTGCTTCATACACAAACGGGGCATATCTAGTTCAACTCAGTATTGGAAACTGAGTAAAACAGGAGCTTCTCTTCAGTCCAATACACTGTACTGGCTGGGAACAGACGCGAATGCTATTTGCACTGTATATGGCCAGAAAAGCACAAGGCTGCTGTTCTTAGCCCTAATGAACACTTGTTGTTAGAACTTGAATGTAAACGTGATTCAACTCCGTTTAAGAACTTTAATTGAACCCTAGTGTGCCATGCAAGAAAAACACTCTGTTTTAGAGAAAACAGCATTCTTTCACTCTACTGTGTTTCCTATATGGCCAGTAAGTGAGCTAACTCAGAACAAAAGAACTGTGCTTTCTACACAAACGGGGCATATCTAGTTCAACTCAGTATTGGAAACTGAGTAAAACAGGAGCTTCTCTTCAGTCCAATACACTGTACTGGCTGGGAACAGACGCGAATGCTATTTGCACTGTATATGGCCAGAAAAGCACAAGAGTGCTGTTCTTAGCCTGAATGAACACTTGCTGCTAGAACTTGAATCTCAACGTGATTCAACTCCGTTTAGGAAGTTTAATTGAACCCTAGTGTGCCATGCAAGAACAACACTCTGTTTTAGAGAAAACAGCATTCTTTCACTCTACTGTGTTTCCTATAGGGCCCGTAAGTGAGCTAGCTCAGAACAAAAGAACTGTGCTTTCTACACAAACGGGGCATATCTAGTTCAACTCAGTATTGGAAACTGAGTAAAACAGGAGCTTCTCTTCAGTCCAATACACTGTACTGGCTGTGAACAGACGCGAATGCTTTTTGCACTGTATATGGCCAGAAAAGCACAAGTGTGCTGTTCTTAGCCTGAATGAACACTTGCTGCTAGAACTTGAATCTAAACGTGATTCAACTGCGTTTAGAACTTTAATTAAACCCTAGTGTGCCATGCAAGAAAAACACTCTGTTTTAGAGAAAACAGCATTCTTTCACTCTACTGTGTTTCCTATAGATCACGAACAGTGAGCTAGCTCAGAACAAAAGAACTGTGCTTTCTACACAAACGGTGCATATCTAGTTCAACTCAGTATTGGAAACTGAGTAAAACAGGAGCTTCTCTTCAGTCCAATACACTGTACTTGCTGGGAACAGACGTGAATGCTATTTGCACTCTATATGGCCAGAAGCGCACAAGTGTGCTGTTCTTAGCCTGAATGAACACTTGCTGCTAGAACTTGAATCTCAACGTGATTCAACTCCGTTTAGGAAGTTTAATTGAACCCTAGTGTGCCATGCAAGAAAAACACTCTGTTTTAGAGAAAACAGCATTCTTTCACTCTACTGTGTTTCCTATATGGCCAGTATTGAGCTAACTCAGAACAAAAGAACTGTGCTTTCTACACAAACGGGGCATATCTAGTTCAACTCAGTATTGGAAACTGAGTAAAACAGGAGCTTCTCTTCAGTCCAATACACTGTACTGGCTGGGAACAGACGCGAATGCTATTTGCACTGTATATGGCCAGAATAGCACAAGTGTGCTGTTCTTAGCCTGAATGAACACTTGCTGCTAGAACTTGAATCTCAACGTGATTCAACTCCGTTTAGGAAGTTAAATTGAACCCTAGTGTGCCATGCAAGAAAAACACTCTGTTTTAGAGAAAACAGCATTCTTTCACTCTACTGTGTTTCCTATAGGGCCCGTAAGTGAGCTAGCTCAGAAAAAAAGAACTGTGCTTTCTACACAAACGGGGCATATGTAGTTCAACTAAGTATTGGAAACTGAGTAAAACAGGAGCTTCTCTTCAGTCCAATACACTGTACTGGCTGGGAACAGAGGCGAATGCTATTTGCACTGTATATGGCCAGAAAAGCACAAGTGTGCTGTTCTTAGCCTGAATGAACACTTGCTGCTAGAACTTCAATCTAAACGTGATTCAACTGCATTTAAGAACTTTAATTAAACCCTAGTGTGCCATGCAAGAAAAACACTCTGTTTTAGAGAAAACAGCATTCTTTCACTCTACTGTGTTTCCTATAGATCACGTACAGTGAGCTAGCTCAGAACAAAAGAACTGTGCTTTCTACACAAACGGGGCATATCTAGTTCAACTCAGTATTGGAAACTGAGTAAAACAGGAGCTTCTCTTCAGTCCAATACACTGTACTGGCTGGGAACAGACGTGAATGCTATTTGCACTGTATATGGCCAGAAGCGCACAAGTGTGCTGTTCTTAGCCTGAATGAACACTTGCTGCTAGAACTTGAATCTCAACGTGATTCAACTCCGTTTAGGAAGTTTAATTGAACCCTAGTGTGCCATGCAAGAAAAACACTCTGTTTTAGAGAAAACAGCATTCTTTCACTCTACTGTGTTTCCTATAGGTCCTGTAAGTGAGCTAGCTCAGAACAAAAGAACTGTGCTTTCCACACAAACGGGGCATATCTAGTTCAACTCAGTATTGGAAACTGAGTAAAACAGGAGCTTCTCTTCAGTCCAATACACTGTACTGTCTGGGAACAGACGCGAATGCTATTTGCACTGTATATGGCCAGAAAAGCACAAGTGTGCTGTTCTTAGCCTGAATGAACACTTGCTGCTAGAACTTGAATCTCAACGTGATTCAACTCCGTTTAGGAAGTTTAATTGAACCCTAGTGTGCCATGCAAGAAAAACACTCTGTTTTAGAGAAAACAGCATTCTTTCACTCTACTGTGTTTCCTATAAGGCCCGTAAGTGAGCTAGCTCAGAACAAAAGAACTGTGCTTTCTACACAAACGGGGCATATCTAGTTCAACTCAGCATTGGAAATTGAGTATAACAGGAGCTTCTCTTCAGTCCAATACACTGTACTGGCTGGGAACAAACGCGAATGCTATTTGCACTGTATATGGCCAGAATAGCACAAGTGTGCTGTTCTTAGCCTGAATGAACACTTGCTGCTAGAACTTGAATCTCAACGTGATTCAACTCCGTTTAGGAAGTTTAATTGAACCCTAGTGTGCCATGCAAGAAAAACACTCTGTTTTAGAGAAACAGCATTCTTTCACTCTACTGTGTTTCCTATAGGGCCAGTAAGTGAGCTAACTCAGAACAAAAGAACTGTGCTTTCTACACAAACGGGGCATATCTAGTTCAACTCAGTATTGGAAACTGAGTAAAACAGGAGCTTCTCTTCAGTCCAATACACTGTACTGGCTGGGAACAGAGGCGAATGCTATTTGCACTGTATATGGCCAGAATAGCACAAGTGTGCTGTTCTTAGCCTGAATGAACACTTGCTGCTAGAACTTGAATCTCAACGTGATTCAACTCCGTTTAGGAAGTTTAATTGAACCCTAGTGTGCCATGCACCAAAAACACACTGTTTTAGAGAAAACAGCATTCTTTCACTCTACTGTGTTTCCTATAGATCACGTACAGTGAGCTAGCTCAAAACAAAACAACTGTGCTTTCTACACAAACGGGGCACATCTAGTTCAACTCAGTATTGGAAACTGAGTAAAACAGGAGCTTCTCTTCAGTCCAATACACTGTACTGGCTGGGAACAGACACGAATGCTATTTGTACTGTATATGGCCAGAATAGCACAAGTGTGCTGTTCTTAGCCTGAATGAACACTTGCTGCTAGAACACGAATCTCAACGTGATTCAACTCCGTTTAGGAAGTTTAATTGAACCCTAGTGTGCCATGCAAGAAAAACACTCTGTTTTAGAGAAAACAGCATTCTATCACTCTACTGTGTTTCCTATAGGTCCCGTAAGTGAGCTAGCTCAGAACAAAAGAACTGTGCTTCCTACACAAACGGGGCATATCTAGTTCAACTCAGTATAGGAAAATGAGTAAAACAGGAGCTTCTCTTCTGTCCAATACACTGTACTGTCTGGGAACAGACGGAATGCTAATTGCACTGTATATGGCCAGAAAATCACAAATGTGCTGTTCTTAGCCTGAATGAACACTTGCTGCTAGAACTTGATTCTCAACGTGATTCAACTCCGTTTAGGAAGTTTAATTGAACCCTAGTGTGCCATGCAAGAAAAACACTCTGTTTTAGAGAAAACAGCATTCTTTCACTCTACTGTGTTTCCTATAGATCACATACAGTGAGCTAGCTCAAAACAAAACAACTGTTTTTTCTACACAAACGGGGCACATCTAGTTCAACTCAGTATTGGAAACTGAGTAAAACAGGAGCTTCTCTTCAGTCCAATACACTGTACTGCCTGGGAACAGACGCGAAAGCTATTTGCACTGTATATGGCCAGAATAGCACAAGTGTGCTGTTCTTAGCCTGAATGAACACTTGCTGCTGGAACTTGAATCTCAACGTGATTCAATGCGGTTTAGGAAGTTTAATTGAACCCTAGTGTGCCATGCAAGAAAAACACTCTGTTTTAGAAAAAACAGCATTCTTTCACTCTACTGTGTTTCCTATAGGGCCCGTAAGTGAGCTAGCTCAGAACAAAAGAACTGTGCTTTCTACAAAAACGGGGCATATCTAGTTCAACTCAGTATTGGAAACTGAGTAAAACAGGAGCTTCTCTTCAGTCCAATACACTGTACTGGCTGGGAACAGACGCGAATGCTATTTGCACTGTATATGGCCAGAATAGCACAAGTGTGCTGTTCTTATCCTTAATGAACACTTGCTGCTAGAACTTGAATCTCAACGTGATTCAACTCCGTTTAGGAACTTTAATTGAACCCTAGTGTGCCATGCAAGAAAAACACTCTGTTTTCGAGAAAACAGCATTCTTTCACTCTACTGTGTTTCCTATAGGGCCCGTAAGTGAGCTAGCTCAGAACAAAAGAACTGTGCTTTCTACAAAAACGGGGCATATCTAGTTCAACTCAGTATTGGAAACTGAGTAAAACAGGAGCTTCTCTTCAGTCCAATACACTGTACTGGCTGGGAACAGACGCGAATGCTATTTGCACTGTATATGGCCAGAATAGCACAAGTGTGCTGTTCTTATCCTTAATGAACACTTGCTGCTAGAACTTGAATCTCAACGTGATTCAACTCCGTTTAGGAAGTTTAATTGAACCCTAGTGTGCCATGCAAGAAAAACACTCTGTTTTAGAGAAAACAGCATTCTTTCACTATACTGTGTTTCCTATAGGGCCAGTAAGTGAGCTAACTCAGAAAAAAGAACTGTGCTTTCTACACAAACGGGGCATATCTAGTTCAACTCAGTATTGGAAACTGAGTAAAACAGGAGCTTCTCTTCAGTCCAATACACTGTACTGTCTGGGAACAGACGTGAATGCTATTTGCACTGTATTTGGCCAGAAAAGCACAAGTGTGCTGTTCTTAGCCTGAATGAACACTTGCTGCTTGAAATTAAATCTCAACATGATTCAACTCGGTTTAGGAACTTTAATTAATCCCTAGTGTGCCATGCAAGAAAAACACTCTGTTTTAGAGAAAACCGCATTCTTTCACTCTACTGTGTTTCCTATAGGGCACGTACAGTGAGCTAGCTAAGAACAAAAGAACTGTGCTTCCTACACAAACGGGGCATATCTAGTTCAACTCAGTATTGGAAACTGAGTAAAACAGGAGCTTCTCTTCAGTCCAATACACTGTACTGGCTGGGAACAGACGCGAATGCTATTTGCACTGTATATGGCCAGAAAAGCACAAGTGTGCTGTTCTTAGCCTGAATGAACACTTGCTGCTAGAACTTGAATCTAAACGTGATTCAACTCCGTTTAGGAACTTTAATTAAACCCTAGTGTGCCATGCAAGAAAAACACTCTGTTTTAGAGAAAACAGCATTCTTTCACTCTACTGTGTTTCCTATAGGGCCCGTAAGTGAGCTAGCTCAGAACAGAAGAACTTTGCTTTCTACACAAACGGGGCATATCTAGTTCAACTCAGTATTGGAAACTGAGTAAAACAGGAGCTTCTCTTCAGTCCAATACACTGTACTGGCTGGGAACAGACGCGAATGCTATTTGCACTGTATATGGCCAGAAAAGCACAAGTGTGCTGTTCTTAGCCTGAATGAACACTTGCTGCTAGAACTTGAATCTAAACGTGATTCAACTCCGTTTAGGAAGTTTAATTGAACCCTAGTTTGCCATGCAAGGAAAACACTCTGTTTTAGAGAAAACAGCATTCTTTAACTCTACTGTGTTTCCTATAGGGCCCGTAAGTGAGCTAGCTCAGAAAAAAAGAACTGTGCTTTCTACACAAACGGGGCATATCTAGTTCAACTCAGTATTGGAAACTGAGTAAAACAGGAGCTTCTCTTCAGTCCAATACACTGAACTGGCTGGGAACAGACGCGAATGCTATTTGCACTGTATATGGCCAGAAAAGCACAAGTGTGCAGTTCTTAGCCTGAATGAACACTTGCTGCTAGAACTTAAATCTCAACGTGATTCAACTCCGTTTAGGAAGTTTAATTGAACCCTAGTGTGCCATGCAAGAAAAACACTCTGTTTTAGAGAAAACAGCATTCTTTCACTCTACTGTGTTTCCTATAGGGCCAGTAAGTGAGCTAACTCAGAAAAAAGAACTGTGCTTTCTACACAAACGGGGCATATCTAGTTCAACTCAGTATTGGAAACTGAGTAAAACAGGAGCTTCTCTTCAGTCCAATACACTGTACTGGCTGGGAACAGACGCGAATGCTATTTGCACTGTATATGGCCAGAATAGCACAAGTGTGCTGTTCTTAGCCTGAATGAACACTTGCTGCTAGAACTTGAATCTCAACGTGATTCAACTCCGTTTAGGAAGTTTAATTGAACCCTAGTGTGCCATGCAAGAAAAACACTCTGTTTTAGAGAAAACAGCATTCTTTCACTCTACTGTGTTTCCTATAGGGCACGTACAGTGAGCTAGATCAGAACAAAAGAACTGTGCTTTCTACACAAACGGGGCATATCTAGTTCAACTCAGTATTGGAAACTGAGTAAAACAGGAGCTTCTCTTCAGTCCAATACACTGTACTGACTGGGAACAGACGCGAATGCTATTTGTACTGTATATGGCCAGAATAGCACAAGTGTGCTGTTCTTAGCCTGAATGAACACTTGCTGCTAGAACTTGAATCTCAACGTGATTCAACTCCGTTTAGGAAGTTTAATTGAATCCTAGTGTGCCATGCAAGAAAAACACTCTGTTTTAGAGAAAACAGCATTCTTTCACTCTACTGTGTTTCCTATAGGGCCCGTAAGTAAGCTAACTCAGAACAAAAGAACTGTGCTTTCTACACAAACGGGGCATATCTAGTTCAACTCAGTATTGGAAACTGAGTAAAACAGGAGCTTCTCTTCAGTCCAATACACTGTACTGGCTGGGAACAGACGCGAATGCTATTTGCACTGTATATGGCCAGAAAAGCACAAGTGTGCTGTTCTTAGCCTGAATGAACACTTGCTGCTATAACTTGAATCTCAACGTGATTCAACTCCGTTTAGGAAGTTTAATTGAACCCTAGTGTGCCATGCAAGGAAAACACTCTGTTTTAGAGAAAACAGCATTCTTTCACTCTACTGTGTTTCCTATAGGGCCCGTAAGTGAGTTAGCTCAGAACAAAAGAACTGTGCTTTCTACACAAACGGGGCATATCTAGTTCAACTCAGTATTGGAAACTGAGTAAAACAGGAGCTTCTCTTCAGTCCAATACACTGTACTGGCTGGGAACAGACGCGAATGCTATTTGCACTGTATATGGCCAGAAAAGCACAAGTGTGCTGTTCTTAGCCTGAATGAACACTTGCTGCTAGAACTTGAATCTCAACGTGATTCAACTCCATTTAGGAACTTTAATTAAACCCTAGTGTGCCATGCAAGAAAAACACTCTGTTTTAGAGAAAACAGCATTCTTTCACTCTACTGTGTTTCCTATATGGCACGGACAGTGAGCTAGCTCAAAACAAAACAACTGTTTTTTCTACACAAACGGGGCACATCTAGTTCAACTCAGTATTGGAAACTGAGTAAAACAGGAGCTTCTCTTCAGTCCAATACACTGTACTGCCTGGGAACAGACGCGAAAGCTATTTGCACTGTATATGGCCAGAATAGCACAAGTGTTCTGTTCTTAGCCTGAATGAACACTTGCTGCTGGAACTTGAATCTCAACGTGATTCAATGCCGTTTAGGAAGTTTAATTGAACCCTAGTGTGCCATGCAAGAAAAACACTCTGTTTTAGAGAAAACAGCATTCTTTCACTCTACTGTGTTTCCTATAGGGCCCGTAAGTGAGCTAGCTCAGAACAAAAGAACTGTGCTTTCTACAAAAACGGGGCATATCTAGTTCAACTCAGTATTGGAAACTGAGTAAAACAGGAGCTTCTCTTCAGTCCAATACACTGTACTGGCTGGGAACAGACGCGAATGCTATTTGCACTGTATATGGCCAGAATAGCACAAGTGTGCTGTTCTTATCCTTAATGAACACTTGCTGCTAGAACTTGAATCTCAACGTGATTCAACTCCGTTTAGGAACTTTAATTGAACCCTAGTGTGCCATGCAAGAAAAACACTCTGTTTTAGAGAAAACAGCATTCTTTCACTCTACTGTGTTTCCTATAGGGCCCGTAAGTGAGCTAGCTCAGAACAAAA
Source organism: Peromyscus maniculatus bairdii (assembly GCF_049852395.1). Taxonomy (NCBI): domain Eukaryota; kingdom Metazoa; phylum Chordata; class Mammalia; order Rodentia; family Cricetidae; genus Peromyscus; species Peromyscus maniculatus. The sequence goes on from NC_134862.1 coordinate 6,269,598, forward strand.
GAACTGTGCTTTCTACAAAAACGGGGCATATCTAGTTCAACTCAGTATTGGAAACTGAGTAAAACAGGAGCTTCTCTTCAGTCCAATACACTGTACTGGCTGGGAACAGACACGAATGCTATTTGCACTGTATATGGCCAGAATAGCACAAGTGTGCTGTTCTTATCCTTAATGAACACTTGCTGCTAGAACTTGAATCTCAACGTGATTCAACTCCGTTTAGGAAGTTTAATTGAACCCTAGTGTGCCATGCAAGAAAAACACTCTGTTTTAGAGAAAACAGCATTCTTTCACTATACTGTGTTTCCTATAGGGCCAGTAAGTGAGCTATCTCAGAAAAAAGAACTGTGCTTTCTACACAAACGGGGCATATCTAGTTCAACTCAGTATTGGAAACTGAGTAAATCAGGAGCTTCTCTTCAGTCCAATACACTGTACTGTCTGGGAACAGACGCGAATGCTATTTGCACTGTATATGGCCAGAAAAGCACAAGTGTGCTGTTCTTAGCCTGAATGAACACTTGCTGCTAGAACTTGAATCTCAACGTGATTCAACTCCGTTTAGGAACTTTAATTAAACCCTAGTGTGCCATGCAAGAAAAACACTCTGTTTTAGAGAAAACAGCATTCTTTCACTCTACTGTGTTTCCTATAGGGCCCGTAAGTGAGCTAGCTCAGAACAGAAGAACTTTGCTTTCTACACAAACGGGGCATATCTAGTTCAACTCAGTATTGGAAACTGAGTAAAACAGGAGCTTCTCTTCAGTCCAATACACTGTACTGGCTGGGAACAGACGCGAATGCTATTTGCACTGTATATGGCCAGAAAAGCACAAGTGTGCTGTTCTTAGCCTGAATGAACACTTGCTGCTAGAACTTGAATCTCAACGTGATTCAACTCCGTTTAGGAAGTTTAATTGAACCCTAGTGTGCCATGCACCAAAAACACACTGTTTTAGAGAAAACAGCATTCTTTCACTCTACTGTGTTTCCTATAGATCACGTACAGTGAGCTAGCTCAAAACAAAACAACTGTGCTTTCTACACAAACGGGGCACATCTAGTTCAACTCAGTATTGGAAACTGAGTAAAACAGGAGCTTCTCTTCAGTCCAATACACTGTACTGGCTGGGAACAGACACGAATGCTATTTGTACTGTATATGGCCAGAATAGCACAAGTGTGCTGTTCTTAGCCTGAATGAACACTTGCTGCTAGAACTCGAATCTCAACGTGATTCAACTCCGTTTAGGAAGTTTAATTGAACCCTAGTGTGCCATGCAAGAAAAACACTCTGTTTTAGAGAAAACAGCATTCTATCACTCTACTGTGTTTCCTATAGGGCCCGTAAGTGAGCTAGCTCAGAACAAAAGAACTGTGCTTCCTACACAAACGGGGCATATCTAGTTCAACTCAGTATAGGAAAATGAGTAAAACAGGAGCTTCTCTTCTGTCCAATACACTGTACTGTCTGGGAACAGACGGAATGCTAATTGCACTGTATATGGCCAGAAAATCACAAATGTGCTGTTCTTAGCCTGAATGAACACTTGCTGCTAGAACTTGATTCTCAACGTGATTCAACTCCGTTTAGGAAGTTTAATTGAACCCTAGTGTGCCATGCAAGAAAAACACTCTGTTTTAGAGAAAACAGCATTCTTTCACTCTACTGTGTTTCCTATAGATCACGTACAGTGAGCTAGCTCAAAACAAAACAACTGTTTTTTCTACACAAACGGGGCACATCTAGTTCAACTCAGTATTGGAAACTGAGTAAAACAGGAGCTTCTCTTCAGTCCAATACACTGTACTGCCTGGGAACAGACGCGAAAGCTATTTGCACTGTATATGGCCAGAATAGCACAAGTGTGCTGTTCTTAGCCTGAATGAACACTTGCTGCTGGAACTTGAACCTCAACGTGATTCAATGCCGTTTAGGAAGTTTAATTGAACCCTAGTGTGCCATGCAAGAAAAACACTCTGTTTTAGAGAAAACAGCATTCTTTCACTATACTGTGTTTCCTATAGGGCCAGTAAGTGAGCTAACTCAGAAAAAAGAACTGTGCTTTCTACACAAACGGGGCATATCTAGTTCAACTCAGTATTGGAAACTGAGTAAATCAGGAGCTTCTCTTCAGTCCAATACACTGTACTGTCTGGGAACAGACGCGAATGCTATTTGCACTGTATATGGCCAGAAAAGCACAAGTGTGCTGTTCTTAGCCTGAATGAACACTTGCTGCTAGAACTTGAATCTAAACGTGATTCAACTCCGTTTAGGAACTTTAATTAAACCCTAGTGTGCCATGCAAGAAAAACACTCTGTTTTAGAGAAAACAGCATTCTTTCACTCTACTGTGTTTCCTATAGGGCCCGTAAGTGAGCTAGCTCAGAACAGAAGAACTTTGCTTTCTACACAAACGGGGCATATCTAGTTCAACTCAGTATTGGAAACTGAGTAAAACAGGAGCTTCTCTTCAGTCCAATACACTGTACTGGCTGGGAACAGACGCGAATGCTATTTGCACTGTATATGGCCAGAAAAGCACAAGTGTGCTGTTCTTAGCCTGAATGAACACTTGCTGCTATAACTTGAATCTCAACGTGATTCAACTCCGTTTAGGAAGTTTAATTGAACCCTAGTTTGCCATGCAAGGAAAACACTCTGTTTTAGAGAAAACAGCATTCTTTAACTCTACTGTGTTTCCTATAGGGCCCGTAAGTGAGCTAGCTCAGAAAAAAAGAACTGTGCTTTCTACACAAACGGGGCATATCTAGTTCAACTCAGTATTGGAAACTGAGTAAAACAGGAGCTTCTCTTCAGTAAAATACACTGAAATGGCTGGGAACAGACGCGAATGCTATTTGCACTGTATATGGCCAGAAAAGCACAAGTGTGCAGTTCTTAGCCTGAATGAACACTTGCTGCTAGAACTTGAATCTCAACGTGATTCAACTCAGTTTAGGAATTTTAATTGAACCCTAGTGTGCCATGCCAGAAAAACACTCTGTTTTAGAGAAAACAGCATTCTTTCACTCTACTGTGTTTCCTATAGGACCCGTAAGTGAGCTAGCTCAGAACAAAAGAACTGTGCTTTCTACACAAACGGGGCATATCTAGTTCAACTCAGTATTGGAAACTGAGTGAAACAGGAGCTTCTCTTCAGTCCAATACACTGTACTGGCTGGGAACAGACGCGAATGCTATTTGCACTGTATATGGCCAGAAAAGCACAAGTGTGCTGTTCTTAGCCTGAATGAACACTTGCTGCTAGAACTTGAATCTCAACGTGATTCAACTCCGTTTAGGAAGTTTAATTGAACCCTAGTGTGCCATGCAAGAAAAACACTCTGTTTTAAAGAAAACAGCATTCTTTCACTCTACAGTGTTTCCTATAGGGCCCGTAAGTGAGCTAGCTCAGAACAAAAGAACTGTGCTTCCTACACAAACGGGGCATATCTAGTTCAACTCAGTATTGGAAACTGAGTAAAACAGGAGCTTCTCTTCAGTCCAATACACTGTACTGGCTGGGAACAGACGCGAATGCTATTTGCACTGTATATGGCCAGAAAAGCACAAGTGTGCTGTTCTTAGCCTGAATGAACACTTGCTGCTAGAACTTGAATCTCAACGTGATTCAACTCTGTTTAGGAACTTTAATTAAACCCTAGTGTGCCATGCAATAAAAACACTCTGTTTTAGAGAAAACAGCATTCTTTCACTCTACTGTGTTTCCTATATGGCACGGACAGTGAGCTAGCTAAGAACAAAAGAACTGTGCTTCCTACAAAAACGGGGCATATCTAGTTCAACTCAGTATTGGAAACTGAGTAAAACAGGAGCTTCTCTTCAGTCCAATACACTGTACTGGCTGGGAACAGACGCGAATGCTATTTGCACTGTATATGGCCAGAATAGCACAAGTGTGCTGTTCTTAGCCTGAATGAACACTTGCTGCTAGAACTTGAATCTCAACGTGATTCAACTCCGTTTAGGAAGTTTAATTGAACCCTAGTGTGCCATGCAAGAAAAACACTCTGTTTTAGAGAAAACAGCATTCTTTCACTCTACTGTGTTTCCTATAGGGCACGTACAGTGAGCTAGATCAGAACAAAAGAACTGTGCTTTCTACACAAACGGGGCATATCTAGTTCAACTCAGTATTGGAAACTGAGTAAAACAGGAGCTTCTCTTCAGTCCAATACACTGTACTGGCTGGGAACAGACGCGAATGCTATTTGTACTGTATATGGCCAGAATAGCACAAGTGTGCTGTTCTTATCCTGAATGAACACTTGCTGCTAGAACTTGAATCTCAACGTGATTCAACTCCGTTTAGGAAGTTTAATTGAATCCTAGTGTGCCATGCAAGAAAAACACTCTGTTTTAGAGAAAACAGCATTCTTTCACTCTACTGTGTTTCCTATAGGGCTCATAAGTAAGCTAACTCAGAACAAAAGAACTGTGCTTTCTACACAAACGGGGCATATCTAGTTCAACTCAGTATTGGAAACTGAGTAAAACAGGAGCTTCTCTTCAGTCCAATACACTGTACTGGCTGGGAACAGACGCGAATGCTATTTGCACTGTTTATGGCCAGAAAAGCACAAGTGTGCTGTTCTTAGCCTGAATGAACACTTGCTGCTATAACTTGAATCTCAACGTGATTCAACTCCGTTTAGGAAGTTTAATTGAACCCTAGTGTGCCATGCAAGGAAAACACTCTGTTTTAGAGAAAACAGCATTCTTTCACTCTACTGTGTTTCCTATAGGGCCCGTAAGTGAGTTAGCTCAGAACAAAAGAACTGTGCTTTCTACACAAACGGGGCATATCTAGTTCAACTCAGTATTGGAAACTGAGTAAAACAGGAGCTTCTCTTCAGTCCAATACACTGTACTGGCTGGGAACAGACGCGAATGCTATTTGCACTGTATATGGCCAGAAAAGCACAAGTGTCCAGTTCTTAGCCTGAATGAACACTTGGTGTTAGAACTTGAATCTCAACATGATTCAACTCCGTTTAGGAAGTTTAATTGAACCCTAGTGTGCCATGCAAGAAAAACACTCTGTTTTAGAGAAAACAGCATTCTTTCACTCTACTGTGTTTCCTATAGGGCCCGTAAGTAAGCTAGCTCAGAACAAAAGAACTGTGCTTTCTACACAAACGGGGCATATCTAGTTCAACTCAGTATTGGAAACTGAGTAAAACAGGAGCTTCTCTTCAGTCCAATACACTGTACTGGCTGGGAACAGACGCGAATGCTATTTGCACTGTATATGGCCAGAATAGCACAAGTGTGCTGTTCTTAGCCTGAATGAACACTTGCTGCTAGAACTTGAATCTCAACGTGATTCAACTCAGTTTAGGAATTTTAATTGAACCCTAGTGTGCCATGCCAGAAAAACACTCTGTTTTAGAGAAAACAGCATTCTTTCACTCTACTGTGTTTCCTATAGGACCCGTAAGTGAGCTAGCTCAGAACAAAAGAACTGTGCTTTCTACACAAACGGGGCATATCTAGTTCAACTCAGTATTGGAAACTGAGTGAAACAGGAGCTTCTCTTCAGTCCAATACACTGTACTGGCTGGGAACAGACGCGAATGCTATTTGCACTGTATATGGCCAGAAAAGCACAAGTGTGCTGTTCTTAGCCTGAATGAACACTTGCTGCTAGAACTTGAATCTCAACGTGATTCAACTCCGTTTAGGAAGTTAAATTGAACCCTAGTGTGCCATGCAAGAAAAACACTCTGTTTTAGAGAAAACAGCATTCTTTCACTCTACAGTGTTTCCTATAGGGCCCGTAAGTGAGCTAGCTCAGAACAAAAGAACTGTGCTTCCTACACAAACGGGGCATATCTAGTTCAACTCAGTATTGGAAACTGAGTAAAACAGGAGCTTCTCTTCAGTCCAATACACTGTACTGGCTGGGAACAGACGCGAATGCTATTTGCACTGTATATGGCCAGAAAAGCACAAGTGTGCTGTTCTTAGCCTGAATGAACACTTGCTGCTAGAACTTGAATCTCAACGTGATTCAACTCCGTTTAGGAACTTTAATTAAACCCTAGTGTGCCATGCAAGAAAAACACTCTGTTTTAGAGAAAACAGCATTCTTTCACTCTACTGTGTTTCCTATATTGCACGGACAGTGAGCTAGCTAAGAACAAAAGAACTGTGCTTCCTACACAAACGGGGCATATCTAGTTCAACTCAGTATTGGAAACTGAGTAAAACAGGAGCTTCTCTTCAGTCCAATACACTGTACTGGCTGGGAACAGACGCGAATGCTATTTGCACTGTATATGGCCAGAATAGCACAAGTGTGCTGTTCTTAGCCTGAATGAACACTTGCTGCTAGAACTTGAATCTCAACGTGATTCAACTCCGTTTAGGAAGTTTAATTGAACCCTAGTGTGCCATGCAAGAAAAACACTCTGTTTTAGAGAAAACAGCATTCTTTCACTCTACTGTGTTTCCTATAGGGCCCGTAAGTAAGCTAGCTCAGAACAAAAGAACTGTGCTTTCTACACAAACGGGGCATATCTAGTTCAACTCAGTATTGGAAACTGAGTAAAACAGGAGCTTCTCTTCAGTCCAATACACTGTACTGGCTGGGAACAGACGCGAATGCTATTTGAACTGTTTATGGCCAGAAAAGCACAAGTGTGCTGTTCTTAGCCTGAATGAACACTTGCTGCTATAACTTGAATCTCAACGTGATTCAACTCCGTTTAGGAAGTTTAATTGAACCCTAGTGTGCCATGCAAGGAAAACACTCTGTTTTAGAGAAAACAGCATTCTTTCACTCTACTGTGTTTCCTATAGGGCCCGTAAGTGAGTTAGCTCAGAACAAAAGAACTGTGCTTTCTACACAAACGGGGCATATCTAGTTCAACTCAGTATTGGAAACTGAGTAAAACAGGAGCTTCTCTTCAGTCCAATACACTGTACTGGCTGGGAACAGACGCGAATGCTATTTGCACTGTATATGGCCAGAAAAGCACAAGTGTCCAGTTCTTAGCCTGAATGAACACTTGGTGTTAGAACTTGAATCTCAACATGATTCAACTCCGTTTAGGAAGTTTAATTGAACCCTAGGGTGCCATGCAAGAAAAACACTCTGTTTTAGAGAAAACAGCATTCTTTCACTCTACTGTGTTTCCTATAGGGCCAGTAAGTGAGCTAACTCAGAAAAAAGAACTGTGCTTTCTACACAACGGGGCATATCTAGTTCAACTCAGTATTGGAAACTGAGTAAAACAGGAGCTTCTCTTCAGTCCAATACACTGTACTGTCTGGGAACAGACGCGAATGCTATTTGCACTGTATATGGCCAGAAAAGCACAAGTGTGCTGTTCTTAGCCTGAATGAACACTTGCTGCTAGAACTTGAATCTCAACGTGATTCAACTCGGTTTAGGAACTTTAATTAATCCCTAGGGTGCCATGCAAGAAAAACACTCTGTTTTAGAGAAAACCGCATTCTATCACTCTACTGTGTTTCCTATAGGGCACGTACAGTGAGCTAGCTAAGAACAAAAGAACTGTGCTTCCTACACAAACGGGGCATATCTAGTTCAACTCAGTATTGGAAACTGAGTAAAACAGGAGCTTCTCTTCAGTCCAATACACTGTACTGTCTTGGAACAGACGCGAATGCTATTTGCACTGTACATGGCCAGAAAAGCACAAGTGTGCTGTTCTTAGCCTGAATGAACACTTGCTGCTAGAACTTGAATCTCAACGTGATTCAACTCCGTTAGGAAGTTGAATTGAACCCTAGTGTGCCATGCAAGAATAACACTCTGTTTTGGAGAAAACAGCATTCTTTCACTCTACCGTGTTTCCTATAGGGCCCGTAAGTGAGCTAGCTCAGAACAGAAGAACTGTGCTTTCTACACAAACGGGGCATATCTAGTTCAACTCAGTATTGGAAACTGAGTAAAACAGGAGCTTCTCTTCAGTCCAATACACTGTACTGGCTGGGAAAAGACGTGAATGCTATTTGCACAGTATATGGCCAGAAAAGCACAAGTGTGCTGTTCTTAGCCTGAATGAACACTTGCTGCTAGAACTTGAATCTCAACGTGATTCAACTCCGTTTAGGAAGTTTAATTGAACCCTAGTGTGCCATGAAAGAAAAACACTCTGTTTTAGAGAAAACAGCATTCTTTCACTCTACTGTGTTTCCTATAGGGCTGGTAAGTGAGCTAGCTAAGAAAAAAGAACTGTGCTTTCTACACAAACGGGGCATATCTAGTTCAACTCAGTATTGGAAACTGAGTAAAACAGGAGCTTCTCTTCAGTCCAATACACTGTACTGGCTGGGAACAGACGCGAATGCTATTTGCACTGTATATGGCCAGAAAAGCACAAGTGTGCTGTTCTTAGCCTGAATGAACACTTGCTGCTTGAACTTGAATCTCAACGTGATTCAACTCGGTTTAGGAACTTTAATTAATCCCTAGTGTGCCATGCAAGAAAAACACTCTGTTTTAGAGAAAACCGCATTCTTTCACTCTACTGTTTTTCCTATAGGGCACGTACAGTGAGCTAGCTCAGAACAAAAGAACTGTGCTTCCTACACAAACGGGGCATATCTAGTTCAACTCAGTATTGGAAACTGAGTAAAACAGGAGCTTCTCTTCAGTCCAATACACTGTACTGGCTGGGAACAGACGCGAAAGCTATTTGCACTGTATATGGCCAGAAAAGCACAAGTGTGCTGTTCTTAGCCTGAATGAACACTTGCTGCTAGAACTTGAATCTCAACGTGACTCAACTCCGTTTAGGAACTTTAATTAAACCCTAGTGTGCCATGCAAGAAAAACACTCTGTTTTAGAGAAAACAGCATTCTTTCACTCTACTGTGTTTCCTATATGGCACGTACAGTGAGCTAGCTAAGAACAAAAGAACTGTGCTTCCTACACAAACGGGGCATATCTAGTTCAACTCAGTATTGGAAACTGAGTAAAACAGGAGCTTCTCTTCAGTCCAATACACTGTACTGGCTGGGAACAGACGCGAATGCTATTTGCACTGTATATGGCCAGAATAGCACAAGTGTGCTGTTCTTAGCCTGAATGAACACTTGCTGCTAGAACTTGAATCTCAACGTGATTCAACTCCGTTTAGGAAGTTTAATTGAATCCTAGTGTGCCATGCAAGAAAAACACTCTGTTTTAGAGAAAACAGCATTCTTTCACTCTACTGTGTTTCCTATAGGGCCAGTAAGTGAGCTAACTCAGAAAAAAGAACTGTGCTTTCTACACAACGGGGCATATCTAGTTCAACTCAGTATTGGAAACTGAGTAAAACAGGAGCTTCTCTTCAGTCCAATACACTGTACTGTCTGGGAACAGACGCGAATGCTATTTGCACTGTATATGGCCAGAAAAGCACAAGTGTGCTGTTCTTAGCCTGAATGAACACTTGCTGCTAGAACTTGAATCTCAACGTGATTCAACTCGGTTTAGGAACTTTAATTAATCCCTAGGGTGCCATGCAAGAAAAACACTCTGTTTTAGAGAAAACCGCATTCTATCACTCTACTGTGTTTCCTATAGGGCACGTACAGTGAGCTAGCTAAGAACAAAAGAACTGTGCTTCCTACACAAACGGGGCATATCTAGTTCAACTCAGTATTGGAAACTGAGTAAAACAGGAGCTTCTCTTCAGTCCAATACACTGTACTGTCTTGGAACAGACGCGAATGCTATTTGCACTGTATATGGCCAGAAAAGCACAAGTGTGCTGTTCTTAGCCTGAATGAACACTTGCTGCTAGAACTTGAATCTCAACGTGATTCAACTCCGTTAGGAAGTTGAATTGAACCCTAGTGTGCCATGCAAGAATAACACTCTGTTTTGGAGAAAACAGCATTCTTTCACTCTACCGTGTTTCCTATAGGGCCCGTAAGTGAGCTAGCTCAGAACAGAAGAACTGTGCTTTCTACACAAACGGGGCATATCTAGTTCAACTCAGTATTGGAAACTGAGTAAAACAGGAGCTTCTCTTCAGTCCAATACACTGTACTGGCTGGGAAAAGACGTGAATGCTATTTGCACAGTATATGGCAAGAAAAGCACAAGTGTGCTGTTCTTAGCCTGAATGAACACTTGCTGCTAGAACTTGAATCTCAACGTGATTCAACTCCGTTTAGGAAGTTTAATTGAACCCTAGTGTGCCATGAAAGAAAAACACTCTGTTTTAGAGAAAACAGCATTCTTTCACTCTACTGTGTTTCCTATAGGGCTGGTAAGTGAGCTAGCTAAGAAAAAAGAACTGTGCTTTCTACACAAACGGGGCATATCTAGTTCAACTCAGTATTGGAAACTGAGTAAAACAGGAGCTTCTCTTCAGTCCAATACACTGTACTGGCTGGGAACAGACGCGAATGCTATTTGCACTGTATATGGCCAGAAAAGCACAAGTGTGCTGTTCTTAGCCTGAATGAACACTTGCTGCTTGAACTTGAATCTCAACGTGATTCAACTCGGTTTAGGAACTTTAATTAATCCCTAGTGTGCCATGCAAGAAAAACACTCTGTTTTAGAGAAAACCGCATTCTTTCACTCTACTGTTTTTCCTATAGGGCACGTACAGTGAGCTAGCTCAGAACAAAAGAACTGTGCTTCCTACACAAACGGGGCATATCTAGTTCAACTCAGTATTGGAAACTGAGTAAAACAGGAGCTTCTCTTCAGTCCAATACACTGTACTGGCTGGGAACAGACGCGAAAGCTATTTGCACTGTATATGGCCAGAAAAGCACAAGTGTGCTGTTCTTAGCCTGAATGAACACTTGCTGCTAGAACTTGAATCTCAACGTGACTCAACTCCGTTTAGGAACTTTAATTAAACCCTAGTGTGCCATGCAAGAAAAACACTCTGTTTTAGAGAAAACAGCATTCTTTCACTCTACTGTGTTTCCTATATGGCACGTACAGTGAGCTAGCTAAGAACAAAAGAACTGTGCTTCCTACACAAACGGGGCATATCTAGTTCAACTCAGTATTGGAAACTGAGTAAAACAGGAGCTTCTCTTCAGTCCAATACACTGTACTGGCTGGGAACAGACGCGAATGCTATTTGCACTGTATATGGCCAGAATAGCACAAGTGTGCTGTTCTTAGCCTGAATGAACACTTGCTGCTAGAACTTGAATCTCAACGTGATTCAACTCCGTTTAGGAAGTTTAATTGAATCCTAGTGTGCCATGCAAGAAAAACACTCTGTTTTAGAGAAAACAGCATTCTTTCACTCTACTGTGTTTCCTATAGGGCCCGTAAGTTAGCTAGCTGAGAACAAAAGAACTGTGCTTCCTACACAAACGGGGCATATCTAGTTCAACTCAGTATTGGAAACTGAGTAAAACAGGAGCTTCTCTTCAGTCCAATACACTGTACTGGCTGGGAACAGACGCGAATGCTATTTGCACTGTATATGGCCAGAAAAGCACAAGTGTGCAGTTCTTAGCCTGAATGAACACTTGGTGTTAGAACTTGAATCTCAACGTGATTCAACTCCGTTTAGGAAGTTTAATTGAACCCTAGTGTGCCATGCAAGAAAAACACTCTGTTTTAGAGAAAACAGCATTCTTTCACTCTACTGTGTTTCCTATAGGGCCAGTAAGTGAGCTAACTCAGAAAAAAGAACTGTGCTTTCTACACAACGGGGCATATCTAGTTCAACTCAGTATTGGAAACTGAGTAAAACAGGAGCTTCTCTTCAGTCCAATACACTGTACTGTCTGGGAACAGACGCGAATGCTATTTGCACTGTATATGGCCAGAAAAGCACAAGTGTGCTGTTCTTAGCCTGAATGAACACTTGCTGCTAGAACTTGAATCTCAACGTGATTCAACTCGGTTTAGGAACTTTAATTAATCCCTAGGGTGCCATGCAAGAAAAACACTCTGTTTTAGAGAAAACCGCATTCTATCACTCTACTGTGTTTCCTATAGGGCACGTACAGTGAGCTAGCTAAGAACAAAAGAACTGTGCTTCCTACACAAACGGGGCATATCTAGTTCAACTCAGTATTGGAAACTGAGTAAAACAGGAGCTTCTCTTCAGTCCAATACACTGTACTGTCTGGGAACAGACGCGAATGCTATTTGCACTGTATATGGCCAGAAAAGCACAAGTGTGCTGTTCTTAGCCTGAATGAACACTTGCTGCTAGAACTTGAATCTCAACGTGATTCAACTCCGTTTAGGAAGTTTAATTGAACCCTAGTGTGCCATGCAAGAATAACACTCTGTTTTGGAGAAAACAGCATTCTTTCACTCTACCGTGTTTCCTATAGGGCCCGTAAGTGAGCTAGCTCAGAACAGAAGAACTGTGCTTTCTACACAAACGGGGCATATCTAGTTCAACTCAGTATTGGAAACTGAGTAAAACAGGAGCTTCTCTTCAGTCCAATACACTGTACTGGCTGGGAAAAGACGTGAATGCTATTTGCACAGTATATGGCCAGAAAAGCACAAGTGTGCTGTTCTAGCCTGAATGAACAGTTGCTGCTTGAACTTGAATCTCAACGTGATTCAACTCGGTTTAGGAACTTTAATTAATCCCTAGTGTGCCATGCAAGAAAAACACTCTGTTTTAGAGAAAACCGCATTCTTTCACTCTACTGTGTTTCCTATAGGGCACGTACAGTGAGCTAGCTAAGAACAAATGAACTGTGCTTCCTACACAAACGGGGCATATCTAGTTCAACTCAGTATTGGAAACTGAGTAAAACAGGAGTTCTCTTCAGTCCAATACACTGTACTGGCTGGGAACAGACGCGAATGCTATTTGCACTGTATATGGCCAGAAAAGCACAAGTGTGCTGTTCTTAGCCTGAATGAACACTTGCTGCTAGAACTTGAATCTCAACGTGATTCAACTCCGTTTAGGAACTTTAATTAAACTCTAGTGTGCCAAGCAAGAAAAACACTCTGTTTTAGAGAAAACCGCATTCTTTCACTCTACTGTGTTTCCTATAGGGCACGTACAGTGAGTTAGCTAAGAACAAAAGAACTGTGCTTCCTACACAAACGGGGCATATCTAGTTCAACTCAGTATTGGAAACTGAGTAAAACAGGAGCTACTCTTCAGTCCAATACACTGTACTGGCTGGGAACAGACGCGAATGCTATTTGCACTGTATATGGCCAGAATAGCACAAGTGTGCTGTTCTTAGCCTGAATGAACACTTGCTGCTAGAACTTGAATCTCAACGTGATTCAACTCAGTTTAGGAATTTTAATTGAACCCTAGTGTGCTATGCAAGAAAAACACTCTGTTTTAGAGAAAACAGCATTCTTTCACTCTACTGTGTTTCCTATAGGACCCGTAAGTGAGCTAGCTCAGAACAAAAGAACTGTGCTTTCTACACAAACGGGGCATATCTAGTTCAACTCCGTATTGGAAACTGAGTAAAACAGGAGCTTCTCTTCAGTCCAATACACTGTACTGGCTGGGAACAGACGCGAATGCTATTTGCACTGTATATGGCCAGAAAAGCACAAGAGTGCTGTTCTTAGCCTGAATGAACACTTGCTGCTAGAACTTGAATCTCAACGTGATTCAACTCCGTTTAGGAAGTTTAATTGAACCCTATTGTGCCATGCAAGAAAAACACTCTGTTTTAGAGAAAACAGCATTCTTTCACTCTACTGTGTTTCCTATAGGGCACGTACAGTGAGCTAGCTCAGAACAAAAGAACTGTGCTTCCTACACAAACGGGGCATATCTAGTTCAACTCAGTATTGGAAACTGAGTAAAACAGGAGCTTCTCTTCAGTCCAATACACTGTACTGGCTGGGAACAGACGCGAATGCTATTTGCACTGTATATGGCCAGAAAAGCACAAGTGTGCTGTTCTTAGCCTGAATGAACACTTGCTGCTAGAACCTGAATCTCAACGTGATTCAACTCCGTTTAGGAAGTTTAATTGAACCCTAGTGTGCCATGCAAGAAAAACACTCTGTTTTAGAGAAAACAGCATTCTTACACTCTACTGTGTTTCCTCTAGGGCACATACAGTGAGCTAGCTCAGAACAAAAGAACTGTGCTTCCTACACAAACGGGGCATATCTAGTTCAACTCAGTATTGGAAACTGAGTAAAACAGGAGCTTCTCTTCAGTCCAATACACTGTACTGGCTGGGAACAGACGCGAATGCTATTTGCACAGTATATGGCCAGAATAGCACAAGTGTGCTGTTCTTAGCCTGAATGAACACTTGCTGCTAGAACTTGAATCTCAACGTGATTCAACTCCGTTTAGGAAGTTTAATTGAACCCTAGTGTGCCATGCAAGAAAAACACTCTGTTTTAGAGAAAACAGCATTCTTTCACTCTACTGTGTTTCCTATAGGACCCGTAAGTGAGCTAGCTCAGAACAAAAGAACTGTGCTTTCTACACAAACGGGGCATATCTAGTTCAACTCCGTATTGGAAACTGAGTAAAACAGGAGCTTCTCTTCAGTCCAATACACTGTACTGGCTGGGAACAGACGCGAATGCTATTTGCACTGTATATGGCCAGAAAAGCACAAGTGTGCTGTTCTTAGCCTGAATGAACACTTGCTGCTAGAACTTGAATCTCAACGTGATTCAACTCCGTTTAGGAAGTTTAATTGAACCCTATTGTGCCATGCAAGAAAAACACTCTGTTTTAGAGAAAACAGCATTCTTTCACTCTACTGTGTTTCCTATAGGGCACGTACAGTGAGCTAGGTCAGAACAAAAGAACTGTGCTTCCTACACAAACGGGGCATATCTAGTTCAACTCAGTATTGGAAACTGAGTAAAACAGGAGCTTCTCTTCAGTCCAATACACTGTACTGGCTGGGAACAGACGCGAATGCTATTTGCACTGTATATGGCCAGAATAGCACAAGTGTGCTGTTCTTAGCCTGAATGAACACTTGCTGCTAGAACATGAATCTCAACGTGATTCAACTCCGTTTAGGAAGTTTAATTGAACCCTAGTGTGCCATGCAAGAAAAACACTCTGTTTTAGAGAAAACAGCATTCTTACACTCTACTGTGTTTCCTCTAGGGCACATACAGTGAGCTAGCTCAGAACAAAAGAACTGTGCTTCCTACACAAACGGGGCATATCTAGTTCAACTCAGTATTGGAAACTGAGTAAAACAGGAGCTTCTCTTCAGTCCAATACACTGTACTGGCTGGGAACAGACGCGAATGCTATTTGCACAGTATATGGCCAGAATAGCACAAGTGTGCTGTTCTTAGCCTGAATGAACACTTGCTGCTAGAACTTGAATCTCAACGTGATTCAACTCCGTTTAGGAAGTTTAATTGAACCCTAGTGTGCCATGCAAGAAAAACACTCTGTTTTAGAGAAAACAGCATTCTTTCACTCTACTGTGTTTCCTATAGGGCACGTACAGTGAGCTAGCTCAGAACAAAAGAACTGTGCTTTCTACACAAACGGGGCATATCTAGTTCAACTCAGTATTGGAAACTGAGTAAAACAGGAGCTTCTCTTCAGTCCAATACACTGTACTGGCTGGGAAGAGACGCGAATGCTATTTGCACTGTATATGGCCAGAAAAGCACAAGTGTGCTGTTCTTAGCCTGAATGAACACTTGCTGCTTGAACTTGAATCTCAACGTGATTCAACTCGGTTTAGGAACTTTAATTAATCCCTAGTGTGCCATGCAAGAAAAACACTCTGTTTTAGAGAAAACCGCATTCTTTCACTCTACTGTTTTTCCTATAGGGCACGTACAGTGAGCTAGCTAAGAACAAAAGAACTGTGCTTCCTACACAAACGGGGCATATCTAGTTCAACTCAGTATTGGAAACTGAGTAAAACAGGAGCTTCTCTTCAGTCCAATACACTGTACTGGCTGGGAACAGACGCGAATGCTATTTGCACTGTATATGGCCAGAAAAGCACAAGTGTGCTGTTCTTAGCCTGAATGAACACTTGCTGCTAGAACTTGAATCTCAACGTGATTCAACTCCGTTTAGGAACTTTAATTAAACCCTAGTGTGCCATGCAAGAAAAACACTCTGTTTTAGAGAAAACAGCATTCTTTCACTCTACTGTGTTTCCTATATGGCACGTACAGTGAGCTAGCTAAGAACAAAAGAACTGTGCTTCCTACACAAACGGGGCATATCTAGTTCAACTCAGTATTGGAAACTGAGTAAAACAGGAGCTTCTCTTCAGTCCAATACACTGTACTGGCTGGGAACAGACGCGAATGCTATTTGTACTGTATATGGCCAGAATAGCACAAGTGTGCTGTTCTTAGCCTGAATGAACACTTGCTGCTAGAACTTGAATCTCAACGTGATTCAACTCCGTTTAGGAAGTTTAATTGAACCCTAGTGTGCCATGCAAGAAAAACACTCTGTTTTAGAGAAAACAGCATTCTTTCACTCTACTGTGTTTCCTATAGGGCCCGTAAGTAAGCTAGCTCAGAACAAAAGAACTGTGCTTTCTACACAAACGGGGCATATCTAGTTCAACTCAGTATTGGAAACTGAGTAAAACAGGAGCTTCTCTTCAGTCCAATACACTGTACTGGCTGGGAACAGACGCGAATGCTATTTGCACTGTTTATGGCCAGAAAAGCACAAGTGTGCTGTTCTTAGCCTGAATGAACACTTGCTGCTATAACTTGAATCTCAACGTGATTCAACTCTGTTTAGGAAGTTTAATTGAACCCTAGTGTGCCATGCAAGAAAAACACTCTGTTTTAGAGAAAACAGCATTCTTTCACTCTACTGTGTTTCCTATAGGGCTGGTAAGTGAGCTAGCTAAGAAAAAAGAACTGTGGTTTCTACACAAACGGGGCATATCTAGTTCAACTCAGTATTGGAAACTGAGTAAAACAGGAGCTTCTCTTCAATCCAATACACTGTACTGGCTGGGAAGAGACGCGAATGCTATTTGCACTGTATATGGCCAGAAAAGCACAAGTGTGCTGTTCTAGCCTGAATGAACACTTGCTGCTTGAACTTGAATCTCAACGTGATTCAACTCGGTTTAGGAACTTTAATTAATCCCTAGTGTGCCATGCAAGAAAAACACTCTGTTTTAGAGAAAACCGCATTCTTTCACTCTACTGTGTTTCCTATAGGGCACATACAGTGAGCTAGCTAAGAACAAAAGAACTGTGCTTCCTACACAAACGGGGCATATCTAGTTCAACTCAGTATTGGAAACTGAGTAAAACAGGAGCTTCTCTTCAGTCCAATACACTGTACTGGCTGGGAACAGACGCGAATGCTATTTGCACTGTATATGGCCAGAAAAGCACAAGTGTGCTGTTCTTAGCCTGAATGAACACTTGCTGCTAGAACTTGAATCTCAACGTGATTCAACTCCGTTTAGGAACTTTAATTAAACCCTAGTGTGCCAAGCAAGAAAAACACTCTGTTTTAGAGAAAACCGCATTCTTTCACTCTACTGTGTTTCCTATAGGGCACGTACAGTGAGTTAGCTAAGAACAAAAGAACTGTGCTTCCTACACAAACGGGGCATATCTAGTTCAACTCAGTATTGGAAACTGAGTAAAACAGGAGCTACTCTTCAGTCCAATACACTGTACTAGCTGGGAACAGACACGAATGCTATTTGCACTGTATATGGCCAGAATAGCACAAGTGTGCTGTTCTTAGCCTGAATGAACACTTGCTGCTAGAACTTGAATCTCAACGTGATTCAACTCAGTTTAGGAATTTTAATTGAACCGTAGTGTGCTATGCAAGAAAAACACTCTGTTTTAGAGAAAACAGCATTCTTTCACTCTACTGTGTTTCCTATAGGACCCGTAGGTGAGCTAGCTCAGAAAAAAGAACTGTGCTTTCTACACAAACGGGGCATATCTAGTTCAACTCAGTATTGGAAACTGAGTAAAACAGGAGCTTCTCTTCAGTCCAATACACTGTACTGGCTGGGAACAGACGCGAATGCTATTTGCACTGTATATGGCCAGAAAAGCACAAGTGTGCTGTTCTTAGCCTGAATGAACACTTGCTGCTAGAACTTGAATCTCAACGTGATTCAACTCCGTTTAGGAAGTTTAATTGAACCCTATTGTGCCATGCAAGAAAAACACTCTGTTTTAGAGAAAACAGCATTCTTTCACTCTACTGTGTTTCCTATAGGGCCCGTAAGTGAGCTAGCTCAGAACAAAAGAACTGTGCTTCCTACACAAACGGGGCATATCTAGTTCAACTCAGTATTGGAAACTGAGTAAAACAGGAGCTTCTCTTCAGTCCAATACACTGTACTGGCTGGGAACAGACGCGAATGGTATTTGCACTGTATATGGCCAGAAAAGCACAAGTGTGCTGTTCTTAGCCTGAATGAACACTTGCTGCTAGAACCTGAATCTCAACGTGATTCAACTCCGTTTAGGAAGTTTAATTGAACCCTAGTGTGCCATGCAAGAAAAACGCTCTGTTTTACAGAAAACAGCATTCTTTCACTCTACTGTGTTTCCTATAGGGCACGTACAGTGAGCTAGGTCAGAACAAAAGAACTGTGCTTCCTACACAAACGGGGCATATCTAGTTCAACTCAGTATTGGAAACTGAGTAAAACAGGAGCTTCTCTTCAGTCCAATACACTGTACTGGCTGGGAACAGACGTGAATGCTATTTGAACTGTATATGGCCAGAATAGCACAAGTGTGCTGTTCTTAGCCTGAATGAACACTTGCTGCTAGAACATGAATCTCAACGTGATTCAACTCCGTTTAGGAAGTTTAATTGAACCCTAGTGTGCCATGCAAGAAAAACACTCTGTTTTAGAGAAAACAGCATTCTTACACTCTACTGTGTTTCCTATAGGGCACGTACAGTGAGCTAGCTCAGAACAAAAGAACTGTGCTTCCTACACAAACGGGGCATATCTAGTTCAACTCAGTATTGGAAACTGAGTAAAACAGGAGCTTCTCTTCAGTCCAATACACTGTACTGGCTGGGAACAGACGCGAATGCTATTTGCACTGTATATGGCCAGAATAGCACAAGTGTGCTGTTCTTAGCCTGAATGAACACTTGCTGCTAGAACTTGAATCTCAACGTGATTCAACTCCGTTTAGGAAGTTTAATTGAAGCCTAGTGTGCCATGCAAGAAAAACACTCTGTTTTAGAGAAAACGGCATTCTTTCACTCTACTGTGTTTCCTATAGGGCCCGTAAGTGAGCTAGCTCAGAACAAATGAAATGTGCTTCCTACACAAACGGGGCATAACTAGTTCAACTCAGTATTGGAAACTGAGTAAAACAGGAGCTTCTCTTTAGTCCAATACACTGGACTGGCTGGGAACAGACGCGAATGCTATTTGCACTGTATATGGCCAGAATAGCACAAGTGTGCTGTTCTTAGCCTGAATGAACACTTGCTGCTATAACTTGAATCTCAACGTGATTCAACTCCGTTTAGGAAGTATAATTGAACCCTAGTGTGCCATGCAAGAAAAACACTCTGTTTTAGAGAAAACAGCATTCTTTCACTCTACTGTGTTTTCTATAGGGCCCGTAAGTGAGCTAGCTCAGAACAAAAGAACTGTGCTTCCTACACAAACGGGGCATATCTAGTTCAACTCAGTATTGGAAACTGAGTAAAACAGGAGCTTCTCTTCAGTCCAATACACTGTACTGGCTGGGAACAGACGCGAATGCTATTTGCACTGTATATGGCCAGAATAGCACAAGTGTGCTGTTCTTAGCCTGAATGAACACTTGCTGGTAGAACTTGAATCTCAACGTGATTCAACTCCATTTAGGAAGTTTAATTGAACCCTAGTGTGCCATGCAAGAAAAACACTCTGTTTTAGAGAAAACAGCATTCTTTCACTCTACTGTGTTTCCTATAGGGCCCGTAAGTGAGCTAGCTCAGAACAAAAGAACTGTGCTTTCTACAGAAACGGGGCATATCTAGTTCAACTCAGTATTGGAGACTGAGTAAAACAGGAGCTTCTCTTCAGTCCAATACACTGTACAGGCTGGGAACAGACGCGAATGCTATTTGCACTGTATAGGGCCAGAATAGCACAAGTGTGCTGTTCTTAGCCCTAATGAACACTTTCTGTTAGAACTTGAATCTCAATGTGATTCAACTCCGTTTAGGAAGTTTAATTGAAATCTAGTGTGCCATGCAAGAAAAACACTCTGTTTTAGAGAAAACAGCATTCTTTCACTCTACTGTGTTTCCTATAGGGCCCGTAAGTGAGCTAGCTCAGAACAAAAGAACTGTGCTTCCTACACAAACGGGGCATATCTAGTTCAACTCAGTATTGGAAACTGAGTAAAACAGGAGCTTCTCTTCAGTCCAATACACTGTACTGGCTGGGAACAGACGCGAATGCTATTTGCACTGTATATGGCCAGAAAAGCACAAGGCTGCTGTTCTTAGCCCTAATGAACACTTGTTGTTAGAACTTGAATGTAAACGTGATTCAACTCCGTTTAAGAACTTTAATTAAACCCTAGTGTGCCATGCAAGAAAAACACTCTGTATTAAAGAAAACAGCATTCTTTAACTCTACTGTGTTTCCTATAGGGCACGTACAGTGAGCTAGCTCAGAACAAAAGAACTGTGCTTCCTACACAAACGGGGCATATCTAGTTCAACTCAGTATTGGAAACTGAGTAAAACAGGAGCTTCTCTTCAGTCCAATACACTGTACTGGCTGGGAACAGACACGAATGCTATTTGCACTGTATATGGCCAGAAAAGCACAAGTGTGCTGTTCTTAGCCTGAATGAACACTTGCTGCTAGAACTTGAATCTCAACGTGATTCAACTCCGTTTAGGAAGTTTAATTGAACCCTAGTGTGCCATGCAAGAAAAACACTCTGTTTTAGAGAAAACAGCATTCTTTCACTCTACTGTGTTTCCTATAGTGCCCGTAAGTGAGCTAGCTCAGAACAAAAGAACTGTGCTTTCTACACAAACGGGGCATATCTAGTTCAACTCAGTATTGGAAACTGAGTAAAACAGGAGCTTCTCTTCAGTCCAATACACTGTACTGGCTGGGAACAGACGCGAATGCTATTTGTACTGTATATGGCCAGAATAGCACAAGTGTGCTGTTCTTAGTCCTAATGAACACTTGCTGTTAGAACTTGAATGTAAACGTGATTCAACTCCGTTTAAGAACTTTAATTAAACCCTAGTGTGCCATGCAAGAAAAACACTCTGTTTTAGAGAAAACAGCATTCTTTAACTCTACTGTGTTTCCTATAGGCACGTACAGTGAGCTAGCTCAGAACAAAAGAACTGTGCATCCAACACAAACGGGGCATATCTAGTTCAACTCAGTATTGGAAACTGAGTAAAACAGGAGCTTCTCTTCAGTCCAATACACTGTACTGGCTGGGAACAGACGCGAATGCTATTTGCACTGTATATGGCCAGAAAAGCACAAGGCTGCTGTTCTTAGCCTGAATGAACACTTGCTGTTAGAACTTGAATCTCAACGTGATTCAACTCCGTTTAGGAAGTTTAATTGAACCCTAGTGTGCCATGCCAGAAAAACACTCTGTTTTAGAGAAAACAGCATTCTTTCACTCTACTGTGTTTCCTATAGGGCACGTACAGTGAGCTAGCTCAGAACAAAAGAACTGTGCTTCCTACACAAACGGGGCATATCTAGTTCAACTCAGTATTGGAAACTGATTAAAACAGGAGCTTCTCTTCAGTCCAATACACTGTATTGGCTGGGAACAGACGCGAATGCTATTTGCACTGTATATGGCCAGAAAAGCACAAGTGTGCTGTTCTTAGCCTGAATGAACACTTGCTGCTAGAACTTGAATCTCACCGTGATTCAACTCCGA
Organism: Peromyscus maniculatus bairdii; assembly: GCF_049852395.1. NCBI lineage: Eukaryota > Metazoa > Chordata > Mammalia > Rodentia > Cricetidae > Peromyscus > Peromyscus maniculatus. The sequence continues at coordinate 6,291,435 of NC_134862.1, forward strand.
TTAGGAAGTTTAATTGAACCCTAGTGTGCCATGCAAGAAAAACACTCTGTTTTAGAAAAAACAGCATTCTTTCACTCTACTGTGTTTCCTATAGGGCTCGTAAGTGAGCTAGCTCAGAACAAAAGAACTGTGCTTTATACACAAACGGGGCATATCTAGTTCAACTCAGTATTGGAAACTGAGTAAAACAGGAGCTTCTCTTCAGTCCAATACACTGTACTGGCTGGGAACAGACACGAATGCTATTTGCACTTTATATGGAAAGAATAGCACAAGTGTGCTGTTCTTAGCCCTAATGAACACTTGCTGTTAGAACTTGAATCTCAACGTGATTCAACTCCGTTTAGGAAGTTTAATTGAACCCTAGTGTGCCATGCAAGAAAAACACTCTGTTTTAGAGAAAACAGCATTCTTTCACTCTACTGTGTTTCCTATAGGGCACGTACAGTGAGCTAGCTCAGAACAAGAGAACTGTGCTTCCTACACAAACGGGGCATATCGAGTTCAACTCAGTACTGGAAACTGAGTAAAACAGGAGCTTCTCTTCAGTCCAATACACTTTACTGGCTCGGAACAGACGCGAATGCTATTTGCATTGTATATGGCCAGAAAAGCACAAGTGTGCTGTTCTTAGCCTGAATGAACACTTGCTGCTGGAACTTGAATCTCAACGTGATTCAACTCCGTTTAGGAAGTTTAATTGAACCGTAGTGTGCCATGCAAGAAAAACACTCTGTTTAGAGAAAACAGCATTCTTTCACTCTACTGTGTTCCTATACGGCCCGTAAGTGAGCTAGCTCAGAACAAAAGAACTGTGCTTTCAACACAAACGGGGCATATCTAGTTCAACTCAGTATTGGAAACTGAGTAAAACAGGAGCTTCTCTTCAGTCCAATACACTGTACTGCCTGGGAACAGACGCGAATGCTATTTGCACTGTATATGGCCAGAATAGCACAAGTGTGCTGTTCTTAGCCTGAATGAACACTTGCTGCTAGAACTTGAATCTCAACGTGATTCAACTCCGTTTAGGAAGTTTAATTGAACCCTAGTGTGCCATGCAAGAAAAACACTCTGTTTTAGAGAAAACAGCATTCTTTCACTCTACTGTGTTTCCTATACGGCACGTACAGTGAGCTAGCTCAGAACAAAAGAACTGTGCTTCCTACACAAACGGGGCATATCTAGTTCAACTCAGTATTGGAAACTGAGTAAAACAGGAGCTTCTCTTCTGTCCAATACACTGTACTGGCTGGGAACAGACGCGAATGCTATTTGCATTGTATATGGCCAGAAAAGCACAAGTGTGCTGTTCTTAGCCTGAATGAACACTTGCTGTTAGAACTTGAATCTCAACGTGATTCAACTCCGTTTAGGAAGTTTAATTGAACCCTAGTGTGCCATGCAAGAAAAACACTCTGTTTTAGAGAAAACAGCATTCTTTCACTCTACTGTGTTTCCTATAGGGCACGTACAGTGAGCTAGCTCAGAACAAGAGAACTGTGCTTCCTACACAAACGGGGCATATCGAGTTCAACTCAGTACTGGAAACTGAGTAAAACAGGAGCTTCTCTTCAGTCCAATACACTTTACTGGCTCGGAACAGACGCGAATGCTATTTGCATTGTATATGGCCAGAAAAGCACAAGTGTGCTGTTCTTAGCCTGAATGAACACTTGCTGCTGGAACTTGAATCTCAACGTGATTCAACTCCGTTTAGGAAGTTTAATTGAACCCTAGTGTGCCATGCAAGAAAAACACTCTGTTTAGAGAAAACAGCATTCTTTCACTCTACTGTGTTCCTATACGGCCCGTAAGTGAGCTAGCTCAGAACAAAAAAACTGTGCTTTCAACACAAACGGGGCATATCTAGGTCAACTCAGTATTGGAAACTGAGTAAAACAGGAGCTTCTCTTCAGTCCAATACACTGTACTGCCTGGTAACAGACGCGAATGCTATTTGCACTGTATATGGCCAGAATAGCACAAGTGTGCTGTTCTTAGCCTGAATGAACACTTGCTGCTAGAACTTGTATCTCAACGTGATTCAACTCCGTTTAGGAAGTTTAATTGAACCCTAGTGTGCCATGCAAGAAAAACACTCTGTTTTAGAGAAAACAGCATTCTTTCACTCTACTGTGTTTCCTATAGGGACGTACAGTGAGCTAGCTCAGAACAAAAGAACTGTGCTTCCTACACAAACGGGGCATATCTAGTTCAACTCAGTATTGGAAACTGAGTAAAACAGGAGCTTCTCTTCAGTCCAATACAAGTACTGGCTGGGAACAGACGCGAATGCTATTTGCACTGTATATGGCCAGAATAGCACAAGTGTGCTGTTCTTAGCCTGAATGAACACTTCCTCCTAGAACTTGAATCTCAACGTGATTCAACTCCGTTTAGGAAGTTTAATTGAACCCTAGTGTGCCATGCAAGAAAAACACTCTGTTTTAGAGAAAACAGCATTCTTTCACTCTACTGTGTTTCCTATAGGGCACGTAGTGAGCTAGCTCAGAACAAAAGAACTGTGCTTCCTACACAAACGGGGCATATCTAGTTCAACTCAGTATTGGAAACTGAGTAAAACAGGAGCTTCTCTTCAGTCCAATACAAGTACTGGCTGGGAACAGACGCGAATGCTATTTGTACTGTATATGGCCAGAATAGCACAAGTGTGCTGTTCTTAGCCTGAATGAACACTTGCTGCTAGAACTTGAATCTCAACGTGATTCAACTCCGTTTAGGAAGTTTAATTGAACCCTAGTGTGCCATGCAAGAAAAACACTCTGTTTTAGAGAAAACAGCATTCTTTCACTCTACTGTGTTTCCTATAGGGCACGTACAGTGAGCTAGCTCAGAACAAAAGAACTGTGCTTCCTACACAAACGGGGCATATCTAGTCCAACTCAGTATTGAAAACTTAGTAAAACAGGAGCTTCTCTTCTGTCCAATACACTGTACTGGCTGGGAACAGACGCGAATGCTATTTGCATTGTATATGGCCAGAAAAGCACAAGTGTGCTGTTCTTAGCCTGAATGAACACTTGCTGCTAGAACTTGAATCTCAACGTGATTCAACTCCGTTTAGGAAGTTTAATTGAACCCTAGTGTGCCATGCAAGTAAAACACTCTGTTTTTGAGAAAACAGCATTCTTTCACTCTACTGTGTTTCCTATAGGGCACGTAGTGAGCTAGCTCAGAACAAAAGAACTGTGCTTCCTACACAAACGGGGCATATCTAGTTCAACTCAGTATTGGAAACTGAGTAAAACAGGAGCTTCTCTTCAGTCCAATACAAGTACTGGCTGGGAACAGACGCGAATGCTATTTGCACTGTATATGGCCAGAATAGCACAAGTGTGCTGTTCTTAGCCCTAATGAACCCTTGCTGCTAGAACTTGAATCTCAACGTGATTCAACTCCGTTTAGGAAGTTTAATTGAACCCTAGTGTGCCATGCAAGTAAAACACTCTGTTTTTGAGAAAACAGCATTCTTTCACTCTACTGTGTTTCCTATAGGGCACGTTCAGTGAGCTAGCTCAGAACAAAAGAACTGTGCTTCCTACACAAACGGGGCATATCTAGTTCAACTCAGTATTGGAAACTGAGTAAAACAGGAGCTTCTCTTCTGTCCAATACACTGTACTGGCTGGGAACAGACGCGAATGCTATTTGCATTGTATATGGCCAGAAAAGCACAAGTGTGCTGTTCTTAGCCTGAATGAACACTTGCTGCTAGAACTTGAATCTCAACGTGATTCAACTCCGTTTAGGAAGTTTAATTGAACCCTAGTGTGCCATGCAAGTAAAACACTCTGTTTTTGAGAAAACAGCATTCTTTCACTCTACTGTGTTTCCTTTAGGGCACGTAGTGAGCTAGCTCAGAACAAAAGAACTGTGCTTCCTACACAAACGGGGCATATCTAGTTCAACTCAGTATTGGAAACTGAGTAAAACAGGAGCTTCTCTTCAGTCCAATACAAGTACTGGCTGGGAACAGACGCGAATGCTCTTTGCACTGTATATGGCCAGAATAGCACAAGTGTGCTGTTCTTAGCCTGAATGAACACTTCCTGCTAGAACTTGAATCTCAACGTGATTCAACTCCATTTAGGAAGTTTAATTAAACCCTAGTGTGCCATGCAAGAAAAACACTCTGTTTTAGAGAAAACAGCATTCTTTCACTCTACTGTGTTTCCTAGAGGGCACGTACAGTGAGCTAGCTCAGAACAAAAGAACTGTGCTTCCTACACAAACGGGGCATATCTAGTCCAACTCAGTATTGAAAACTGAGTAAAACAGGAGCTTCTCTTCTGTCCAATACACTGTACTGGCTGGGAACAGACGCGAATGCTATTTGCATTGTATATGGCCAGAAAAGCACAAGTGTGCTGTTCTTAGCCTGAATGAACACTTGCTGCTAGAACTTGAATCTCAAGGTGATTCAACTCCGTTTAGGAAGTTTAATTGAACCCTAGTGTGCCATGCAAGTAAAACACTCTGTTTTTGAGAAAACAGCATTCTTTCACTCTACTGTGTTTCCTTTAGGGCACGTAGTGAGCTAGCTCAGAACAAAAGAACTGTGCTTCCTACACAAACGGGGCATATCTAGTTCAACTCAGTATTGGAAACTGAGTAAAACAGGAGCTTCTCTTCAGTCCAATACAAGTACTGGCTGGGAACAGACGCGAATGCTATTTGCACTGTATATGGCCAGAATACCACAAGTGTGCTGTTCTTAGCCCTAATGAACCCTTGCTGGTAGAACTTGAATCTCAACGTGATTCAACTCCGTTTAGGAAGTGTAATTGAACCCTAGTGTGCCATGCAAGAAAAACACTCTGTTTTAGAGAAAACAGCATTCTTTCACTCTACTGTGTTTCCTATAGGGCACATACAGTGAGCTAGCTCAGAACAAAAGAACTGTGCTTTCTACACAAACGGGGCATATCTAGTTCAACTCAGTATTGGAAACTGAGTAAAACAGGAGCTTCTCTTCAGTCCAATACACTGTACTGGCTGGGAACAGACGCGAATGCTATTTGCACTGCATATGGCCAGAAAAGCACAAGTGTGCTGTTCTTAGCCTGAATGAACACTGGCTGCTCGAACTTGAATCTCAACGTGATTCAACTCCGTTTAGGAAGTTTAATTGAACCCTAGTGTGCCATGCAAAAAAAACACTCTGTTTTAGAGAAAACAGCATTCTTTCACTCTACTGTGTTTCCTATAAGGCCCGTAAGTGAGCTAGCTCAGAACAAAAGAACTGTGCTTTCTACACAAACGGGGCATATCTAGTTCAACTCAGTATTGGAAACTGAGTAAAACAGGAGCTTCTCTTCAGTCCAATACACTGTACTGGCTGGGAACAGACGCGAATGCTATTTGCACTGTATATGGCCAGAAAAGCACAAGTGTGCTGTTCTTAGCCTGAATGAACACTTGCTGCTAGAACTTGAATCTCAACGTGATTCAACTCCGTTTAGGAAGTTTAATTGAACCCTAGTGTGCCATGCAAGAAAAACACTCTGTTTTAGAGAAAACAGCATTCTTTCACTCTACTGTGTTTCCTATAGGGCCCGTAAGTGAGCTAGCTCAGAACAAAAGAACTGTGCTTTCTACACAAATGGGGCATATCTAGTTCAACTCAGTATTGGAAACTGAGTAAAACAGGAGCTTCTCTTCAGTCCAATACACTGTACTGGCTGGGAACAGACGCGAATGCTATTTGCACTGTATATGGCCAGAATAGCACAAGTGTGCTGTTCTTAGTCCTAATGAACACTTGCTGTTAGAACTTGAATGTAAACGTGATTTAACTCCGTTTAAGAACTTTAATTAAACCCTAGTGTGCCATGCAAGAAAAACACTCTGTTTTAGAGAAAACAGCATTCTTTAACTCTACTGTGTTTCCTATAGGCACGTACAGTGAGCTAGCTCAGAACAAAAGAACTGTGCTTTCTACACAAACGGGGCATATCTAGTTCAACTCAGTATTGGAAACTGAGTAAAACAGGAGCTTCTCTTCAGTCCAATACAAGTACTGGCTGGGAACAGACGCGAATGCTATTTGCACTGTATATGGCCAGAATAGCACAAGTGTGCTGTTCTTAGCCCTAATGAACCCTTGCTGCTAGAACTTGAATCTCAACGTGATTCAACTCCGTTTAGGAAGTTTAATTGAACCCTAGTGTGCCATGCAAGAAAAACACTCTGTTTTAGAAAAAACAGCATTCTTTCACTCTACTGTGTTTCCTATAGGGCCCGTAAGTGAGCTAGCTCAGAACAAAAGAACTGTGCTTTCTACACAAACAGGGCATATCTAGTTCAACTCAGTATTGGAAACTGAGTAAAACAGGAGCTTCTCTTCAGTCCAATACACTGTACTGGCTGGGAACAGACGCGAATGCTATTTGCACTGCATATGGCCAGAAAAGCACAAGTGTGCTGTTCTTAGCCTGAATGAACACTGGCTGCTCGAACTTGAATCTCAACGTGATTCAACTCCGTTTAGAAACTTTAATTAAACCCTAGTGTGCCATGCAAGAAAAACTCTCTGTTTTAGAGAAAACAGCATTCTTTCACTCTACTGTGTTTCCTATAGGGCACATACAGTGAGCTAGCTCAGAACAAAAGAACTGTGCTTCCTACACAAAAGGGGCGTATCAAGTTCAACTCAGTATTGGAAACTGAGTAAAACAGGAGCTTCTCTTCAGTCCAATACACTGTACTGGCAGGGAACAGACGCGAATGCTATTTGTACTTTATATGGCCAGAAAAGCACAAGTGTGCTGTTCTTAGCCTGAATGAACACTTGCTGCTAGAACTTGAATCTCAACGTGATTCAACTCCGTTTAGGAAGTTTAATTGAACCCTAGTGTGCCATGCAAAAAAAACACTCTGTTTTAGAGAAAACAGCATTCTTTCACTCTACTGTGTTTCCTATAGGGCCCGTAAGTGAGCTAGCTCAGAACAAAAGAACTGTGCTTTCTACACAAACGGGGCATATCTAGTTCAACTCAGTATTGGAAACTGAGTAAAACAGGAGCTTCTCTTCAGTCCAATACACTGTACTGGCTGGGAAGAGACGCGAATGCTATTTGCACTGTATATGGCCAGAAAAGCACAAGTGTGCTGTTCTTAGCCTGAATGAACACTTGCTGCTAGAACTTGAATCTCAACGTGATTCAACTCCGTTTAGGAAGTTTAATTGAACCCTAGTGTGCCATGCAAGAAAAACACTCTGTTTTAGAGAAAACAGCATTCTTTCACTCTACTGTGTTTCCTATAGGGCCCGTAAGTGAGCTAGCTCAGAACAAAAGAACTGTGCTTTCTACACAAACGGGGCATATCTAGTTCAACTCAGTATTGGAAACTGAGTAAAACAGGAGCTTCTCTTCAGTCCAATACACTGTACTGGCTGGGAACAGACGCAAATGCTATTTGCACTGTATATGGCCAGAATAGCACAAGTGTGCTGTTCTTAGTCCTAATGAACACTTGCTGTTAGAACTTGAATGTAAACGTGATTCAACTCCGTTTAAGAACTTTAATTAAACCCTAGTGTGCCATGCAAGAAAAACACTCTGTTTTAGAGAAAACAGCATTCTTTAACTCTACTGTGTTTCCTATAGGCACGTACAGTGAGCTAGCTCAGAACAAAAGAACTGTGCATCCTACACAAACGGGGCATATCTAGTTCAACTCAGTATTGGAAACTGAGTAAAACAGGAGCTTCTCTTCAGTCCAATACACTGTACTGGCTGGGAACAGACGCGAATGCTATTTGCACTGTATATGGCCAGAAAAGCACAAGGCTGCTGTTCTTAGCCTGAATGAACACTTGCTGTTAGAACTTGAATCTCAACGTGATTCAACTCCGTTTAGGAAGTTTAATTGAACCCTAGTGTGCCATGCAAGAAAAACACTCTGTTTTAGAGAAAACAGCATTCTTTCACTCTACTGTGTTTCCTATAGGGCACATACAGTGAGCTAGCTCAGAACAAAAGAACTGTGCTTCCTACACAAACGGGGCATATCTAGTTCAACTCAGTATTGAAAACTGATTAAAACAGGAACTTCTCTTCAGTCCAATACACTGTATTGGCTGGGAACAGACGCGAATGCTATGTGCACTGTATATGGCCAGAAAAGCACAAGTGTGCTGTTCTTAGCCTGAATGAACACTTGCTGCTAGAACTTGATTCTCAACGTGATTCAACTCCGATTAGGAAGTTTAATTGAACCCTAGTGTGCCATGCAAGAAAAACACTCTGTTTTAGAGAAAACAGCATTCTTTCACTCTACTGTGTTTCCTATAGGGCCCGTAAGTGAGCTAGCTCAGAACAAAAGAACTGTGCTTTCTACACAAACGGGGCATATCTAGTTCAACTCAGTATTGGAAACTGAGTAAAACAGGAGCTTCTCTTCAGTCCAATACACTGTACTGGCTGGGAACAGACACGAATGCTATTTGCACTTTATATGGAAAGAATAGCACAAGTGTGCTGTTCTTAGCCCTAATGAACACTTGCTGTTAGAACTTGAATCTCAACGTGATTCAACTCCGTTTAGGAAGTTTAATTGAACCCTACTGTGCCATGCAAGAAAAGCACTCTGTTTTAGAGAAAACAGCATTCTTTCACTCTACTGTTTTTCCTATTGGGCACGTACAGTGAGCTAGCTCAGAACAAGAGAACTGTGCTTCCTACACAAACGGGGCATATCGAGTTCAACTCAGTACTGGAAACTGAGTAAAACAGGAGCTTCTCTTCAGTCCAATACGCTTTACTGGCTCGGAACAGACGCGAATGCTATTTGCATTGTATATGGCCAGAAAAGCACAAGTGTGCTGTTCTTAGCCTGAATGAACACTTGCTGCTGGAACTTGAATCTCAACGTGATTCAACTCCGTTTAGGAAGTTTAATTGAACCCTAGTGTGCCATGCAAGAAAAACACTCTGTTTAGAGAAAACAGCATTCTTTCACTCTACTGTGTTCCTATACGGCCCGAAAGTGAGCTAGCTCAGAACAAAAGAACTGTGCTTTCAACACAAACGGGGCATATCTAGTTCAACTCAGTATTGGAAACTGAGTAAAACAGGAGCTTCTCTTCAGTCCAATACACTGTACTGCCTGGAAACAGACGCGAATGCTATTTGCACTGTATATGGCCAGAATAGCACAAGTGTGCTGTTCTTAGCCTGAATGAACACTTGCTGCTAGAACTTGAATCTCAACGTGATTCAACTCCGTTTAGGAAGTTTAATTGAACCCTAGTGTGCCATGCAAGAAAAACACTCTGTTTTAGAGAAAACAGCATTCTTTCACTCTACTGTGTTTCCTATAGGGCACGTACAGTGAGCTAGCTCAGAACAAAAGAACTGTGCTTCCTACACAAACGGGGCATATCTAGTTCAACTCAGTATTGGAAACTGAGTAAAACAGGAGCTTCTCTTCTGTCCAATACACTGTACTGGCTGGGAACAGACGCGAATGCTATTTGCATTGTATATGGCCTGAAAAGCACAAGTGTGCTGTTCTTAGCCTGAATGAACACTTGCTGCTAGAACTTGAATCTCAACGTGATTCAACTCCGTTTAGGAAGTTTAATTGAACCCTAGTGTGCCATGCAAGAAAAACACTCTGTTTTTGAGAAAACAGCATTCTTTCACTCTACTGTGTTTCCTATAGGGCACGTAGTGAGCTAGCTAAAAACAAAAGAACTGTGCTTCCTACACAAACGGGGCATATCTAGTTCAACTCAGTATTGGAAACTGAGTAAAACAGGAGCTTCTCTTCAGTCCAATACAAGTACTGGCTGGGAACAGACGCGAATGCTATTTGTACTGTATATGGCCAGAATAGCACAAGTGTGCTGTTCTTAGCCTGAATGAACACTTCCTGCTAGAACTTGAATCTCAACGTGATTCAACTCCGTTTAGGAAGTTTAATTGAACCCTAGTGTGCCATGCAAGAAAAACACTCTGTTTTAGAGAAAACAGCATTCTTTCACTCTACTGTGTTTCCTATAGGGCCCGTAAGTGAGCTAGCTCAGAACAAAAGAACTGTGCTTTCTACACAAACGGGGCATATCTAGTTCAACTCAGTATTGGAAACTGAGTAAAACAGGAGCTTCTCTTCAGTCCAATACACTGTACTGGCTGGGAACAGACGCGAATGCTATTTGCACTGTATATGGCCAGAATAGCACAAGTGTGCTGTTCTTAGTCCTAATGAATACTTGCTGTTAGAACTTGAATGTAAACGTGATTCAACTCCGTTTAAGAACTTTAATTAAACCCTAGTGTGCCATGCAAGAAAAACACTCTGTTTTAGAGAAAACAGCATTCTTTAACTCTACTGTGTTTCCTATAGGCACGTACAGTGAGCTAGCTCAGAACAAAAGAACTGTGCTTTCTACACAAACGGGGCATATCTAGTTCAACTCAGTATTGGAAACTGAGTAAAACAGGAGCTTCTCTTCAGTCCAATACAAGTACTGGCTGGGAACAGACGCGAATGCTATTTGCACTGTATATGGCCAGAATAGCACAAGTGTGCTGTTCTTAGCCCTAATGAACCCTTGCTGCTAGAACTTGAATCTCAACGTGATTCAACTCCGTTTAGGAAGTTTAATTGAACCCTAGTGTGCCATGCAAGAAAAACACTCTGTTTTAGAAAAAACAGCATTCTTTCACTCTACTGTGTTTCCTATAGGGCCCGTAAGTGAGCTAGCTCAGAACAAAAGAACTGTGCTTTCTACACAAACGGGGCATATCTAGTTCAACTCAGTATTGGAAACTGAGTAAAACAGGAGCTTCTCTTCAGTCCAATACACTGTACTGGCTGGGAACAGACGCGAATGCTATTTGCACTGCATATGGCCAGAAAAGCACAAGTGTGCTGTTCTTAGCCTGAATGAACACTGGCTGCTCGAACTTGAATCTCAACGTGATTCAACTCCGTTTAGAAACTTTAATTAAACCCTAGTGTGCCATGCAAGAAAAACTCTCTGTTTTAGAGAAAACAGCATTCTTTCACTCTACTGTGTTTCCTATAGGGCCCGTAAGTGAGCTAGCTCAGAACAAAAGAACTGTGCTTTCTACACAAACGGGGCATATCTAGTTCAACTCAGTATTGGAAACTGAGTAAAACAGGAGCTTCTCTTCAGTCCAATACACTGTACTGGCTGGGAAGAGACGCGAATGCTATTTGCACTGTATATGGCCAGAAAAGCACAAGTGTGCTGTTCTTAGCCTGAATGAACACTTGCTGCTAGAACTTGAATCTCAACGTGATTCAACTCCGTTTAGGAAGTTTAATTGAACCCTAGTGTGCCATGCAAGAAAAACACTCTGTTTTAGAGAAAACAGCATTCTTTCACTCTACTGTGTTTCCTATAGGGCCCGTAAGTGAGCTAGCTCAGAACAAAAGAACTGTGCTTTCTACACAAACGGGCCATATCTAGTTCAACTCAGTATTGGAAACTGAGTAAAACAGGAGCTTCTCTTCAGTCCAATACACTGTACTGGCTGGGAACAGACGCGAATGCTATTTGCACTGTATATGGCCAGAATAGCACAAGTGTGCTGTTCTTAGTCCTAATGAACACTTGCTGTTAGAACTTGAATGTAAACGTGATTCAACTCCGTTTAAGAACTTTAATTAAACCCTAGTGTGCCATGCAAGAAAAACACTCTGTTTTAGAGAAAACAGCATTCTTTAACTCTACTGTGTTTCCTATAGGCACGTACAGTGAGCTAGCTCAGAACAAAAGAACTGTGCATCCTACACAAACGGGGCATATCTAGTTCAACTCAATATTGGAAACTGAGTAAAACAGGAGCTTCTCTTCAGTCCAATACACTGTACTGGCTGGGAACAGACGCGAATGCTATTTGCACTGTATATGGCCAGAAAAGCACAAGGCTGCTGTTCTTAGCCTGAATGAACACTTGCTGTTAGAACTTGAATCTCAACGTGATTCAACTCCGTTTAGGAAGTTTAATTGAACCCTAGTGTGCCATGCAAGAAAAACACTCTGTTTTAGAGAAAACAGCATTCTTTCACTCTACTGTGTTTCCTATAGGGCACGTACAGTGAGCTAGCTCAGAACAAAAGAACTGTGCTTCCTACACAAACGGGGCATATCTAGTTCAACTCAGTATTGAAAACTGATTAAAACAGGAACTTCTCTTCAGTCCAATACACTGTATTGGCTGGGAACAGACGCGAATGCTATGTGCACTGTATATGGCCAGAAAAGCACAAGTGTGCTGTTCTTAGCCTGAATGAACACTTGCTGCTAGAACTTGAATCTCAACGTGATTCAACTCCGATTAGGAAGTTTAATTGAACCCTAGTGTGCCATGCAAGAAAAACACTCTGTTTTAGAGAAAACAGCATTCTTTCACTCTACTGTGTTTCCTATAGGGCCCGTAAGTGAGCTAGCTCAGAACAAAAGAACTGTGCTTTCTACACAAACGGGGCATATCTAGTTCAACTCAGTATTGGAAACTGAGTAAAACAGGAGCTTCTCTTCAGTCCAATACACTGTACTGGCTGGGAACAGACACGAATGCTATTTGCACTTTATATGGAAAGAATAGCACAAGTGTGCTGTTCTTAGCCCTAATGAACACTTGCTGTTAGAACTTGAATCTCAACGTGATTCAACTCCGTTTAGGAAGTTTAATTGAACCCTACTGTGCCATGCAAGAAAAGCACTCTGTTTTAGAGAAAACAGCATTCTTTCACTCTACTGTTTTTCCTATTGGGCACGTACAGTGAGCTAGCTCAGAACAAGAGAACTGTGCTTCCTACACAAACGGGGCATATCGAGTTCAACTCAGTACTGGAAACTGAGTAAAACAGGAGCTTCTCTTCAGTCCAATACGCTTTACTGGCTCGGAACAGACGCGAATGCTATTTGCATTGTATATGGCCAGAAAAGCACAAGTGTGCTGTTCTTAGCCTGAATGAACACTTGCTGCTGGAACTTGAATCTCAACGTGATTCAACTCCGTTTAGGAAGTTTAATTGAACCCTAGTGTGCCATGCAAGAAAAACACTCTGTTTAGAGAAAACAGCATTCTTTCACTCTACTGTGTTCCTATACGGCCCGAAAGTGAGCTAGCTCAGAACAAAAGAACTGTGCTTTCAACACAAACGGGGCATATCTAGTTCAACTCAGTATTGGAAACTGAGTAAAACAGGAGCTTCTCTTCAGTCCAATACACTGTACTGCCTGGGAACAGACGCGAATGCTATTTGCACTGTATATGGCCAGAATAGCACAAGTGTGCTGTTCTTAGCCTGAATGAACACTTGCTGCTAGAACTTGAATCTCAACGTGATTCAACTCCGTTTAGGAAGTTTAATTGAACCCTAGTGTGCCATGCAAGAAAAACACTCTGTTTTAGAGAAAACAGCATTCTTTCACTCTACTGTGTTTCCTATAGGGCACGTACAGTGAGCTAGCTCAGAACAAAAGAACTGTGCTTCCTACACAAACGGGGCATATCTAGTTCAACTCAGTATTGGAAACTGAGTAAAACAGGAGCTTCTCTTCTGTCCAATACACTGTACAGGCTGGGAACAGACGCGAATGCTATTTGCATTGTATATGGCCAGAAAAGCACAAGTGTGCTGTTCTTAGCCTGAATGAACACTTGCTGCTAGAACTTGAATCTCAACGTGATTCAACTCCGTTTAGGTAGTTTAATTGAACCCTAGTGTGCCATGCAAGAAAAACACTCTGTTTTTGAGAAAACAGCATTCTTTCACTCTACTGTGTTTCCTATAGGGCACGTAGTGAGCTAGCTAAAAACAAAAGAACTGTGCTTCCTACACAAACGGGGCATATCTAGTTCAACTCAGTATTGGAAACTGAGTAAAACAGGAGCTTCTCTTCAGTCCAATACAAGTACTGGCTGGGAACAGACGCGAATGCTATTTGCACTGTATATGGCCAGAATAGCACAAGTGTGCTGTTCTTAGCCTGAATGAACACTTCCTGCTAGAACTTGAATCTCAACGTGATTCAACTCCGTTTAGGAAGTTTAATTGAACCCTAGTGTGCCATGCAAGAAAAACACTCTGTTTTAGAGAAAACAGCATTCTTTCACTCTACTGTGTTTCCTATAGGGCACGTACAGTGAGCTAGCTCAGAACAAAAGAACTGTGCTTCCTACACAAACGGGGCATATCTAGTCCAACTCAGTATTGAAAACTGAGTAAAACAGGAGCTTCTCTTCTGTCCAATACACTGTACTGGCTGGGAACAGACGCGAATGCTATTTGCATTGTATATGGCCAGAAAAGCACAAGTGTGCTGTTCTTAGCCTGAATGAACACTTGCTGCTAGAACTTGAATCTCAACGTGATTCAACTCCGTTTAGGAAGTTTAATTGAACCCTAGTGTGCCATGCAAGAAAAACACTCTGTTTTTGAGAAAACAGCATTCTTTCACTCTACTGTGTTTCCTTTAGGGCACGTAGTGAGCTAGCTCAGAACAAAAGAACTGTGCTTCCTACAGAAACGGGGCATATCTAGTTCAACTCAGTATTGGAAACTGAGTAAAACAGGAGCTTCTCTTCAGTCCAATACAAGTACTGGCTGGGAACAGACGCAAATGCTATTTGCACTGTATATGGCCAGAATAGCACAAGTGTGCTGTTCTTAGCCCTAATGAACCCTTGCTGGTAGAACTTGAATCTCAACGTGATTCAACTCCGTTTAGGAAGTGTAATTGAACCCTAGAGTGCCATGCAAGAAAAACACTCTGTTTTAGAAAAAACAGCATTCTTTCACTCTACTGTGTTTCCTATAGGGCCCGTAAGTGAGCTAGCTCAGAACAAAAGAACTGTGCTTCCTACACAAACGGGGCATATCTAGTTCAACTCAGTATTGGAAACTGAGTAAAACAGGAGCTTCTCTTCAGTCCAATACACTGTACTGGCTGGGAACAGACGCGAATGCTATTTGCACTGTATATGGCCAGAAAAGCACAAGTGTGCTGTTCTTAGCCTGAATGAACACTGGCTGCTCGAACTTGAATCTCAACGTGATTCAACTCCGTTTAGGAACTTTAATTAAACCCTAGTGTGCCATGCAAGAAAAACACTCTGTTTTAGAGAAAACAGCATTCTTTCACTCTACTGTGTTTCCTATAGGGCACATACAGTGAGCTAGCTCAGAACAAAAGAACTGTGCTCCCTACACAAACGGGGCATATCTAGTTCAACTCAGTATTGGAAACTGAGTAAAACAGGAGCTTCTCTTCAGTCCAATACACTGTACTGGCAGGGAACAGACGCGAATGCTATTTGTACCTTATATGGCCAGAAAAGCACAAGTGTGCTGTTCTTAGCCTGAATGAACACTTGCTGCTAGAACATGAATCTCAACGTGATTCAACTCCGTTTAGGAAGTTTAATTGAACCCTAGTGTGCCATGCAAGAAAAACACTCTGTTTTAGAGAAAACAGCATTCTTTCACTCTACTGTGTTTCCTATAGAGCCCATAAGTGAGCTAGCTCAGAACAAAAGAACTGTGCTTTCTATACAAACGGGGCATATCTAGTTCAACTCAGTATTGGAAACTGAGTAAAACAGGAGCTTCTCTTCAGTCCAATACACTGTACTGGCTGGGAACAGACGCGAATGCTATTTGCTCTGTATATGGCCAGAAAAGCACAAGTGTGCTGTTCTTAGCCTGAATGAACACTTGCTGCTGGAACTTGAATCTCAACGTGATTCAACTCCGTTTAGGAACTTTAATTAAACTCTAGTGTGCCATGCAAGAAAAACACTCTGTTTTAGAGAAAACAGCATTCTTTCACTCTACTGTGTTTCCTATAGAGCCCGTAAGTGAGCTAGCTCAGAACAAAAGAACTGTGCTTTCTATACAAACGGGGCATATCTAGTTCAACTCAGTATTGGAAACTAAGTAAAACAGGAGCTTCTCTTCAGTCCAATACACTGTACTGGCTGGGAACAGACGCGAATGCTATTTGCTCTGTATATGGCCAGAAAAGCACAAGTGTGCTGTTCTTAGCCTGAATGAACACTTGCTGCTAGAACATGAATCTCAACGTGATTCAACTCCGTTTAGGAAGTTTAATTGAACCCTAGTGTGCCATGCAAGAAAACCACTCTGTTTTAGAGAAAACAGCATTCTTTCACTCTACTGTGTTTCCTATAGGGCACGTACAGTGAGCTAGCTCAGAACAAAAGAACTGTGCTTCCTACACAAACGGGGCATATCGAGTTCAACTCAGTACTGGAAACTGAGTAAAACAGGAGCTTCTCTTCAGTCCAATACACTTTACTGGCTCGGAACAGACGCGAATGCTATTTGCATTGTATATGGCCAGAAAAGCACAAGTGTGCTGTTCTTAGCCTGAATGAACACTTGCTGCTGGAACTTGAATCTCAACGTGATTCAACTCCGTTTAGGAAGTTTAATTGAACCCTAGTGTGCCATGCAAGAAAAACACTCTGTTTTAGAGAAAACAGCATTATTTAACTCTACTGTGTTCCTATACGGCCCGTAAGTGAGCTAGCTCAGAACAAAAGAACTGTGCTTTCAACACAAACGGGGCATATCTAGTTCAACTCAGTATTGGAAACTGAGTAAAACAGGAGCTTCTCTTCAGTCCAATACACTGTACTGCCTGGGAACAGACGCGAATGCTATTTGCACTGTATATGGCCAGAATAGCACAAGTGTGCTGTTCTTAGCCTGAATGAACACTTGCTGCTAGAACTTGAATCTCAACATGATTCAACTCCGTTTAGGAAGTTTAATTGAACCCTAGTGTGCCATGCAAGAAAAACACTCTGTTTTAGAGAAAACAGCATTCTTTCACTCTACTGTGTTTCCTATAGTGCACGTACAGTGAGCTAGCTCAGAACAAAAGAACTGTGCTTCCTACACAAACGGGGCATATCTAGTTCAACTCAGTATTGGAAACTGAGTAAAACAGGAGCTTCTCTTCTGTCCAATATACTGTACTGGCTGGGAACAGACGTGAATGCTATTTGCATTGTATATGGCCAGAAAAGCACAAGTGTGCTGTTCTTAGCCTGAATGAACACTTGCTGCTAGAACTTGAATCTCAACGTGATTCAACTCCGTTTAGGAAGTTTAATTGAACCCTAGTGTGCCATGCAAGAAAAACACTCTGTTTTTGAGAAAACAGCATTCTTTCACTCTACTGTGTTTCCTATAGGGCACGTAGTGAGCTAGCTCAGAACAAAAGAACTGTGCTTCCTACACAAACGGGGCATATCTAGTTCAACTCAGTATTGGAAACTGAGTAAAACAGGAGCTTCTCTTCAGTCCAATACAAGTACTGGCTGGGAACAGACGCGAATGCTATTTGCACTGTATATGGCCAGAATAGCACAAGTGTGCTGTTCTTAGCCCTAATGAACCCTTGCGGGTAGAACTTGAATCTCAACGTGATTCAACTCCGTTTAGGAAGTGTAATTGAACCCTAGTGTGCCATGCAAGAAAAACACTCTGTTTTAGAAAAAACAGCATTCTTTCACTCTACTGTGTTTCCTATAGGGCCCGTAAGTGAGCTAGCTCAGAACAAAAGAACTGTGCTTCCTACACAAACGGGGCATATCTAGTTCAACTCAGTATTGGAAACTGAGTAAAACAGGAGCTTCTCTTCAGTCCAATACAAGTACTGGCTGGGAACAGACGCGAATGCTATTTGCACTGTATATGGCCAGAATAGCACAAGTGTGCTGTTCTTAGCCTGAATGAACACTTCCTGCTAGAACTTGAATCTCAACGTGATTCAACTCCGTTTAGGAAGTTTAATTGAACCCTAGTGTGCCATGCAAGAAAAACACTTTGTTTTAGAGAAAACAGCATTCTTTCACTCTACTGTGTTTCCTATAGGGCACGTACAGTGAGCTAGCTCAGAACAAAAGAACTGTGCTTCCTACACAAACGGGGCATATCTAGTCCAACTCAGTATTGAAAACTGAGTAAAACAGGAGCTTCTCTTCTGTCCAATACACTGTACTGGCTGGGAACAGACGCGAATGCTATTTGCATTGTATATGGCCAGAAAAGCACAAGTGTGCTGTTCTTAGCCTGAATGAACACTTGCTGCTAGAACTTGAATCTCAACGTGATTCAACTCCGTTTAGGAAGTTTAATTGAACCCTAGTGTGCCATGCAAGAAAAACACTCTGTTTTTGAGAAAACAGCATTCTTTCACTCTACTGTGTTTCCTTTAGGGCACGTAGTGAGCTAGCTCAGAACAAAAGAACTGTGCTTCCTACACAAACGGGGCATATCTAGTTCAACTCAGTATTGGAAACTGAGTAAAACAGGAGCTTCTCTTCAGTCCAATACAAGTACTGGCTGGGAACAGACGCGAATGCTATTTGCACTGTATATGGCCAGAATAGCACAAGTGTGCTGTTCTTAGCCCTAATGAACCCTTGCTGGTAGAACTTGAATCTCAACGTGATTCAACTCCGTTTAGGAAGTGTAATTGAACCCTAGTGTGCCATGCAAGAAAAACACTCTGTTTTAGAAAAAACAGCATTCTTTCACTCTACTGTGTTTCCTATAGGCCCCGTAAGTGAGCTAGCTCAGAACAAAAGAACTGTGCTTCCTACACAAACGGGGCATATCTAGTTCAACTCAGTATTGGAAACTGAGTAAAACAGGAGCTTCTCTTCAGTCCAATACACTGTACTGGCTGGGAACAGACGCGAATGCTATTTGCACTGTATATGGCCAGAAAAGCACAAGTGTGCTGTTCTTAGCCTGAATGAACACTGGCTGCTCGAACTTGAATCTCAACGTGATTCAACTCCGTTTAGGAACTTTAATTAAACCCTAGTGTGCCATGCAAGAAAAACACTCTGTTTTAGAGAAAACAGCATTCTTTCACTCTACTGTGTTTCCTATAGGGCACATACAGTGAGCTAGCTCAGAACAAAAGAACTGTGCTCCCTACACAAACGGGGCATATCTAGTTCAACTCAGTATTGGAAACTGAGTAAAACAGGAGCTTCTCTTCAGTCCAATACACTGTACTGGCAGGGAACAGACGCGAATGCTATTTGTACCTTATATGGCCAGAAAAGCACAAGTGTGCTGTTCTTAGCCTGAATGAACACTTGCTGCTAGAACATGAATCTCAACGTGATTCAACTCCGTTTAGGAAGTTTAATTGAACCCTAGTGTGCCATGCAAGAAAAACACTCTGTTTTAGAGAAAACAGCATTCTTTCACTCTACTGTGTTTCCTATAGAGCCCGTAAGTGAGCTAGCTCAGAACAAAAGAACTGTGCTTTCTATACAAACGGGGCATATCTAGTTCAACTCAGTATTGGAAACTGAGTAAAACAGGAGCTTCTCTTCAGTCCAATACACTGTACTGGCTGGGAACAGACGCGAATGCTATTTGCTCTGTATATGGCCAGAAAAGCACAAGTGTGCTGTTCTTAGCCTGAATGAACACTTGCTGCTAGAACTTGAATCTCAACGTGATTCAACTCCGTTTAGGAAGTTTAATTGAACCCTAGTGTGCCATGCAAGAAAACCACTCTGTTTTAGAGAAAACAGCATTCTTTCACTCTACTGTGTTTCCTATAGGGCACGTACAGTGAGCTAGCTCAGAACAAAAGAACTGTGCTTCCTACACAAACGGGGCATATCGAGTTCAACTCAGTACTGGAAACTGAGTAAAACAGGAGCTTCTCTTCAGTCCAATACACTTTACTGGCTCGGAACAGACGCGAATGCTATTTGCATTGTATATGGCCAGAAAAGCACAAGTGTGCTGTTCTTAGCCTGAATGAACACTTGCTGCTGGAACTTGAATCTCAACGTGATTCAACTCCGTTTAGGAAGTTTAATTGAACCCTAGTGTGCCATGCAAGAAAAACACTCTGTTTTAGAGAAAACAGCATTATTTAACTCTACTGTGTTCCTATACGGCCCGTAAGTGAGCTAGCTCAGAACAAAAGAACTGTGCTTTCAACACAAACGGGGCATATCTAGTTCAACTCAGTATTGGAAACTGAGTAAAACAGGAGCTTCTCTTCAGTCCAATACACTGTACTGCCTGGGAACAGACGCGAATGCTATTTGCACTGTATATGGCCAGAATAGCACAAGTGTGCTGTTCTTATCCTGAATGAACACTTGCTGCTAGAACTTGAATCTCAACATGATTCAACTCCGTTTAGGAAGTTTAATTGAACCCTAGTGTGCCATGCAAGAAAAACACTCTGTTTTAGAGAAAACAGCATTCTTTCACTCTACTGTGTTTCCTATAGTGCACGTACAGTGAGCTAGCTCAGAACAAAAGAACTGTGCTTCCTACACAAACGGGGCATATCTAGTTCAACTCAGTATTGGAAACTGAGTAAAACAGGAGCTTCTCTTCTGTCCAATACACTGTACTGGCTGGGAACAGACGCGAATGCTATTTGCATTGTATATGGCCAGAAAAGCACAAGTGTGCTGTTCTTAGCCTGAATGAACACTTGCTGCTAGAACTTGAATCTCAACGTGATTCAACTCCGTTTAGGAAGTTTAATTGAACCCTAGTGTGCCATGCAAGAAAAACACTCTGTTTTTGAGAAAACAGCATTCTTTCACTCTACTGTGTTTCCTATAGGGCACGTAGTGAGCTAGCTCAGAACAAAAGAACTGTGCTTCCTACACAAACGGGGCATATCTAGTTCAACTCAGTATTGGAAACTGAGTAAAACAGGAGCTTCTCTTCAGTCCAATACAAGTACTGGCTGGGAACAGACGCGAATGCTATTTGCACTGTATATGGCCAGAATAGCACAAGTGTGCTGTTCTTAGCCCTAATGAACCCTTGCGGGTAGAACTTGAATCTCAACGTGATTCAACTCCGTTTAGGAAGTGTAATTGAACCCTAGTGTGCCATGCAAGAAAAACTCTCTGTTTTAGAAAAAACAGCATTCTTTCACTCTACTGTGTTTCCTATAGGGCCCGTAAGTGAGCTAGCTCAGAACAAAAGAACTGTGCTTTCTACACAAACGGGGCATATCTAGTTCAACTCAGTATTGGAAACTGAGTAAAACAGGAGCTTCTCTTCAGTCCAATACACTGTACTGGATGGGAACAGACGCGAATGCTATTTGCACTGTATATAGCCAGAAAAGCACATGGGTGCTGTTCTTAGCCTGAATGAACACTGGCTGCTCGAACTTGAATCTAAACGTGATTCAACTCCGTTTAGGAACTTTAATTAAACCCTAGTGTGCCATGCAAGAATACACTCTGTTTTAGAGAAAACAGCATTCTTTCACTCTACTGTGTTTCTTATAGGGCACATACAGTGAGCTAGCTCAGAACAAAAGAACTGTGCTCCCTACACAAACGGGGCGTATCTAGTTCAACTCAGTATTGGAAACTGCGTAAAACAGGAGCTTCTCTTCAGTCCAATACACTGTACTGCCTCGGAACAGACGCGAATGCTATTTGCACTGTATATGGCCAGAATAGCACAAGGGTGCTGTTCTTAGCCTGAATGAACACTTCCTGCTAGAACTTGAATCTCAACGTGATTCAACTCCGTTTAGGAAGTTTAATTGAACCCTAGTGTGCCATACAAGAAAAACACTCTGTTTTAGAGAAAACAGCATTCTTTCACTCTACTGTGTTTCCTGTAGGGCCCGTAAGTGAGCTAGCTCAGAACAAAAGAACTGTGCTTTCTACACAAACGGGGCATATCTAGTTCAACTCAGTATTGGAAACTGAGTAAAACAGGAGCTTCTCTTCAGTCCAATACACTGTACTGGCTGGGAACAGACGCGAATGCTATTTGCACTGTATATGGCCAGAATAGCACAAGTGTGCTGTTCTTAGCCCTAATGAACACTTGCTGGTAGAACTTGAATCTCAACGTGATTCAACTCCGTTTAGGAAGTGTAATTGAACCCTAGTGTGCCATGCAAGAAAAACACTCTGTTTTAGAAAAAACAGCATTCTTTCACTCTACTGTGTTTCCTATAGGGCCCGTAAGTGAGCTAGCTCAGAACAAAAGAACTGTGCTTCCTACACAAACGGGGCATATCTAGTTCAACTCAGTATTGGAAACTGAGTAAAACAGGAGCTTCTCTTCAGTCCAATACACTGTACTGGCTGGGAACAGACGCGAATGCTATTTGCACTGTATATGGCCAGAAAAGCACAAGTGTGCTGTTCTTAGCCTGAATGAACACTGGCTGCTCGAACTTGAATCTCAACGTGATTCAACTCCGTTTAGGAACTTTAATTAAACCCTTGTGTGCCATGCAAGAAAAACACTCTGTTTTAGAGAAAACAGCATTCTTTCACTCTACTGTGTTTCCTATAGGGCACATACAGTGAGCTAGCTCAGAACAAAAGAACTGTGCTCCCTACACAAACGGGGCGTATCTAGTTCAACTCAGTATTGGAAACTGAGTAAAACAGGAGCTTCTCTTCAGTCCAATACACTGTACTGGCAGGGAACAGACGCGAATGCTATTTGTACCTTATATGTCCAGAAAAGCACAAGTGTGCTGTTCTTAGCCTGAATGAACACTTGCTGCTAGAACATGAATCTCAACGTGATTCAACTCCGTTTAGGAAGTTTAATTGAACCCTAGTGTGCCATGAAAGAAAAACACTCTGTTTTAGAGAAAACAGCATTCTTTCACTCTACTGTGTTTCCTATAGAGCCCGTAAGTGAGCTAGCTCAGAACAAAAGAACTGTGCTTTTTATACAAACGGGGCATATCTAGTTCAACTCAGTATTGGAAACTGAGTAAAACAGGAGCTTCTCTTCAGTCCAATACACTGTACTGGCTGGGAACAGACGCGAATGCTATTT
Source organism: Peromyscus maniculatus bairdii (assembly GCF_049852395.1). Lineage (NCBI taxonomy): Eukaryota > Metazoa > Chordata > Mammalia > Rodentia > Cricetidae > Peromyscus > Peromyscus maniculatus. The sequence continues at coordinate 6,314,310 of NC_134862.1, forward strand.
GCTCTGTATATGGCCAGAAAAGCACAAGTGTGCTGTTCTTAGCCTGAATGAACACTTGCTGCTAGAACTTGAATCTCAACGTGATTCAACTCCGTTTAGGAAGTTTAATTGAACCCTAGTGTGCCATGCAAGAAAAACACTCTGTTTTAGAGAAAACAGCATTCTTTCACTCCGCTGTGTTTCCTATAGGGCACGTACAGTGAGCTAGCTCAGAACAAAAGAACTGTGCTTCCTACACAAACGGGGCATATCGAGTTCAACTCAGTACTGGAAACTGAGTAAAACAGGAGCTTCTCTTCAGTCCAATACACTTTACTGGCTCGGAACAGACGCGAATGCTATTTGCATTGTATATGGCCAGAAAAGCACAAGTGTGCTGTTCTTAGCCTGAATGAACACTTGCTGCTGGAACTTGAATCTCAACGTGATTCAAATCCGTTTAGGAAGTTTAATTGAACCCTAGTGTGCCATGCAAGAAAAACACTCTGTTTTAGAGAAAACAGCATTACTTAACTCTACTGTGTTCCTATACGGCCCGTAAGTGAGCTAGCTCAGAACAAAAGAACTGTGCTTTCAACACAAACGGGGCATATCTAGTTCAACTCAGTATTGGAAACTGAGTAAAACAGGAGCTTCTCTTCAGTCCAATACACTGTACTGCCTGGGAACAGACGCGAATGATATTTGCACTGTATATGGCCAGAATAGCACAAGTGTGCTGTTCTTAGCCTGAATGAACACTTACTGCTAGAACTTGAATCTCAACGTGATTCAACTCCGTTTAGGAAGTTTAATTGAACCCTAGTGTGCCATGCAAGAAAAACACTCTGTTTTTGAGAAAACAGCATTCTTTCACTCTACTGTGTTTCCTATAGGGCACGTAGTGAGCTAGCTCAGAACAAAAGAACTGTGCTTCCTACACAAACGGGGCATATCTAGTTCAACTCAGTATTGGAAACTGAGTAAAACAGGAGCTTCTCTTCAGTCCAATACAAGTACTGGCTGGGAACAGACGCGAATGCTATTTGCACTGTATATGGCCAGAATAGCACAAGTGTGCTGTTCTTAGCCCTAATGAACCCTTGCTGGTAGAACTTGAATCTCAACGTGATTCAACTCCGTTTAGGAAGTGTAATTGAACCCTACTGTGCCATGCAAGAAAAACACTCTGTTTTAGAAAAAACAGCATTCTTTCACTCTACTGTGTTTCCTATAGGGCCCGTAAGTGAGCTAGCTCAGAACAAAAGAACTGTGCTTTCTACACAAACGGGGCATATCTAGTTCAACTCAGTATTGGAAACTGAGTAAAACAGGAGCTTCTCTTCAGTCCAATACACTGTACTGGATGGGAACAGACGCGAATGCTATTTGCACTGTATATGGCCAGAAAAGCACATGTGTGCTGTTCTTAGCCTGAATGAACACTGGCTGCTCGAACTTGAATCTAAACGTGATTCAACTCCGTTTAGGAACTTTAATAAAACCCTAGTGTGCCATGCAAGAAAAACACTCTGTTTTAGAGAAAACAGCATTCTTTCACTCTACTGTGTTTCCTATAGGGCACATACAGTGAGCTAGCTCAGAACAAAAGAACTGTGCTCCCTACACAAACAGGGCGTATCTAGTTCAACTCAGTATTGGAAACTGAGTAAAACAGGAGCTTCTCTTCAGTCCAATACACTGTACTGGCTGGGAACAGACGCGAATGCTATTTGCACTGTATATGGCCAGAATAGCACAAGTGTGCTGTTCTTAGCCTGAATGAACACTTCCTGCTAGAACTTGAATCTCAACGTGATTCAACTCCGTTTAGGAAGTTTAATTGAACCCTAGTGTGCCATGCAAGAAAAACACTCTGTTTTAGAGAAAACAGCATTCTTTCACTCTACTGTGTTTCCTATAGGGCACGTACAGTGAGCTAGCTCAGAACAAAAGAACTGTGCTTCCTACACAAACGGGGCATATCGAGTTCAACTCAGTACTGGAAACTGAGTAAAACAGGAGCTTCTCTTCAGTCCAATACACTTTACTGGCTCGGAACAGACGCGAATGCTATTTGCATTGTATATGGCCAGAAAAGCACAAGTGTGCTCTCTTAGCCTGAATGAACACTTGCTGCTGGAACTTGAATCTCAACGTGATTCAAATCCGTTTAGGAAGTTTAATTGAACCCTAGTGTGCCATGCAAGAAAAACACTCTGTTTTAGAGAAAACAGCATTACTTAACTCTACTGTGTTCCTATACGGCCCGTAAGTGAGCTAGCTCAGAACAAAAGAACTGTGCTTTCAACACAAACGGGGCATATCTAGTTCAACTCAGTATTGGAAACTGAGTAAAACAGGAGCTTCTCTTCAGTCCAATACACTGTACTGCCTGGGAACAGACGCGAATGATATTTGCACTGTATATGGCCAGAATAGCACAAGTGTGCTGTTCTTAGCCTGAATGAACACTTGCTGCTAGAACTTGAATCTCAACGTGATTCAACTCCGTTTAGGAAGTTTAATTGAACCCTAGTGTGCCATGCAAGAAAAACACTCTGTTTTTGAGAAAACAGCATTCTTTCACTCTACTGTGTTTCCTATAGGGCACGTAGTGAGCTAGCTCAGAACAAAAGAACTGTGCTTCCTACACAAACGGGGCATATCTAGTTCAACTCAGTATTGGAAACTGAGTAAAACAGGAGCTTCTCTTCAGTCCAATACAAGTACTGGCTGGGAACAGACGCGAATGCTATTTGCACTGTATATGGCCAGAATAGCACAAGTGTGCTGTTCTTAGCCCTAATGAACCCTTGCTGGTAGAACTTGAATCTCAACGTGATTCAACTCCGTTTAGGAAGTGTAATTGAACCCTACTGTGCCATGCAAGAAAAACACTCTGTTTTAGAAAAAACAGCATTCTTTCACTCTACTGTGTTTCCTATAGGGCCCGTAAGTGAGCTAGCTCAGAACAAAAGAACTGTGCTTTCTACACAAACGGGGCATATCTAGTTCAACTCAGTATTGGAAACTGAGTAAAACAGGAGCTTCTCTTCAGTCCAATACACTGTACTGGATGGGAACAGACGCGAATGCTATTTGCACTGTATATGGCCAGAAAAGCACATGTGTGCTGTTCTTAGCCTGAATGAACACTGGCTGCTCGAACTTGAATCTAAACGTGATTCAACTCCGTTTAGGAACTTTAATAAAACCCTAGTGTGCCATGCAAGAAAAACACTCTGTTTTAGAGAAAACAGCATTCTTTCACTCTACTGTGTTTCCTATAGGGCACATACAGTGAGCTAGCTCAGAACAAAAGAACTGTGCTCCCTACACAAACAGGGCGTATCTAGTTCAACTCAGTATTGGAAACTGAGTAAAACAGGAGCTTCTCTTCAGTCCAATACACTGTACTGGCTGGGAACAGACGCGAATGCTATTTGCACTGTATATGGCCAGAATAGCACAAGTGTGCTGTTCTTAGCCTGAATGAACACTTCCTGCTAGAACTTCAATCTCAACGTGATTCAACTCCGTTTAGGAAGTTTAATTGAACCCTAGTGTGCCATGCAAGAAAAACACTCTGTTTTAGAGAAAACAGCATTCTTTCACTCTACTGTGTTTCCTATAGGGCACGTACAGTGAGCTAGCTCAGAACAAAAGAACTGTGCTTCCTACACAAACGGGGCATATCTAGTCCAACTCAGTATTGAAAACTGAGTAAAACAGGAGCTTCTCTTCTGTCCAATACACTGTACTGGCTGGGAACAGACGCGAATGCTATTTGCATTGTATATGGCCAGAAAAGCACAAGTGTGCTGTTCTTAGCCTGAATGAACACTTGCTGCTAGAACTTGAATCTCAACGTGATTCAACTCCGTTTAGGAAGTTTAATTGAACCCTAGTGTGCCATGCAAGAAAACCACTCTGTTTTAGAGAAAACAGCATTCTTTCACTCTACTGTGTTTCCTATAGGGCACGTACAGTGAGCTAGCTCAGAACAAAAGAACTGTGCTTCCTACACAAACGGGGCATATCGAGTTCAACTCAGTACTGGAAACTGAGTAAAACAGGAGCTTCTCTTCAGTCCAATACACTTTACTGGCTCGGAACAGACGCGAATGCTATTTGCATTGTATATGGCCAGAAAAGCACAAGTGTGCTGTTCTTAGCCTGAATGAACACTTGCTGCTGGAACTTGAATCTCAACGTGATTCAACTCCGTTTAGGAAGTTTAATTGAACCCTAGTGTGCCATGCAAGAAAAACACTCTGTTTTAGAGAAAACAGCATTATTTAACTCTACTGTGTTCCTATACGGCCCGTAAGTGAGCTAGCTCAGAACAAAAGAACTGTGCTTTCAACACAAACGGGGCATATCTAGTTCAACTCAGTATTGGAAACTGAGTAAAACAGGAGCTTCTCTTCAGTCCAATACACTGTACTGCCTGGGAACAGACGCGAATGATATTTGCACTGTATATGGCCAGAATAGCACAAGTGTGCTGTCCTTAGCCTGAATGAACACTTGCTGCTAGAACTTGAATCTCAACATGATTCAATCCGTTTAGGAAGTTTAATTGAACCCTAGTGTGCCATGCAAGAAAAACACTCTGTTTTAGAGAAAACAGCATTCTTTCACTCTACTGTGTTTCCTATAGTGCACGTACAGTGAGCTAGCTCAGAACAAAAGAACTGTGCTTCCTACACAAACGGGGCATATCTAGTTCAACTCAGTATTGGAAACTGAGTAAAACAGGAGCTTCTCTTCTGTCCAATACACTGTACTGGCTGGGAACAGACGCGAATGCTATTTGCATTGTATATGGCCAGAAAAGCACAAGTGTGCTGTTCTTAGCCTGAATGAACACTTGCTGCTAGAACTTGAATCTCAACGTGATTCAACTCCGTTTAGGAAGTTTAATTGAACCCTAGTGTGCCATGCAAGAAAAACACTCTGTTTTTGAGAAAACAGCATTCTTTCACTCTACTGTGTTTCCTATAGGGCACGTAGTGAGCTAGCTCAGAACAAAAGAACTGTGCTTCCTACACAAACGGGGCATATCTAGTTCAACTCAGTATTGGAAACTGAGTAAAACAGGAGCTTCTCTTCAGTCCAATACAAGTACTGGCTGGGAACAGACGCGAATGCTATTTGCACTGTATATGGCCAGAATAGCACAAGTGTGCTGTTCTTAGCCCTAATGAACCCTTGCGGGTAGAACTTGAATCTCAACGTGATTCAACTCCGTTTAGGAAGTGTAATTGAACCCTAGTGTGCCATGCAAGAAAAACACTCTGTTTTAGAAAAAACAGCATTCTTTCACTCTACTGTGTTTCCTATAGGGCCCGTAAGTGAGCTAGCTCAGAACAAAAGAACTGTGCTTCCTACACAAACGGGGCATATCTAGTTCAACTCAGTATTGGAAACTGAGTAAAACAGGAGCTTCTCTTCAGTCCAATACAAGTACTGGCTGGGAACAGACGCGAATGCTATTTGCACTGTATATGGCCAGAATAGCACAAGTGTGCTGTTCTTAGCCTGAATGAACACTTCCTGCTAGAACTTGAATCTCAACGTGATTCAACTCCGTTTAGGAAGTTTAATTGAACCCTAGTGTGCCATGCAAGAAAAACACTCTGTTTTAGAGAAAACAGCATTCTTTCACTCTACTGTGTTTCCTATAGGGCACGTACAGTGAGCTAGCTCAGAACAAAAGAACTGTGCTTCCTACACAAACGGGGCATATCTAGTCCAACTCAGTATTGAAAACTGAGTAAAACAGGAGCTTCTCTTCTGTCCAATACACTGTACTGGCTGGGAACAGACGCGAATGCTATTTGCATTGTATATGGCCAGAAAAGCACAAGTGTGCTGTTCTTAGCCTGAATGAACACTTGCTGCTAGAACTTGAATCTCAACGTGATTCAACTCCGTTTAGGAAGTTTAATTGAACCCTAGTGTGCCATGCAAGAAAAACACTCTGTTTTTGAGAAAACAGCATTCTTTCACTCTACTGTGTTTCCTTTAGGGCACGTAGTGAGCTAGCTCAGAACAAAAGAACTGTGCTTCCTACACAAACGGGGCATATCTAGTTCAACTCAGTATTGGAAACTGAGTAAAACAGGAGCTTCTCTTCAGTCCAATACAAGTACTGGCTGGGAACAGACGCGAATGCTATTTGCACTGTATATGGCCAGAATAGCACAAGTGTGCTGTTCTTAGCCCTAATGAACCCTTGCTGGTAGAACTTGAATCTCAACGTGATTCAACTCCGTTTAGGAAGTGTAATTGAACCCTAGTGTGCCATGCAAGAAAAACACTCTGTTTTAGAAAAAACAGCATTCTTTCACTCTACTGTGTTTCCTATAGGCCCCGTAAGTGAGCTAGCTCAGAACAAAAGAACTGTGCTTCCTACACAAACGGGGCATATCTAGTTCAACTCAGTATTGGAAACTGAGTAAAACAGGAGCTTCTCTTCAGTCCAATACACTGTACTGGCTGGGAACAGACGCGAATGCTATTTGCACTGTATATGGCCAGAAAAGCACAAGTGTGCTGTTCTTAGCCTGAATGAACACTGGCTGCTCGAACTTGAATCTCAACGTGATTCAACTCCGTTTAGGAACTTTAATTAAACCCTAGTGTGCCATGCAAGAAAAACACTCTGTTTTAGAGAAAACAGCATTCTTTCACTCTACTGTGTTTCCTATAGGGCACATACAGTGAGCTAGCTCAGAACAAAAGAACTGTGCTCCCTACACAAACGGGGCATATCTAGTTCAACTCAGTATTGGAAACTGAGTAAAACAGGAGCTTCTCTTCAGTCCAATACACTGTACTGGCAGGGAACAGACGCGAATGCTATTTGTACCTTATATGGCCAGAAAAGCACAAGTGTGCTGTTCTTAGCCTGAATGAACACTTGCTGCTAGAACATGAATCTCAACCTGATTCAACTCCGTTTAGGAAGTTTAATTGAACCCTAGTGTGCCATGCAAGAAAAACACTCTGTTTTAGAGAAAACAGCATTCTTTCACTCTACTGTGTTTCCTATAGAGCCCGTAAGTGAGCTAGCTCAGAACAAAAGAACTGTGCTTTCTATACAAACGGGGCATATCTAGTTCAACTCAGTATTGGAAACTGAGTAAAACAGGAGCTTCTCTTCAGTCCAATACACTGTACTGGCTGGGAACAGACGCGAATGCTATTTGCTCTGTATATGGCCAGAAAAGCACAAGTGTGCTGTTCTTAGCCTGAATGAACACTTGCTGCTAGAACTTGAATCTCAACGTGATTCAACTCCGTTTAGGAAGTTTAATTGAACCCTAGTGTGCCATGCAAGAAAACCACTCTGTTTTAGAGAAAACAGCATTCTTTCACTCTACTGTGTTTCCTATAGGGCACGTACAGTGAGCTAGCTCAGAACAAAAGAACTGTGCTTCCTACACAAACGGGGCATATCGAGTTCAACTCAGTACTGGAAACTGAGTAAAACAGGAGCTTCTCTTCAGTCCAATACACTTTACTGGCTCGGAACAGACGCGAATGCTATTTGCATTGTATATGGCCAGAAAAGCACAAGTGTGCTGTTCTTAGCCTGAATGAACACTTGCTGCTGGAACTTGAATCTCAACGTGATTCAACTCCGTTTAGGAAGTTTAATTGAACCCTAGTGTGCCATGCAAGAAAAACACTCTGTTTTAGAGAAAACAGCATTATTTAACTCTACTGTGTTCCTATACGGCCCGTAAGTGAGCTAGCTCAGAACAAAAGAACTGTGCTTTCAACACAAACGGGGCATATCTAGTTCAACTCAGTATTGGAAACTGAGTAAAACAGGAGCTTCTCTTCAGTCCAATACACTGTACTGCCTGGGAACAGACGCGAATGCTATTTGCACTGTATATGGCCAGAATAGCACAAGTGTGCTGTTCTTAGCCTGAATGAACACTTGCTGCTAGAACTTGAATCTCAACATGATTCAACTCCGTTTAGGAAGTTTAATTGAACCCTAGTGTGCCATGCAAGAAAAACACTCTGTTTTAGAGAAAACAGCATTCTTTCACTCTACTGTGTTTCCTATAGTGCACGTACAGTGAGCTAGCTCAGAACAAAAGAACTGTGCTTCCTACACAAACGGGGCATATCTAGTTCAACTCAGTATTGGAAACTGAGTAAAACAGGAGCTTCTCTTCTGTCCAATACACTGTACTGGCTGGGAACAGACGCGAATGCTATTTGCATTGTATATGGCCAGAAAAGCACAAGTGTGCTGTTCTTAGCCTGAATGAACACTTGCTGCTAGAACTTGAATCTCAACGTGATTCAACTCCGTTTAGGAAGTTTAATTGAACCCTAGTGTGCCATGCAAGAAAAACACTCTGTTTTTGAGAAAACAGCATTCTTTCACTCTACTGTGTTTCCTATAGGGCACGTAGTGAGCTAGCTCAGAACAAAAGAACTGTGCTTCCTACACAAACGGGGCATATCTAGTTCAACTCAGTATTGGAAACTGAGTAAAACAGGAGCTTCTCTTCAGTCCAATACAAGTACTGGCTGGGAACAGACGCGAATGCTATTTGCACTGTATATGGCCAGAATAGCACAAGTGTGCTGTTCTTAGCCCTAATGAACCCTTGCGGGTAGAACTTGAATCTCAACGTGATTCAACTCCGTTTAGGAAGTGTAATTGAACCCTAGTGTGCCATGCAAGAAAAACTCTCTGTTTTAGAAAAAACAGCATTCTTTCACTCTACTGTGTTTCCTATAGGGCCCGTAAGTGAGCTAGCTCAGAACAAAAGAACTGTGCTTTCTACACAAACGGGGCATATCTAGTTCAACTCAGTATTGGAAACTGAGTAAAACAGGAGCTTCTCTTCAGTCCAATACACTGTACTGGATGGGAACAGACGCGAATGCTATTTGCACTGTATATAGCCAGAAAAGCACATGTGTGCTGTTCTTAGCCTGAATGAACACTGGCTGCTCGAACTTGAATCTAAACGTGATTCAACTCCGTTTAGGAACTTTAATTAAACCCTAGTGTGCCATGCAAGAAAAACACTCTGTTTTAGAGAAAACAGCATTCTTTCACTCTACTGTGTTTCCTATAGGGCACATACAGTGAGCTAGCTCAGAACAAAAGAACTGTGCTCCCTACACAAACGGGGCGTATCTAGTTCAACTCAGTATTGGAAACTGAGTAAAACAGGAGCTTCTCTTCAGTCCAATACACTGTACTGCCTCGGAACAGACGCGAATGCTATTTGCACTGTATATGGCCAGAATAGCACAAGGGTGCTGTTCTTAGCCTGAATGAACACTTCCTGCTAGAACTTGAATCTCAACGTGATTCAACTCCGTTTAGGAAGTTTAATTGAACCCTAGTGTGCCATACAAGAAAAACACTCTGTTTTAGAGAAAACAGCATTCTTTCACTCTACTGTGTTTCCTGTAGGGCCCGTAAGTGAGCTAGCTCAGAACAAAAGAACTGTGCTTTCTACACAAACGGGGCATATCTAGTTCAACTCAGTATTGGAAACTGAGTAAAACAGGAGCTTCTCTTCAGTCCAATACACTGTACTGGCTGGGAACAGACGCGAATGCTATTTGCACTGTATATGGCCAGAATAGCACAAGTGTGCTGTTCTTAGCCCTAATGAACACTTGCTGGTAGAACTTGAATCTCAACGTGATTCAACTCCGTTTAGGAAGTGTAATTGAACCCTAGTGTGCCATGCAAGAAAAACACTCTGTTTTAGAAAAAACAGCATTCTTTCACTCTACTGTGTTTCCTATAGGGCCCGTAAGTGAGCTAGCTCAGAACAAAAGAACTGTGCTTCCTACACAAACGGGGCATATCTAGTTCAACTCAGTATTGGAAACTGAGTAAAACAGGAGCTTCTCTTCAGTCCAATACACTGTACTGGCTGGGAACAGACGCGAATGCTATTTGCACTGTATATGGCCAGAAAAGCACAAGTGTGCTGTTCTTAGCCTGAATGAACACTGGCTGCTCGAACTTGAATCTCAACGTGATTCAACTCCGTTTAGGAACTTTAATTAAACCCTTGTGTGCCATGCAAGAAAAACACTCTGTTTTAGAGAAAACAGCATTCTTTCACTCTACTGTGTTTCCTATAGGGCACATACAGTGAGCTAGCTCAGAACAAAAGAACTGTGCTCCCTACACAAACGGGGCGTATCTAGTTCAACTCAGTATTGGAAACTGAGTAAAACAGGAGCTTCTCTTCAGTCCAATACACTGTACTGGCAGGGAACAGACGCGAATGCTATTTGTACCTTATATGTCCAGAAAAGCACAAGTGTGCTGTTCTTAGCCTGAATGAACACTTGCTGCTAGAACATGAATCTCAACGTGATTCAACTCCGTTTAGGAAGTTTAATTGAACCCTAGTGTGCCATGCAAGAAAAACACTCTGTTTTAGAGAAAACAGCATTACTTAACTCTACTGTGTTCCTATACGGCCCGTAAGTGAGCTAGCTCAGAACAAAAGAACTGTGCTTTCAACACAAACGGGGCATATCTAGTTCAACTCAGTATTGGAAACTGAGTAAAACAGGAGCTTCTCTTCAGTCCAATACACTGTACTGCCTGGGAACAGACGCGAATGATATTTGCACTGTATATGGCCAGAATAGCACAAGTGTGCTGTTCTTAGCCTGAATGAACACTTGCTGCTAGAACTTGAATCTCAACGTGATTCAACTCCGTTTAGGAAGTTTAATTGAACCCTAGTGTGCCATGCAAGAAAAACACTCTGTTTTTGAGAAAACAGCATTCTTTCACTCTACTGTGTTTCCTATAGGGCACGTAGTGAGCTAGCTCAGAACAAAAGAACTGTGCTTCCTACACAAACGGGGCATATCTAGTTCAACTCAGTATTGGAAACTGAGTAAAACAGGAGCTTCTCTTCAGTCCAATACAAGTACTGGCTGGGAACAGACGCGAATGCTATTTGCACTGTATATGGCCAGAATAGCACAAGTGTGCTGTTCTTAGCCCTAATGAACCCTTGCTGGTAGAACTTGAATCTCAACGTGATTCAACTCCGTTTAGGAAGTGTAATTGAACCCTACTGTGCCATGCAAGAAAAACACTCTGTTTTAGAAAAAACAGCATTCTTTCACTCTACTGTGTTTCCTATAGGGCCCGTAAGTGAGCTAGCTCAGAACAAAAGAACTGTGCTTTCTACACAAACGGGGCATATCTAGTTCAACTCAGTATTGGAAACTGAGTAAAACAGGAGCTTCTCTTCAGTCCAATACACTGTACTGGATGGGAACAGACGCGAATGCTATTTGCACTGTATATGGCCAGAAAAGCACATGTGTGCTGTTCTTAGCCTGAATGAACACTGGCTGCTCGAACTTGAATCTAAACGTGATTCAACTCCGTTTAGGAACTTTAATAAAACCCTAGTGTGCCATGCAAGAAAAACACTCTGTTTTAGAGAAAACAGCATTCTTTCACTCTACTGTGTTTCCTATAGGGCACATACAGTGAGCTAGCTCAGAACAAAAGAACTGTGCTCCCTACACAAACAGGGCGTATCTAGTTCAACTCAGTATTGGAAACTGAGTAAAACAGGAGCTTCTCTTCAGTCCAATACACTGTACTGGCTGGGAACAGACGCGAATGCTATTTGCACTGTATATGGCCAGAATAGCACAAGTGTGCTGTTCTTAGCCTGAATGAACACTTCCTGCTAGAACTTGAATCTCAACGTGATTCAACTCCGTTTAGGAAGTTTAATTGAACCCTAGTGTGCCATGCAAGAAACATGCTCTGTTTTAGAGAAAACAGCATTCTTTCACTCTACTGTGTTTCCTATAGGGCACGTACAGTGAGCTAGCTCAGAACAAAAGAACTGTGCTTCCTACACAAACGGGGCATATCGAGTTCAACTCAGTACTGGAAACTGAGTAAAACAGGAGCTTCTCTTCAGTCCAATACACTTTACTGGCTCGGAACAGACGCGAATGCTATTTGCATTGTATATGGCCAGAAAAGCACAAGTGTGCTGTTCTTAGCCTGAATGAACACTTGCTGCTGGAACTTGAATCTCAACGTGATTCAAATCCGTTTAGGAAGTTTAATTGAACCCTAGTGTGCCATGCAAGAAAAACACTCTGTTTTAGAGAAAACAGCATTACTTAACTCTACTGTGTTCCTATACGGCCCGTAAGTGAGCTAGCTCAGAACAAAAGAACTGTGCTTTCAACACAAACGGGGCATATCTAGTTCAACTCAGTATTGGAAACTGAGTAAAACAGGAGCTTCTCTTCAGTCCAATACACTGTACTGCCTGGGAACAGACGCGAATGATATTTGCACTGTATATGGCCAGAATAGCACAAGTGTGCTGTTCTTAGCCTGAATGAACACTTGCTGCTAGAACTTGAATCTCAACGTGATTCAACTCCGTTTAGGAAGTTTAATTGAACCCTAGTGTGCCATGCAAGAAAAACACTCTGTTTTTGAGAAAACAGCATTCTTTCACTCTACTGTGTTTCCTATAGGGCACGTAGTGAGCTAGCTCAGAACAAAAGAACTGTGCTTCCTACACAAACCGGGCATATCTAGTTCAACTCAGTATTGGAAACTGAGTAAAACAGGAGCTTCTCTTCAGTCCAATACAAGTACTGGCTGGGAACAGACGCGAATGCTATTTGCACTGTATATGGCCAGAATAGCACAAGTGTGCTGTTCTTAGCCCTAATGAACCCTTGCTGGTAGAACTTGAATCTCAACGTGATTCAACTCCGTTTAGGAAGTGTAATTGAACCCTACTGTGCCATGCAAGAAAAACACTCTGTTTTAGAAAAAACAGCATTCTTTCACTCTACTGTGTTTCCTATAGGGCCCGTAAGTGAGCTAGCTCAGAACAAAAGAACTGTGCTTTCTACACAAACGGGGCATATCTAGTTCAACTCAGTATTGGAAACTGAGTAAAACAGGAGCTTCTCTTCAGTCCAATACACTGTACTGGATGGGAACAGACGCGAATGCTATTTGCACTGTATATGGCCAGAAAAGCACATGTGTGCTGTTCTTAGCCTGAATGAACACTGGCTGCTCGAACTTGAATCTAAACGTGATTCAACTCCGTTTAGGAACTTTAATAAAACCCTAGTGTGCCATGCAAGAAAAACACTCTGTTTTAGAGAAAACAGCATTCTTTCACTCTACTGTGTTTCCTATAGGGCACATACAGTGAGCTAGCTCAGAACAAAAGAACTGTGCTCCCTACACAAACAGGGCGTATCTAGTTCAACTCAGTATTGGAAACTGAGTAAAACAGGAGCTTCTCTTCAGTCCAATACACTGTACTGGCTGGGAACAGACGCGAATGCTATTTGCACTGTATATGGCCAGAATAGCACAAGTGTGCTGTTCTTAGCCTGAATGAACACTTCCTGCTAGAACTTGAATCTCAACGTGATTCAACTCCGTTTAGGAAGTTTAATTGAACCCTAGTGTGCCATGCAAGAAAAACACTCTGTTTTAGAGAAAACAGCATTCTTTCACTCTACTGTGTTTCCTATAGGGCACGTACAGTGAGCTAGCTCAGAACAAAAGAACTGTGCTTCCTACACAAACGGGGCATATCTAGTCCAACTCAGTATTGAAAACTGAGTAAAACAGGAGCTTCTCTTCTGTCCAATACACTGTACTGGCTGGGAACAGACGCGAATGCTATTTGCATTGTATATGGCCAGAAAAGCACAAGTGTGCTGTTCTTAGCCTGAATGAACACTTGCTGCTAGAACTTGAATCTCAACGTGATTCAACTCCGTTTAGGAAGTTTAATTGAACCCTAGTGTGCCATGCAAGAAAAACACTCTGTTTTTGAGAAAACAGCATTCTTTCACTCTACTGTGTTTCCTTTAGGTCACGTAGTGAGCTAGCTCAGAACAAAAGAACTGTGCTTCCTACACAAACGGGGCATATCTAGTTCAACTCAGTTTTGGAAACTGAGTAAAACAGGAGCTTCTCTTCAGTCCAATACAAGTACTGGCTGGGAACAGACGCGAATGCTATATGCACTGTATATGGCCAGAATAGCACAAGTGTGCTGTTCTTAGCCCTAATGAACCCTTGCTGGTAGAACTTGAATCTCAACGTGATTCAACTCCGTTTAGGAAGTGTAATTGAACCCTAGTGTGCCATGCAAGAAAAACACTCTGTTTTAGAAAAAACAGCATTCTTTCACTCTACTGTGTTTCCTATAGGGCCCGTAAGTGAGCTAGCTCAGAACAAAAGAACTGTGCTTCCTACACAAACGGGGCATATCTAGTTCAACTCAGTATTGGAAACTGAGTAAAACAGGAGCTTCTCTTCAGTCCAATACAAGTACTGGCTGGGAACAGACGCGAATGCTATTTGCACTGTATATGGCCCGAATAGCACAATTGTGCTGTTCTTAGCCTGAATGAACACTTGCTGCTAGAAGTTGAATCTCAACGTGATTCAACTCCGTTTAGGAAGTTTAATTGAACCCTAGTGTGCCATGCAAGAAAAACACTCTGTTTTAGAGAAAACCGCATTCTTTCACTCTACTGTGTTTCCTATAGGGCCCGTAAGTGAGCTAGCTCAGAACAAAAGAACTGTGCTTTCTACACAAACGGGGCATATCTAGTTCAACTCAGTATTGGAAACTGAGTAAAACAGGAGCTTCTCTTCAGTCCAATACACTGTACTGGCTGGGAACAGACGCGAATGCTATTTGCACTGTATATGGCCAGAATAGCACAAGTGTGCTGTTTTTAGCCCTAATGAACACTTGCTGTTAGAACTTGAATCTCAACGTGATTCAACTCCGTTTAGGAAGTTTAATTGAACCCTAGTGTGCCATGCAAGAAAATCACTCTGTTTTAGAGAAAACAGCACTCTTTCACTCTACTGTGTTTCCTATAGTGCACGTACAGTGAGCTAGCTCAGAACAAAAGACTGTGCTTTCTATACAAACGGGGCATATCTAGTTCAACTCAGTATTGGAAACTGAGTAAAACAGGAGCTTCTCTTCAGTCCAATACACTGTACTGGCTGGGAACAGACACAAATGCTATTTGCACTGTATATGGCCAGAAAAGCACAAGTGTGCTGTTCTTAGCCTGAATGAACACTTGCTGCTAGAACTTGAATCTCAACGTGATTCAACTCCGTTTAGGAAGTGTAATTGAAACCTAGTGTGCCATGCAAGAAAAACACTCTGTTTTAGAGAAAACAGCATTCTTTCACTCTACTGTGTTTCCTATAGGGTCCGTAAGTGAGCTAGCTCAGAACAAAAGAACTGTGCTTTCTAAACAAACAGGGCATATCAAGTTCAACTCAGTATTGTAAACTGAGTAAAACAGGAGCTTCTCTTCAGTCCAATACACTGTACTGACTGGGAACAGACGCGAATGCTATTTGCACTGTATATGGCCAGAAAAGCACAAGTGTCCTGTTCTTAGCCTGAATGAACACTAGCTGCAAGAACTTGAATCTAAACGTGATTCAACTCCGTTTAGGAAGTTTAATTCAACCGTAGTGTGCCATGCAAGAAAAACACTCTGCTTTAGAGAAAACAGCATTCTTTCACTCTACTGTGTTTCCTATAGGGCCCGTAAGTGAGCTAGCTCAGAACAAAAGAACTGTGCTTTCTACACAAACGGGCCATATCTAGTTCAACTCAGTATTGGAAACTGAGTAAAACAGGAGCTTCTCTTCAGTCCAATACACTGTACTGGCTGGGAACAGACGCGAATGCTATTTGCACTGTCTATGGCCAGAAAAGCACAAGGCTGCTGTTCTTAGCCTGAATGAACACTTGCTGCTAGAACTTGAATCTCAACGTGATTCAACTCCGTTTAGGAAGTTTAATTGAACCCTAGTGTGCCATGCTAGAAAAACACTCTGTTTTAGAGAAAACAGCATTCTTTCACTCTACTGTGTTTCCTATAGGGCACGTACAGTGAGCTAGCTCAGAACAAAAGAACTGTGCTTCCTACACAAACAGGGCATATCTAGTTCAACTCAGTATTGAAAACTGATTAAAACAGGAACTTCTCTTCAGTCCAATACACTGTACTGGCTGGGAACAGACGCGAATGCTATTTGCACTGTATATCGCCAGAATAGCACAAGTGTGCTGTTCTTAGCCTGAATTAACACTTGCTGATAGAACTTGAATGTAAACATGATTCAACTCCGTTTAGGAACTTTAATTAAACCCTAGTGTGCCATGCAAGAAAAACACTCTGTTTTAGAGAAAACAGCATTCTTTAACTCTACTGTGTTTCCTATAGGGCACGTACAGTGAACTAGCTCAGAACAAAAGAACTGTGCTTCCTACACAAACGGGGCATATCTAGTTCAACTCAGTATTGGAAACTGAGTAAAACAGGAGCTTCTCTTCAGTCCAATACACTGTACTGGCTGGGAACAGACGCGAATGCTATTTGCACTGTATATGGCCAGAAAAGCACAAGGCTGCTGTTCTTAGCCTGAATGAACACTTGCTGTTAGAACTTGAATCTCAACGTGATTCAACTCCGTTTAGGAAGTTTAATTGAACCCTAGTGTGCCATGCAAGAAAAACACTCTGTTTTAGAGAAAACAGCATTCTTTCACTCTACTGTGTTTCCTATAGGGCACGTACAGTGAGCTAGCTCAGAACAAAAGAACTGTGCTTCCTACACAAACGGGGCATATCGAGTTCAACTCAGTACTGGAAACTGAGTAAAACAGGAGCTTCTCTTCAGTCCAATACACTGTACTGGCTGGGAACAGACGCGAATGCTATTTGCATTGTATATGGCCAGAAAAGCACAAGTGTGCTGTTCTTAGCCTGAATGAACACTTGCTGCTGGAACTTGAATCTCAACGTGATTCAACTCCGTTTAGGAACTTTAATTAAACTCTAGTGTGCCATGCAAGAAAAACACTCTGTTTTAGAGAAAACAGCATTCTTTCACTCTACTGTGTTTCCTATACGGCCCGTAAGTGAGCTAGCTCAGAACAAAAGAACTGTGCTTTCAACACAAACGGGGCATATCTAGTTCAACTCAGTATTGGAAACTGAGTAAAACAGGAGCTTCTCTTCAGTCCAATACACTGTACTGCCTGGGAACAGACGCAAATGCTATTTGCACTGGATATGGCCAGAATAGCACAATTGTGCTGTTCTTAGCCTGAATGAACACTTGCTGCTAGAACTTGAATCTCAACGTGATTCAACTCCGTTTAGGAAGTTTAATTGAACCCTAGTGTGCCATGCAAGAAAAACACTCTGTTTTAGGGAAAACAGCATTCTTTCACTCTACTGTGTTTCCTATAGGGCACGTACACTGAGCTAGCTCAGAACAAAAGAACTGTGCTTCCTACACAAACGGGGCATATCTAGTTCAAATCAGTATTGGAAACTGAGTAAAACAGGAGCTTCTCTTCAGTCCAATACAAGTACTGGCTGGGAACAGACGCGAATGCTATTTGCACTGTATATGGCCAGAATAGCACAATTGTGCTGTTCTTAGCCTGAATGAACACTTGCTGCTAGAAGTTGAATCTCAACGTGATTCCACTCCGTTCAGGAAGTGTAATTGAACCCTAGAGTGCCATGCAAGAAAAACACTCTGTTTAGAGAAAACAGCATTCTTTCACTCTACTGTGTTTCCTATAGGGCCCGTAAGTGAGCTAGCTCAGAACAAAAGAACTGTGCTTTCTACACAAACGGGGCATATCTAATTCAACTCAGTATTGGAAACTGAGTAAAACAGGAGCTTCTCTTCAGTCCAATACACTATACTGCCTGGGAACAGACGCGAATGCTATTTGCACTGTCTATGGCCAGAAAAGCACAAGGCTGCTGTTCTTAGCCTGAATGAACACTTGCTGCTAGAACTTGAATCTCAACGTGATTCAACTCCGTTTAGGAAGTTTAATTGAACCCTAGTGTGCCATGCAAGAAAAACACTCTGTTTTAGAGAAAACAGCATTCTTTCACTCTACTGTGTTTCCTATAGGGCACGTACAGTGAGCTAGCTCAGAACAAAAGAACTGTGCTTCCTACACAAACGGGGCATATCTAGTTCAACTCAGTATTGAAAACTGATTAAAACAGGAACTTCTCTTCAGTCCAATACACTGTACTGGCTGGGAACAGACGCAAATGCTATTTGCACTGTATATCGCCAGAATAGCACAAGTGTGCTGTTCTTAGCCTGAATTAACACTTGCTGATAGAACTTGAATGTAAACGTGATTCAACTCCGTTTAGGAAGTTTAATTGAACCCTAGTGTGCCATGCAAGAAAAACACTCTGTTTTAGAGAAAACAGCATTCTTTCACTCTACTGTGTTTCCTATAGGGCACGTACACTGAGCTAGCTCAGAACAAAAGAACTGTGCTTCCTACACAAACGGGGCATATCTAGTTCAACTCAGTATTGGAAACTGAGTAAAACAGGAGCTTCTCTTCAGTCCAATACAAGTACTGGCTGGGAACAGACGTGAATGCTATTTGCACTGTATATGGCCAGAATAGCACAATTGTGCTGTTCTTAGCCGAATGAACACTTGCTGCTAGAAGTTGAATCTCAACGTGATTCAACTCCGTTTAGGAATTATAATTGAACCCTAGAGTGCCATGCAAGAAAAACTCTCTGTTTAGAGAAAACAGCATTCTTTCACTCTACTGTGTTTCCTATAGGGCCCGTAAGTGAGCTAGCTCAGAACAAAAGAACTGTGCTTTCTACACAAACGGGGCATATCTAATTCAACTCAGTATTGGAAACTGAGTAAAACAGGAGCTTCTCTTCAGTCCAATACACTATACTGCCTGGGAACAGACGCGAATGCTATTTGCACTGTATATGGCCAGAAAAGCACAAGTGTGCTGTTCTTAGCCTGAAAGAACACTTGCTGCTAGAACTTGAATCTCAACGTGATTCAACTCCGTTTAGGAAGTTTAATTGAACCCTAGTGTGCCATGCAAGAAAAACACTCTGTTTTAGAGAAAACCGCATTCTTTCACTCTACTGTGTTTCCTATAGGGCCCGTAAGTGAGCTAGCTCAGAACAAAAGAACTGTGCTTTCTACACAAAAGGGGCATATCTAGTTCAACTCAGTATTGGAAACTGAGTAAAACAGGAGCTTCTCTTCAGTCCAATACACTGTACTGGCTGGGAAGAGACGCGAATGCTATTTGCACTGTATATGGCCAGAATAGCACAAGTGTGCTGTTCTTAGCCCTAATGAACACTTGCTGTTAGAACTTGAATCTCAACGTGATTCAACTCCGTTTAGGAAGTGTAATTGAAACCTAGTGTGCCATGCAAGAAAAACACTCTGTTTTAGAGAAAACAGCATTCTTTCACTCTACTGTGTTTCCTATAGGGTCCGTAAGTGAGCTAGCTCAGAACAAAAGAACTGTGCTTTCTACACAAACGTGGCATATCTAGTTCAACTCAGTATTGGAAACTGAGTAAAACAGGAGCTTCTCTTCAGTCCAATACACTGTACTGACTGGGAACAGACGCGAATGCTATTTGCACTGTATATGGCCAGAAAAGCACAAGTGTGCTGTTCTTAGCCTGAATGAACACTAGCTGCTAGAACTTGAATCTAAACGTGATTCAACTCCGTTTAGGAACTTTAATTAAACCCTAGTGTGCCATGCAAGAAAAACACTCTGTTTTAGAGAAAACAGCATTCTTTCACTCTACTGTGTTTCCTATAGGGCACATACAGTGAGCTAGCTCAGAACAAAAGAACTGTGCTTCCTACACAAACGGGGCATATCTAGTTCAACTCAGTATTGGAAACTGAGTAAAACAGGAGCTTCTCTTCAGTCCAATACACTGTACTGGCAGGGAACAGACGCGAATGCTATTTGCACCTTATATGGCCAGAAAAGCACAAGTGTGCTGTTCTTAGCCTGAATGAACACTTGCTGCTAGAACTTGAATCTCAACGTGATTCAACTCCGTTTAGGAAGTTTAATTGAAACCTAGTGTGCCATGCAAGAAAAACACTCTGCTTTAGAGAAAACAGCATTCTTTCACTCTACTGTGTTTCCTATAGGGCCCGTAAGTGAGCTAGCTCAGAACAAAAGAACTGTGCTTTCTACACAAACGGGGCATATCTAGTTCAAGTCAGTATTGGAAACTGAGTAAAACAGGAGCTTCTCTTCAGTCCAATACACTGTACTGGCTGGGAACAGACGCGAATGCTATTTGCACTGTCTATGGCCAGAAAAGCACAAGGCTGCTGTTCTTAGCCTGAATGAACACTTGCTGCTAGAACTTGAATCTCAACGTGATTCAACTCCGTTTAGGAAGTTTAATTGAACCCTAGTGTGCCATGCAAGAAAAACACTCTGTTTTAGAGAAAACAGCATTCTTTCACTCTACTGTGTTTCCTATATGGCACGTACAGTGAGCTAGCTCAGAACAAAAGAACTGTGCTTCCTACACAAACGGGGCATATCTAGTTCAACTCAGTATTGAAAACTGATTAAAACAGGAACTTCTCTTCAGTCCAATACACTGTACTGGCTGGGAACAGACGCGAATGCTATTTGCACTGTATATCGCCAGAATAGCACAAGTGTGCTGTTCTTAGCCTGAATTAACACTTGCTGATAGAACTTGAATGTAAACGTGATTCAACTCCGTTTAGGAACTTTAATTAAACTCTAGTGTGCCATGCAAGAAAAACACTCTGTTTTAGAGAAAACAGCATTCTTTCACTCTACTGTGTTTCCTATAGGGCACGTACAGTGAGCTAGCTCAGAATAAAAGAATTGTGCTTCCTACACAAACGGGGCATATCTAGTTCAACTCAGTAGTGGAAACTGAGTAAAACAGGAGCTTCTCTTCAGTCCAATACACTGTACTGGCTGGGAACAGACGCGAATGCTATTTGCACTGTATATGGCCAGAAAAGCACAAGGCTGCTGTTCTTAGCCTGAATGAGCACTTGCTGCTAGAACTTGAATCTCAACGTGATTCAACTCCGTTTAGGAAGTTTAATTGAACCCTAGTGTGCCATGCAAGAAAAACACTCTGTTTTAGAGAAAACAGCATTCTTTCACTCTACTGTGTTTCCTATAGGGCACGTACAGTGAGCTAGCTCAGAACAAAAGAACTGTGCTTCCTACACAAACGGGGCATATCTAGTTCAATTCAGTATTGAAACCTGATTAAAACAGGAACTTCTCTTCAGTCCAATACACTGTACTGGCTGGGAACAGACGCGAATGCTATATGCACTGTATATCGCCAGAATAGCACAAGTGTGCTGTTCTTAGCCTGAATTAACACTTGCTGATAGAACTTGAATGTAAACGTGATTCAACTCCGTTTAGGAACTTTAATTAAACCCTAGTGTGCCATGCAAGAAAAACACTCTGTTTTAGAGAAAACAGCATTCTTTCACTCTACTGTGTTTCCTATAGGGCACGTACAGTGAGCTAGCTCAGAACAAAAGAACTGTGCTTCCTACACAAACGGGGCATATCTAGTTCAACTCAGTAGTGGAAACTGAGTAAAACAGGAGCTTCTCTTCAGTCCAATACACTGTACTGGCTGGGAACAGACGCGAATGCTATTTGCACTGTATAGGGCCAGAAAAGCACAAGGCTGCTGTTCTTAGCCTGAATGAGCACTTGCTGCTAGAACTTGAATCTCAACGTGATTCAACTCCGTTTAGGAAGTTTAATTGAACCCTAGTGTGCCATGCAAGAAAAACACTCTGTTTTAGAGAAAACAGCATTCTTTCACTCTACTGTGTTTCCTATAGGGCACGTACAGTGAGCTAGCTCAGAACAAAAGAACTGTGCTTCCTACACAAACGGGGCATATCTAGTTCAATTCAGTATTGAAAACTGATTAAAACAGGAACTTCTCTTCAGTCCAATACACTGTACTGGCTGGGAACAGACGCGAATGCTATATGCACTGTATATCGCCAGAATAGCACAAGTGTGCTGTTCTTAGCCTGAATTAACACTTGCTGATAGAACTTGAATGTAAACGTGATTCAACTCCGTTTAGGAACTTTAATTAAACCCTAGTGTGCCATGCAAGAAAAGCACTCTGTTTTAGAGAAAACAGCATTCTTTCACTCTACTGTGTTTCCTATAGGGCACATACAGTGAGCTAGCTCAGAACAAAAGAACTGTGCTTCCTACACAAACGGGGCATATCTAGTTCAACTCAGTATTGGAAACTGAGTAAAACAGGAGCTTCTCTTCAGTCCAATACACTGTACTGGCTGGGAACAGACGCGAATGCTATTTGCATTGTATATGGCCAGAAAAGCACAAGTGTGCTGTTCTTAGCCTGAATGAACACTTGCTGCTAGAACTTGAATCTCAATGTGATTCAACTCCGTTTAGGAAGTTTAATTGAACCCTAGTGTGCCATGCAAGAAAAACACTCTGTTTTAGAGAAAACAGCATTCTTTCACTCTACTGTGTTTCCTATAGGGCACGTAAGTGAGCTAGCTCAGAACAAAGAACTGTGCTTTCTACACAAACGGGGCATATCTAGTTCAACTCAGTATTGGAAACTGAGTAAAACAGGAGCTTCTCTTCAGTCCAATACCCTGTACTGGCTGGGAACAGACGCGAATGCTATTTGCACCTTATATGGCCAGAAAAGCACAAGTGTGCTGTTCTTAGCCTGAAAGAACACTTGCTGCTAGAACTTGAATCTCAACGTGATTCAACTCCGTTTAGGAAGTTTAATTGAACCCTAGTGTGCCATGCAAGAAAAATACTCTGTTTTCCGAGAAAACAGCATTCTTTCACTCTACTGTGTTTCCTATAGGGCCCGTAAGTGAGCTAGCTCAGAACAAAAGAACTGTGCTTTCTACACAAACGGGGCATATCTATTTCAACTCAGTATTGGAAAATGAGTAAAACAGGAGCTTCTCTTCAGTCCAATACACTGTACTGGCTGGGAACAGACGCGAATGCTATTTGCATTGTATATGGCCAGAAAAGCACAAGTGTGCTGTTCTTAGCCTGAATGAACACTTGCTGCTAGAACTTGAATCTCAACGTGATTCAACTCCGTTTAGGAAGTTTATATGAACCCTAGTGTGCCATGCAAGAAAAACACTCTGTTTTAGAGAAAACAGCATTCTTTCACTCTACTGTGTTTCCTATAGGGCACGTAAGTGAGCTAGCTCAGAACAAAAGAACTGTGCTTTCTACACAAACGGGGCATATCTAGTTCAACTCAGTATTGGAAACTGAGTAAAACAGGAGCTTCTCTTCAGTCCAATACACTGTACTGGCTGGGAACAGACGCGAATGCTATTTGCACCTTATATGGCCAGAAAAGCACAAGTGTGCTGTTCTTAGCCTGAAAGAACACTTGCTGCTAGAACTTGAATCTCAACGTGATTCAACTCCGTTTAGGAAGTTTAATTGAACCCTAGTGTGCCATGCAAGAAAAACACTCTGCTTTAGAGAAAACAGCATTCTTTCACTCTACTGTGTTTCCTATAGGGCACGTACACTGAGCTAGCTCAGAACAAAAGAACTGTGCTTTCTACACAAATGGGGCATATCTAGTTCAAGTCAGTATTGCAAACTGAGTAAAACAGGAGCTTCTCTTCAGTCCAATACACTGTACTGGCTGGGAACAGACGCGAATGCTATTTGCACTGTCTATGGCCAGAAAAGCACAAGGCTGCTGTTCTTAGCCTGAATGAACACTTGCTGCTAGAACTTGAATCTCAACGTGATTCAACTCCGTTTAGGAAGTTTAATTGAACCCTACTGTGCCATGCAAGAAAAACACTCTGTTTTAGAGAAAACAGCATTCTTTCACTCTACTGTGTTTCCTATAGGGCACGTACAGTGAGCTAGCTCAGAATAAAAGAACTGTGCTTCCTACACAAACGGGGCATATCTAGTTCAACTCAGTAGTGGAAACTGAGTAAAACAGGAGCTTCTCTTCAGTCCAATCCACTGTACTGGCTGGGAACAGACACGAATGCTATTTGCACTGTATATGGCCAGGAAAGCACAAGGCTGCTGTTCTTAGCCTGAATGAACACTTGCTGCTAGAACTTGAATCTCAACGTGATTCAACTCCGTTTAGGAAGTTTAATTGAACCCTAGTGTACCATGCAAGAAAAACACTCTGTTTTAGAGAAAACAGCATTCTTTCACTCTACCGTGTTTCCTATAGGGCACGTACAGTGAGCTAGCTCAGAACAAAAGAACTGTGCTTCCTACACAAACGGGGCATATCTAGTTCAATTCAGTATTGTAAACTGATTAAAACAGGAACTTCTCTTCAGTCCAATACACTGTACTGGCTGGGAACAGACGCGAATGCTATATGCACTGTATATCGCCAGAATAGCACAAGTGTGCTGTTCTTAGCCTGAATTTACACTTGCTGATAGAACTTGAATGTAAACGTGATTCAACTCCGTTTAGGAACTTTAATTAAACCCTAGTGTGCCATGCAAGAAAAACACTCTGTTTTAGAGAAAACAGCATTCTTTCACTGTACTGTGTTTCCTATAGGGCACGTACAGTGAGCTAGCTCAGAACAAAAGAACTGTGCTTCCTACACAAACGGGGCATATCTAGTTCAACTCAGTATTGGAAACTGAGTAAAACAGGAGCTTCTCTTCAGTCCAATACACTGTACTGGCTGGGAACAGACGCGAATGCTATTTGCATTGTATATGGCCAGAAAAGCACATGTGTGCTGTTCTTAGCCTGAATGAACACTTGCTGCTAGAACTTGAATCTCAACGTGATTCAACTCCGTTTAGGAAGTTTAATTGAACCCTAGTGTGCCATGCAAGAAAAACACTCTGTTTTCCGAGAAAACAGAATTCTTTCACTCTACTGTGTTTCCTATAGGGCACGTACAGTGAGCTAGCTCAGAACAAAAGAACTGTGCTTTCTACACAAACGGGGCATATCTAGTTCAACTCAGTATTGCAAACTGAGTAAAACAGGAGCTTCTCTTCAGTCCAATACTCTGTACTTGCTGGGAACAGACGCGAATGCTATTTGCATTGTATATGGCCAGAAAAGCACAAGTGTGCTGTTCTTAGCCTGAATGAACACTTGCTGCTAGAACTTGAATCTCAACGTGATTCAACTCCGTTTAGGAAGTTTAATTGAACCCTAGTGTGCCATGCAAGAAAAACATTCTGTTTTAGAGAAAACAGCATTCTTTCACTCTACTGTGTTTTCTATAGGGCACGTAAGTGAGCTAGCTCAGAACAAAAGAACTGTGCTTTCTACACAAACGGGGCATATCTAGTTCAACTCAGTATTGGAAACTGAATAAAACAGGAGCTTCTCTTCAGTCCAATACACTGTACTGGCTGGGAACAGACGCGAATGCTATTTGCACTGTATATGCCCAGAAAAGCACAAGTGTGCTGTCCTTAGCCTGAATGAACACTTGCTGCTAGAACTTGAATCTCAACGTGATTCAACTCCGTTTAGGAAGTTTAATTGAACCCTAGTGTGCCATGCAAGAAAAACACTCTGTTTTAGAGAAAACAGCATTCTTTCACTCTACTGTGTTTCCTATAGGGCACGTACAGTGAGCTAGCTCAGAACAAAAGAACTGTGCTTCCTACACAAACGGGGCATATCTAGTTCAACTCAGTATTGAAAACTGATTAAAACAGGAACTTCTCTTAAGTCCAATACACTGTACTGGCTGGGAACAGACGCGAATGCTATTTGCACTGTATATGGCCAGAATAGCACAAGTGTGCTGTTCTTAGCCTGAATTAACACTTGCTGATA
This sequence comes from Peromyscus maniculatus bairdii, assembly GCF_049852395.1. NCBI lineage: Eukaryota > Metazoa > Chordata > Mammalia > Rodentia > Cricetidae > Peromyscus > Peromyscus maniculatus. The sequence goes on from NC_134862.1 coordinate 6,340,105, forward strand.
GAACTTGAATGTAAACGTGATTCAACTCCGTTTAGGAACTTTAATTAAACCCTAGTGTGCCATGCAAGAAAAACACTCTGTTTTAGAGAAAACAGCATTCTTTAACTCTACTGTTTTTCCTATAGGGCACGTACAGTTAGCTAGCTCAGAATAAAAGAACTGTGCTTCCAACACAAACGGGGCATATCTAGTTCAACTCAGTATTGGAAACTGAGTAAAACAGGAGCTTCTCTTCAGTCCAATACACTCTACTGGCTGGGAACAGACGCGAATGCTATTTGCACTGTATATGGCCAGAATAGCACAAGTGTGCTGTTCTTAGCCTGAATGAACACTTGCTGCTAGAACTTGAATCTAAACGTGATTCAACTCCGTTTAGGAACTTTAATTAAACCCTAGTGTGCCATGCAAGAAAAACACTCTGTTTTAGAGAAAACAGCATTCTTTCACTCTACTGTGTTTCCTATAGGGCACATACAGTGAGCTAGCTCAGAACAAAAGAACTGTGCTTCCTACACAAACGGGGCATATCTAGTTCAACTCAGTATTGGAAACTGAGTAAAACAGGAGCTTCTCTTCAGTCCAATACACTGTACTGGCTGGGAACAGACGCGAATGCTATTTGCACTGTATATGGCCAGAAAAGCACAAGTGTGCTGTTCTTAGCCTGAATGAACACTAGCTGCTCGAACTTGAATCTAAACGTGATTCAACTCCGTTTAGGAAGTTTAATTGAACCCTAGTGTGCCATGCAAGAAAAACACACTGTTTTAGAGAAAACAGCATTCTTTCACTCTACTGTGTTTCCTATAGGGCTCATACAGTGAGCTAGCTCAGAACAAAAGAACTGTGCTTCCTACACAAACGGGGCATATCTAGTTCAACTCAGTATTGGAAACTGAGTAAAACAGGAGCTTCTCTTCAGTCCAATACACTGTACTGGCAGGGAACAGACGCGAATGCTATTTGCACCTTATATGGCCAGAAAAGCACAAGTGTGCTGTTCTTAGCCTGAATGAACACTTGCTGCTAGAACTTGAATCTCAACGTGATTCAACTCCGTTTAGGAAGTTTAATTGAACCCTAGTGTGCCATGCAAGAAAAACACTCTGTTTTAGAGAAAACAGCATTCTTTCACTCTACTGTGTTTCCTATAGGGCCAGTACAGTGAGCTAGCTCAGAAAAAAGAACTGTGCTTCCTACACAAACGGGGCATATCTAGTTCAACTCAGTATTGGAAACTAAGTAAAACAGGAGCTTCTCTTCAGTCCAATACACTGTATTTGCTGGGAACAGACGCGAGTGCTATTTGCACTGTTCATGGCCAGAATAGCACAATAGTGGTGTTCTTACCCTGAATTAATACTTAATGCTAGAAATTGAAACTGAATGTGATTCAACTCCGTTTAGTAAGTTGTATTGAACCCCAGTAGGCCTACAAGAAAAACACTCTGCTTTTGAGAAACAGGCACTCTTGCAATCTACTGTGTTTCCTATAGGGCCAGTACAGTGAGCTAGCTCAGAACAAAAGAACTGTGCTTCCTACACAAACGGGGCATATCTAGTTCAACTCAGTATTGGAAACTGAGTAAAACAGGAGCTTCTCTTCAGTCCAATACACTGTACTGGCTGGGAACAGACGCGAATGCTATTTGCACTGTATATGGCCAGAAAAGCACAAGTGTGCTGTTCTTAGCCTGAATGAACACTTGCTGCTAGAACTTGAATCTCAACGTGATTCAACTCCGTTTAGGAAGTTTAATTGAACCCTAGTGTGCCATGCAAGAAAAACACTCTGTTTTCCGAGAAAACAGCATTCTTTCACTCTACTGTGTTTCCTATAGGGCCCGTAAGTGAGCTAGCTCAGAACAAAAGAACTGTGCTTTCTACACAAACGGGGCATATCTAGTTCAACTCAGTATTGGAAACTGAGTAAAACAGGAGCTTCTCTTCAGTCCAATACACTGTACTGGCTGGGAACAGACGCGAATGCTATTTGCACTGTATATGGCCAGAATAGCACAAGTGTGCTGTTCTTAGCCCTAATGAACACTTGCTGTTAGAACTTGAATCTCAACGTGATTCAACTCCGTTTAGGAAGTTTAATTGAACCCTAGTGTGCCATGCAAGAAAAACACTCTGTTTTAGAGAAAACAGCATTCTTTCACTCTACTGTGTTTCCTATAGGGCACGTACAGTGAGCTAGCTCAGAACAAAAGAACTGTGCTTCCTACACAAACGGGGCATATCTAGTTCAACTCAGTATTGGAAACTGAGTAAAACAGGAGCTTCTCTTCAGTCCAATACACTGTACTGGCAGGGAACAGACGCGAATGCTATTTGCACCTTATATGGCCAGAAAAGCACAAGTGTGCTGTTCTTAGCCTGAATGAACACTTGCTGCTAGAACTTGAATCGCAACGTGATTCAACTCCGTTTAGGAAGTTTAATTGAACCCTAGTGTGCCATGCAAGAAAAACACTCTGTTTTAGAGAAAACAGCATTCTTTCACTCTACTGTGTTTCCTATAGGGCCCGTAAGTGAGCTAGCTCAGAACAAAAGAACTGTGCTTTCTACACAAACGGGGCATATCTAGTTCAACTCAGTATTGGAAACTGAGTAAAACAGGAGCTTCTCTTCAGTCCAATACACTGTACTGGCTGGGAACAGACGCGAATGCTATTTGCACTGTATATGGCCAGAAAAGCACAAGTGTGCTGTTCTTAGCCTAAATGAACACTTGCTGCTAGAACTTGAATCTCAACGTGATTCAACTCCGTTTAGGAAGTTTAATTGAACCCTAGTGTGCCATGCAAGAAAAACACTCTGTTTTAGAGAAAACAGCATTCTTTCACTCTACTGTGTTTCCTATAGGGCCCGTAAGTGAGGTAGCTCAGAACAAAAGAACTGTGCTTTCTACACAAACGGGGCATATCTAGTTCAACTCAGTATTGGAAACTGAGTAAAACAGGAGCTTCTCTTCAGTCCAATACACTGTACTGGCTCGGAAAAGCCGCGAATGCTATTTGCTCTGCATATGGTTAGAAAAGCACAAGGCTGCTGTTCCTAGCCTGAAAAAAACTTGCTGCTAGAACTTGAATCTCAACGTGATTCAACTCCGTTTAGGAAGTTTAATTGAACCCTAGTGTGCCATGCAAGAAAAACACTCTGTTTTAGAGAAAACAGCATTCTTTCACTCTACTGTGTTTCCTATAGTGCACGTACAGTGAGCTAGCTCAGAACAAAAGAACTGTGCTTCCTACACAAACGGGGCATATCTAGTTCAACTCAGTATTGAAAACTGATTAAAACAGGAACTTCTCTTCAGTCCAATACACTGTACTGGCTGGGAACAGACGCGAATGCTATTTGCACTGTATATGGCCAGAATAGCACAAGTGTGCTGTTCTTAGCCTGAATTAACACTTGCTGATAGAACTTGAATGTAAACGTGATTCAACTCCGTTAAGGAACTTTAATTAAACCCTAGTGTGCCATGCAAGAAAAACACTCTGTTTTAGAGAAAACAGCATTCTTTCACTCTACTGTGTTTCCTATAGGGCCCGTAAGTGAGCTAGCTCAGAACAAAAGAACTGTGCTTTCTACACAAACGGGGCATATCTAGTTCAACTCATTATTGGAAACTGAGTATAACAGGAGCTTCTCTTCAGTCCAATACACTGTACTGGATGGGATCAGACGCGAATGGTATTTGCACTGTATATGGCAAGAATAGCACAAGTGTGCTGTTCTTACCCTAATGAACACTTGCTGCTAGAACTTGAATCTCAACGTGATTCAACTCCGTTTAGGAAGTTTAATTGAACCCTAGTGTACCATGCAAGAAAAACACTCTGTTTTAGAGAAAACAGCATTCTTTCACTCTACCGTGTTTCCTATAGGGCACGTACAGTGAGCTAGCTCAGAACAAAAGAACTGTGCTTCCTACACAAACGGGGCATATCTAGTTCAATTCAGTATTGTAAACTGATTAAAACAGGAACTTCTCTTCAGTCCAATACACTGTACTGGCTGGGAACAGACGCGAATGCTATATGCACTGTATATCGCCAGAATAGCACAAGTGTGCTGTTCTTAGCCTGAATTTACACTTGCTGATAGAACTTGAATGTAAACGTGATTCAACTCCGTTTAGGAACTTTAATTAAACCCTAGTGTACCATGCAAGAAAAACACTCTGTTTTAGAGAAAACAGCATTCTTTCACTGTACTGTGTTTCCTATAGGGCACGTACAGTGAGTTAGCTCAGAAAAAAAGAACTGTGCTTCCTACACAAACGGGGCATATCTAGTTCAACTCAGTATTGGAAACTGAGTAAAACAGGAGCTTCTCTTCAGTCCAATACACTGTACTGGCTGGGAACAGACGCGAATGCTATTTGCATTGTATATGGCCAGAAAAGCACATGTGTGCTGTTCTTAGCCTGAATGAACACTTGCTGCTAGAACTTGAATCTCAACGTGATTCAACTCCGTTTAGGAAGTTTAATTGAACCCTAGTGTGCCATGCAAGAAAAACACTCTGTTTTCCGAGAAAACAGCATTCTTTCACTCTACTGTGTTTCCTATAGGGCACGTACAGTGAGCTAGCTCAGAACAAAAGAACTGTGCTTTCTACACAAACGGGGCATATCTAGTTCAACTCAGTATTGGAAACTGAGTAAAACAGGAGCTTCTCTTCAGTCCAATACTCTGTACTGGCTGGGAACAGACGCGAATGCTATTTGCATTGTATATGGCCAGAAAAGCACAAGTGTGCTGTTCTTAGCCTGAATGAACACTTGCTGCTAGAACTTGAATCTCAACGTGATTCAACTCCGTTTAGGAAGTTTAATTGAACCCTAGTGTGCCATGCAAGAAAAACATTCTGTTTTAGAGAAAACAGCATTCTTTCACTCTACTGTGTTTTCTATAGGGCACGTAAGTGAGCTAGCTCAGAACAAAAGAACTGTGCTTTCTACACAAACGGGGCATATCTAGTTCAACTCAGTATTGGAAACTGAGTAAAACAGGAGCTTCTCTTCAGTCCAATACACTGTACTGGCTGGGAACAGACGCGAATGCTATTTGCACTGTATATGGCCAGAAAAGCACAAGTGTGCTGTCCTTAGCCTGAATGAACACTTGCTGCTAGAACTTGAATCTCAACGTGATTCAACTCCGTTTAGGAAGTTTAATTGAACCCTAGTGTGCCATGCAAGAAAAACACTCTGTTTTAGAGAAAACAGCATTCTTTCACTCTACTGTGTTTCCTATAGGGCACGTACAGTGAGCTAGCTCAGAACAAAAGAACTGTGCTTCCTACACAAACGGGGCATATCTAGTTCAACTCAGTATTGAAAACTGATTAAAACAGGAACTTCTCTTAAGTCCAATACACTGTACTGGCTGGGAACAGACGCGAATGCTATTTGCACTGTATATGGCCAGAATAGCACAAGTGTGCTGTTCTTAGCCTGAATTAACACTTGCTGATAGAACTTGAATGTAAACGTGATTCAACTCCGTTTAGGAACTTTAATTAAACCCTAGTGTGCCATGCAAGAAAAACACTCTGTTTTAGAGAAAACAGCATTCTTTAACTCTACTGTGTTTCCTATAGGGCACGTACAGTTAGCTAGCTCAGAATAAAAGAACTGTGCTTCCAACACAAACGGGGCATATCTAGTTCAACTCAGTATTGGAAACTGAGTAAAACAGGAGCTTCTCTTCAGTCCAATACACTCTACTGGCTGGGAACAGACGCGAATGCTATTTGCACTGTATATGGCCAGAATAGCACAAGTGTTCTGTTCTTAGCCTGAATGAACACTTGCTGCTAGAACTTGAATCTAAACGTGATTCAACTCCGTTTAGGAACTTTAATTAAACCCTAGTGTGCCATGCAAGAAAAACACTCTGTTTTAGAGAAAACAGCATTCTTTCACTCTACTGTGTTTCCTATAGGGCACATACAGTGAGCTAGCTCAGAACAAAAGAACTGTGCTTCCTACACAAACGGGGCATATCTAGTTCAACTCAGTATTGGAAACTGAGTAAAACAGGAGCTTCTCTTCAGTCCAATACACTGTACTGGCTGGGAACAGACGCGAATGCTATTTGCACTGTATATGGCCAGAAAAGCACAAGTGTGCTGTTCTTAGTCTGAATGAACACTAGCTGCTCGAACTTGAATCTAAACGTGATTCAACTCCGTTTAGGAAGTTTAATTGAACCCTAGTGTGCCATGCAAGAAAAACACACTGTTTTAGAGAAAACAGCATTCTTTCACTCTACTGTGTTTCCTATAGGGCTCATACAGTGAGCTAGCTCAGAACAAAAGAACTGTGCTTCCTACACAAACGGGGCATATCTAGTTCAACTCAGTATTGGAAACTGAGTAAAACAGGAGCTTCTCTTCAGTCCAATACACTGTACTGGCAGGGAACAGACGCGAATGCTATTTGCACCTTATATGGCCAGAAAAGCACAAGTGTGCTGTTCTTAGCCTGAATGAACACTTGCTGCTAGAACTTGAATCTCAACGTGATTCAACTCCGTTTAGGAAGTTTAATTGAACCCTAGTGTGCCATGCAAGAAAAACACTCTGTTTTAGAGAAAACAGCATTCTTTCACTCTACTGTGTTTCCTATAGGGCCAGTACAGTGAGCTAGCTCAGAAAAAAGAACTGTGCTTCCTACACAAACGGGGCATATCTAGTTCAACTCAGTATTGGAAACTAAGTAAAACAGGAGCTTCTCTTCAGTCCAAAACACTGTATTTGCTGGGAACAGACGCGAGTGCTATTTGCACTGTTCATGGCCAGAATAGCACAATAGTGGTGTTCTTACCCTGAATTAATACTTAATGCTAGAAATTGAAACTGAATGTGATTCAACTCCGTTTAGTAAGTTGTATTGAACCCCAGTAGGCCTACAAGAAAAACACTCTGCTTTTGAGAAACAGGCACTCTTGCAATCTACTGTGTTTCCTATAGGGCCAGTACAGTGAGCTAGCTCAGAACAAAAGAACTGTGCTTCCTACACAAACGGGGCATATCTAGTTCAACTCAGTATTGGAAACTGAGTAAAACAGGAGCTTCTCTTCAGTCCAATACACTGTACTGGCTGGGAACAGACGCGAATGCTATTTGCACTGTATATGGCCAGAAAAGCACAAGTGTGCTGTTCTTAGCCTGAATGAACACTTGCTGCTAGAACTTGAATCTCAACGTGATTCAACTCCGTTTAGGAAGTTTAATTGAACCCTAGTGTGCCATGCAAGAAAAACACTCTGTTTTCCGAGAAAACAGCATTCTTTCACTCTACTGTGTTTCCTATAGGGCCCGTAAGTGAGCTAGCTCAGAACAAAAGAACTGTGCTTTCTACACAAACGGGGCATATCTAGTTCAACTCAGTATTGGAAACTGAGTAAAACAGGAGCTTCTCTTCAGTCCAATACACTGTACTGGCTGGGAACAGACGCGAATGCTATTTGCACTGTATATGGCCAGAATAGCACAAGTGTGCTGTTCTTAGCCCTAATGAACACTTGCTGTTAGAACTTGAATCTCAACGTGATTCAACTCCGTTTAGGAAGTTTAATTGAACCCTAGTGTGCCATGCAAGAAAAACACTCTGTTTTAGAGAAAACAGCATTCTTTCACTCTACTGTGTTTCCTATAGGGCACGTACAGTGAGCTAGCTCAGAACAAAAGAACTGTGCTTCCTACACAAACGGGGCATATCTAGTTCAACTCAGTATTGGAAACTGAGTAAAACAGGAGCTTCTCTTCAGTCCAATACACTGTACTGGCAGGGAACAGACGCGAATGCTATTTGCACCTTATATGGCCAGAAAAGCACAAGTGTGCTGTTCTTAGCCTGAATGAACACTTGCTGCTAGAACTTGAATCTCAACGTGATTCAACTCCGTTTAGGAAGTTTAATTGAACCCTAGTGTGCCATGCAAGAAAAACACTCTGTTTTAGAGAAAACAGCATTCTTTCACTCTACTGTGTTTCCTATAGGGCCCGTAAGTGAGCTAGCTCAGAACAAAAGAACTGTGCTTTCTACACAAACGGGGCATATCTAGTTCAACTCAGTATTGGAAACTGAGTAAAACAGGAGCTTCTCTTCAGTCCAATACACTGTACTGGCTGGGAACAGACGCGAATGCTATTTGCACTGTATATGGCCAGAAAAGCACAAGTGTGCTGTTCTTAGCCTAAATGAACACTTGCTGCTAGAACTTGAATCTCAACGTGATTCAACTCCGTTTAGGAAGTTTAATTGAACCCTAGTGTGCCATGCAAGAAAAACACTCTGTTTTAGAGAAAACAGCATTCTTTCACTCTACTGTGTTTCCTATAGGGCCCGTAAGTGAGGTAGCTCAGAACAAAAGAACTGTGCTTTCTACACAAACGGGGCATATCTAGTTCAACTCAGTATTGGAAACTGAGTAAAACAGGAGCTTCTCTTCAGTCCAATACACTGTACTGGCTCGGAAAAGCCGCGAATGCTATTTGCTCTGCATATGGTTAGAAAAGCACAAGGCTGCTGTTCCTAGCCTGAAAAAAACTTGCTGCTAGAACTTGAATCTCAACGTGATTCAACTCCGTTTAGGAAGTTTAATTGAACCCTAGTGTGCCATGCAAGAAAAACACTCTGTTTTAGAGAAAACAGCATTCTTTCACTCTACTGTGTTTCCTATAGTGCACGTACAGTGAGCTAGCTCAGAACAAAAGAACTGTGCTTCCTACACAAACGGGGCATATCTAGTTCAACTCAGTATTGAAAACTGATTAAAACAGGAACTTCTCTTCAGTCCAATACACTGTACTGGCTGGGAACAGACGCGAATGCTATTTGCACTGTATATGGCAAGAATAGCACAAGTGTGCTGTTCTTACCCTAATGAACACTTGCTGTTAGAACTTGAATCTCAACGTGATTCAACTCCGTTTAGGAAGTTTAATTGAACCCTAGTGTGCCATGCAAGAAAAACACTCTGTTTTAGAGAAAACAGCATTCTTTCACTCTACTGTGTTTCCTATAGGGCCCGTAAGTGAGCTAGCTCAGAACAAAAGAACTGTGCTTTCTACACAAACGGGGAATATCTAGTTCAACTCATTATTGGAAACTGAGTAAAACAGGAGCTTCTCTTCAGTCCAATACACTGTACTGGCTGGGAACAGACGCGAATGCTATTTGCATTGTATATGGCCAGAAAAGCACAAGTGTGCTGTTCTTAGCCTGAATGAACACTTGCTGCTAGAACTTGAATCTAATCGTGATTCAACTCCGTTTAGGAACTTTAATTAAACCCTAGTGTGCCATGCAAGAAAAACACTCTGTTTTAGAGAAAACAGCATTCTTTCACTCTACTGTGTTTCCTATAGGGCCCGTAAATGAGCTAGCTCAGAACAAAAGAACTGTGCTTTCTACAAAAACGGGGCATATCTAGTTCAACTCAGTATTGGAAACTGAGTAAAACAGGAGCTTCTCTTCAGTCCAATACACTGTACTGATTGGGAACAGACGCGAATGCTATTTGCACTGTATATGGCCAGAAAAGCACAAGTGTGCTGTTCTTAGCCTGAATGAACACTAGCTGCTCGAACTTGAATCTAAACGTGATTCAACTCCGTTTAGGAACTTTAATTAAACCCTAGTGTGCCATGCAAGAAAAACACTCTGTTTTAGAGAAAACAGCATTCTTTCACTCTACTGTGTTTCCTATAGGGCACATACAGTGAGCTAGCTCAGAACAAAAGAACTGTGCTTTCTACACAAACGGGGCATATCTAGTTCAACTCAGTATTGGAAACTGAGTAAAACAGGAGCTTCTCTTCAGTCCAATACACTGTACTGGCTGGGAACAGACGCAAATGCTATTTGCACCTTATATGGCCAGAAAAGCACAAGTGTGCTGTTCTTAGCCTGAATGAACACTTGCTGCTAGAACTTGAATCTCAACGTGATTCAACTCCGTTTAGGAAGTTTAATTGAACCCTAGTGTGCCATGCAAGAAAAACACTCTGTTTTAGAGAAAACAGCATTCTTTAACTCTACTGTGTTTCCTATAGGGCACGTACAGTTAGCTAGCTCAGAATAAAAGAACTGTGCTTCCAACACAAACGGGGCATATCTAGTTCAACTCAGTATTGGAAACTGAGTAAAACAGGAGCTTCTCTTCAGTCCAATACACTCTACTGGCTGGGAACAGACGCGAATGCTATTTGCACTGTATATGGCCAGAATAGCACAAGTGTGCTGTTCTTAGCCTGAATGAACACTTGCTGCTAGAACTTGAATCTAAACGTGATTCAACTCCTTTTAGGAACTTTAATTAAACCCTAGTGTGCCATGCAAGAAAAACACTCTGTTTTAGAGAAAACAGCATTCTTTCACTCTACTGTGTTTCCTATAGGGCACGTACAGTGAGCTAGCTCAGAACAAAAGAACTGTGCTTCCTACACAAACGGGGCATATCTAGTTCAACTCAGTATTGGAAACTGAGTAAAACAGGAGCTTCTCTTCAGTCCAATACACTGTACTGGCAGGGAACAGACGCGAATGCTATTTGCACCTTATATGGCCAGAAAAGCACAAGTGTGCTGTTCTTAGCCTGAATGAACACTTGCTGCTAGAACTTGAATCTCAACGTGATTCAACTCCGTTTAGGAAGTTTAATTGAACCCTAGTGTGCCATGCAAGAAAAACACTCTGTTTTAGAGAAAACAGCATTCTTTCACTCTACTGTGTTTCCTATAGGGCCCGTAAGTGAGCTAGCTCAGAACAAAAGAACTGTGCTTTCTACACAAACGGGGCATATCTAGTTCAACTCAGTATTGGAAACTGAGTAAAACAGGAGCTTCTCTTCAGTCCAATACACTGTACTGGCTGGGAACAGACGCGAATGCTATTTGCACTGTATATGGCCAGAAAAGCACAAGTGTGCTGTTCTTAGCCTAAATGAACACTTGCTGCTAGAACTTGAATCTCAACGTGATTCAACTCCGTTTAGGAAGTTTAATTGAACCCTAGTGTGCCATGCAAGAAAAACACTCTGTTTTAGAGAAAACAGCATTCTTTCACTCTACTGTGTTTCCTATAGGGCCCGTAAGTGAGGTAGCTCAGAACAAAAGAACTGTGCTTTCTACACAAACGGGGCATATCTAGTTCAACTCAGTATTGGAAACTGAGTAAAACAGGAGCTTCTCTTCAGTCCAATACACTGTACTGGCTCGGAAAAGCCGCGAATGCTATTTGCTCTGCATATGGTTAGAAAAGCACAAGGCTGCTGTTCCTAGCCTGAAAAAAACTTGCTGCTAGAACTTGAATCTCAACGTGATTCAACTCCGTTTAGGAAGTTTAATTGAACCCTAGTGTGCCATGCAAGAAAAACACTCTGTTTTAGAGAAAACAGCATTCTTTCACTCTACTGTGTTTCCTATAGTGCACGTACAGTGAGCTAGCTCAGAACAAAAGAACTGTGCTTCCTACACAAACGGGGCATATCTAGTTCAACTCAGTATTGAAAACTGATTAAAACAGGAACTTCTCTTCAGTCCAATACACTGTACTGGCTGGGAACAGACGCGAATGCTATTTGCACTGTATATGGCCAGAATAGCACAAGTGTGCTGTTCTTAGCCTGAATTAACACTTGCTGATAGAACTTGAATGTAAACGTGATTCAACTCCGTTAAGGAACTTTAATTAAACCCTAGTGTGCCATGCAAGAAAAACACTCTGTTTTAGAGAAAACAGCATTCTTTCACTCTACTGTGTTTCCTATAGGGCCCGTAAGTGAGCTAGCTCAGAACAAAAGAACTGTGCTTTCTACACAAACGGGGCATATCTAGTTCAACTCATTATTGGAAACTGAGTATAACAGGAGCTTCTCTTCAGTCCAATACACTGTACTGGATGGGAACAGACGCGAATGGTATTTGCACTGTATATGGCAAGAATAGCACAAGTGTGCTGTTCTTACCCTAATGAACACTTGCTGTTAGAACTTGAATCTCAACGTGATTCAACTCCGTTTAGGAAGTTTAATTGAACCCTAGTGTGCCATGCAAGAAAAACACTCTGTTTTAGAGAAAACAGCATTCTTTCACTCTACTGTGTTTCCTATAGGGCCCGTAAGTGAGCTAGCTCAGAACAAAAGAACTGTGCTTTCTACACAAACGGGGAATATCTAGTTCAACTCATTATTGGAAACTGAGTAAAACAGGAGCTTCTCTTCAGTCCAATACACTGTACTGGCTGGGAACAGACGCGAATGCTATTTGCATTGTATATGGCCAGAAAAGCACAAGTGTGCTGTTCTTAGCCTGAATGAACACTTGCTGCTAGAACTTGAATCTAATCGTGATTCAACTCCGTTTAGGAACTTTAATTAAACCCTAGTGTGCCATGCAAGAAAAACACTCTGTTTTAGAGAAAACAGCATTCTTTAACTCTACTGTGTTTCCTATAGGGCACGTACAGTGAGCTAGCTCAGAACAAAAGAACTGTGCTTCCTACACAAACGGGGCATATCTAGTTCAACTCAGTATTGGAAACTGAGTAAAACAGGAGCTTCTCTTAAGTCCAATACACTGTACTGGCTGGGAACAGACGCGAATGCTATTTGCACTGTATATGGCCAGAATAGCACAAGTGTGCTGTTCTTAGCCTGAATGAACACTTGCTGCTAGAACTTGAATCTAATCGTGATTCAACTCCGTTTAGGAACTTTAATTAAACCCTAGTGTGCCATGCAAGAAAAACACTCTGTTTTAGAGAAAACAGCATTCTTTCACTCTACTGTGTTTCCTATAGGACACATACAGTGAGCTAGCTCAGAACAAAAGAACTGTGTTTCCTACACAAACGGGGCATATCTATTTCAACTCAGTATTGGAAACTGAGTAAAACAGGAGCTTCTCTTCAGTCCAATACACTGTACTGGCTGGGAACAGACGCGAATGCTATTTGCACTGTATATGGTCAGAATAGCACAAGTGTGCTGTTCTTAGCCTGAATGAACACTTGCTGCTAGAACTTGAATCTCAACGTGATTCAACTCCGTTTAGGAAGTTTAATTGAACCCTAGTGTGCCATGCAAGAAAAACACTCTGTTTTAGAGAAAACAGCATTCTTTCACTCTACTGTGTTTCCTATAGGGCCCGTAAATGAGCTAGCTCAGAACAAAAGAACTGTGCTTTCTACAAAAACGGGGCATATCTAGTTCAACTCAGTATTGGAAACTGAGTAAAACAGGAGCTTCTCTTCAGTCCAATACACTGTACTGATTGGGAACAGACGCGAATGCTATTTGCACTGTATATGGCCAGAAAAGCACAAGTGTGCTGTTCTTAGCCTGAATGAACACTAGCTGCTCGAACTTGAATCTAAACGTGATTCAACTCCGTTTAGGAACTTTAATTAAACCCTAGTGTGCCATGCAAGAAAAACACTCTGTTTTAGAGAAAACAGCATTCTTTCACTCTACTGTGTTTCCTATAGGGCACATACAGTGAGCTAGCTCAGAACAAAAGAACTGTGCTTTCTACACAAACGGGGCATATCTAGTTCAACTCAGTATTGGACACTGAGTAAAACAGGAGCTTCTCTTCAGTCCAATAGACTGTACTGGCTGGGAACAGACGCAAATGCTATTTGCACCTTATATGGCCAGAAAAGCACAAGTGTGCTGTTCTTAGCCTGAATGAACACTTGCTGCTAGAACTTGAATCTCAACGTGATTCAACTCCGTTTAGGAAGTTTAATTGAACCCTAGTGTGCCATGCAAGAAAAACACTCTGTTTTAGAGAAAACAGCATTCTTTAACTCTACTGTGTTTCCTATAGGGCACGTACAGTTAGCTAGCTCAGAATAAAAGAACTGTGCTTCCAACACAAACGGGGCATATCTAGTTCAACTCAGTATTGGAAACTGAGTAAAACAGGAGCTTCTCTTCAGTCCAATACACTCTACTGGCTGGGAACAGACGCGAATGCTATTTGCACTGTATATGGCCAGAATAGCACAAGTGTGCTGTTCTTAGCCTGAATGAACACTTGCTGCTAGAACTTGAATCTAAACGTGATTCAACTCCGTTTAGGAACTTTAATTAAACCCTAGTGTGCCATGCAAGAAAAACACTCTGTTTTAGAGAAAACAGCATTCTTTCACTCTACTGTGTTTCCTATAGGGCACATACAGTGAGCTAGCTCAGAACAAAAGAACTGTGCTTCCTACACAAACGGGGCATATCTAGTTCAACTCAGTATTGGAAACTGAGTAAAACAGGAGCTTCTCTTCAGTCCAATACACTGTACTGGCTGGGAACAGACGCGAATGCTATTTGCACTGTATATGGCCAGAAAAGCACAAGTGTGCTGTTCTTAGCCTGAATGAACACTAGCTGCTCGAACTTGAATCTAAACGTGATTCAACTCCGTTTAGGAAGTTTAATTGAACCCTAGTGTGCCATGCAAGAAAAACACACTGTTTTAGAGAAAACAGCATTCTTTCACTCTACTGTGTTTCCTATAGGGCTCATACAGTGAGCTAGCTCAGAACAAAAGAACTGTGCTTCCTACACAAACGGGGCATATCTAGTTCAACTCAGTATTGCAAACTGAGTAAAACAGGAGCTTCTCTTCAGTCCAATACACTGTACTGGCAGGGAACAGACGCGAATGCTATTTGCACCTTATATGGCCAGAAAAGCACAAGTGTGCTGTTCTTAGCCTGAATGAACACTTGCTGCTAGAACTTGAATCTCAACGTGATTCAACTCCGTTTAGGAAGTTTAATTGAACCCTAGTGTGCCATGCAAGAAAAACACTCTGTTTTAGAGAAAACAGCATTCTTTCACTCTACTGTGTTTCCTATAGGGCCAGTACAGTGAGCTAGCTCAGAAAAAAGAACTGTGCTTCCTACACAAACGGGGCATATCTAGTTCAACTCAGTATTGGAAACTAAGTAAAACAGGAGCTTCTCTTCAGTCCAATACACTGTATTTGCTGGGAACAGACGCGAGTGCTATTTGCACTGTTCATGGCCAGAATAGCACAATAGTGGTGTTCTTACCCTGAATTAATACTTAATGCTAGAAATTGAAACTGAATGTGATTCAACTCCGTTTAGTAAGTTGTATTGAACCCCAGTAGGCCTACAAGAAAAACACTCTGCTTTTGAGAAACAGGCACTCTTGCAATCTACTGTGTTTCCTATAGGGCCAGTACAGTGAGCTAGCTCAGAACAAAAGAACTGTGCTTCCTACACAAACGGGGCATATCTAGTTCAACTCAGTATTGGAAACTGAGTAAAACAGGAGCTTCTCTTCAGTCCAATACACTGTACTGGCTGGGAACAGACGCGAATGCTATTTGCACTGTATATGGCCAGAAAAGCACAAGTGTGCTGTTCTTAGCCTGAATGAACACTTGCTGCTAGAACTTGAATCTCAACGTGATTCAACTCCGTTTAGGAAGTTTAATTGAACCCTAGTGTGCCATGCAAGAAAAACACTCTGTTTTCCGAGAAAACAGCATTCTTTCACTCTACTGTGTTTCCTATAGGGCCCGTAAGTGAGCTAGCTCAGAACAAAAGAACTGTGCTTTCTACACAAACGGGGCATATCTAGTTCAACTCAGTATTGGAAACTGAGTAAAACAGGAGCTTCTCTTCAGTCCAATACACTGTACTGGCTGGGAACAGACGCGAATGCTATTTGCACTGTATATGGCCAGAATAGCACAAGTGTGCTGTTCTTAGCCCTAATGAACACTTGCTGTTAGAACTTGAATCTCAACGTGATTCAACTCCGTTTAGGAAGTTTAATTGAACCCTAGTGTGCCATGCAAGAAAAACACTCTGTTTTAGAGAAAACAGCATTCTTTCACTCTACTGTGTTTCCTATAGGGCCCGTAAGTGAGGTAGCTCAGAACAAAAGAACTGTGCTTTCTACACAAACGGGGCATATCTAGTTCAACTCAGTATTGGAAACTGAGTAAAACAGGAGCTTCTCTTCAGTCCAATACACTGTACTGGCTCGGAAAAGCCGCGAATGCTATTTGCTCTGCATATGGCCAGAAAAGCACAAGGCTGCTGTTCCTAGCCTGAAAAAAACTTGCTGCTAGAACTTGAATCTCAACGTGATTCAACTCCGTTTAGGAAGTTTAATTGAACCCTAGTGTGCCGTGCAAGAAAAACACTCTGTTTTAGAGAAAACAGCATTCTTTCACTCTACTGTGTTTCCTATAGGGCACATACAGTGAGCTAGCTCAGAACAAAAGAACTGTGCTTCCTACACAAACGGGGCATATCTAGTTCAACTCAGTATTGAAAACTGATTAAAACAGGAACTTCTCTTCAGTCCAATACACTGTACTGGCTGGGAACAGACGCGAATGCTATTTGCACTGTATATGGCCAGAATAGCACAAGTGTGCTGTTCTTAGCCTGAATTAACACTTGCTGATAGAACTTGAATGTAAACGTGATTCAACTCCGTTAAGGAACTTTAATTAAACCCTAGTGTGCCATGCAAGAAAAACACTCTGTTTTAGAGAAAACAGCATTCTTTCACTCTACTGTGTTTCCTATAGGGTCCGTAAGTGAGCTAGCTCAGAACAAAAGAACTGTGCTTTCTACACAAACGGGGCATATCTAGTTCAACTCAGTATTGGAAACTGAGTATAACAGGAGCTTCTCTTCAGTCCAATACACTGTACTGGATGGGAACAGACGCGAATGGTATTTGCACTGTATATGGCAAGAATAGCACAAGTGTGCTGTTCTTACCCTAATGAACACGTGCTGTTAGAACTTGAATCTCAACGTGATTCAACTCCGTTTAGGAAGTTTAATTGAACCCTAGTGTGCCATGCAAGAAAAACACTCTGTTTTAGAGAAAACAGCATTCTTTCACTCTACTGTGTTTCCTATAGGGCCCGTAAGTGAGCTAGCTCAGAACAAAAGAACTGTGCTTTCTACACAATCGGGGAATATCTAGTTCAACTCATTATTGGAAACTGAGTAAAACAGGAGCTTCTCTTCAGTCCAATACACTGTACTGGCTGGGAACAGACGCGAATGCTATTTGCATTGTATATGGCCAGAAAAGCACAAGTGTGCTGTTCTTAGCCTGAATGAACACTTGCTGCTAGAACTTGAATCTAATCGTGATTCAACTCCGTTTAGGAACTTTAATTAAACCCTAGTGTGCCATGCAAGAAAAACACTCTGTTTTAGAGAAAACAGCATTCTTTAACTCTACTGTGTTTCCTATAGGGCACGTACAGTGAGCTAGCTCAGAACAAAAGAACTGTGCTTCCTACACAAACGGGGCATATCTAGTTCAACTCAGTATTGGAAACTGAGTAAAACAGGAGCTTCTCTTCAGTCCAATACACTGTACTGGCTGGGAACAGACGCGAATGCTATTTGCACTGTATATGGCCAGAATAGCACAAGTGTGCTGTTCTTAGCCTGAATGAACACTTGCTGCTAGAACTTGAATCTAATCCTGATTCAACTCCGTTTAGGAACTTTAATTAAACCCTAGTGTGCCATGCAAGAAAAACACTCTGTTTTAGAGAAAACAGCATTCTTTCACTCTACTGTGTTTCCTATAGGGCACATACAGTGAGCTAGCTCAGAACAAAAGAACTGTGTTTCCTACACAAACGGGGCATATCTATTTCAACGCAGTATTGGAAACTGAGTAAAACAGGAGCTTCTCTTCAGTCCAATACACTGTACTGGCTGGGAACAGACGCGAATGCTATTTGCACTGTATATGGTCAGAATAGCACAAGTGTGCTGTTCTTAGCCTGAATGAACACTTGCTGCTAGAACTTGAATCTCAACGTGATTCAACTCCGTTTAGGAAGTTTAATTGAACCCTAGTGTGCCATGCAAGAAAAACACTCTGTTTTAGAGAAAACAGCATTCTTTCACTCTACTGTGTTTCCTATAGGGCCCGTAAATGAGCTAGCTCAGAACAAAAGAACTGTGCTTTCTACAAAAACGGGGCATATCTAGTTCAACTCAGTATTGGAAACTGAGTAAAACAGGAGCTTCTCTTCAGTCCAATACACTGTACTGATTGGGAACAGACGCGAATGCTATTTGCACTGTATATGGCCAGAAAAGCACAAGTGTGCTGTTCTTAGCCTGAATGAACACTAGCTGCTCGAACTTGAATCTCAACGTGATTCAACTCCGTTTAGGAACTTTAATTAAACCCTAGTGTGCCATGCAAGAAAAACACTCTGTTTTAGAGAAAACAGCATTCTTTCACTCTACTGTGTTTCCTATAGGGCACATACAGTGAGCTAGCTCAGAACAAAAGAACTGTGCTTTCTACACAAACGGGGCATATCTAGTTCAACTCAGTATTGGAAACTGAGTAAAACAGGAGCTTCTCTTCAGTCCAATACACTGTACTGGCTGGGAACAGACGCAAATGCTATTTCCACCTTATATGGCCAGAAAAGCACAAGTGTGCTGTTCTTAGCCTGAATGAACACTTGCTGCTAGAACTTGAATCTCAAAGTGATTCAACTCCGTTTAGGAAGTTTAATTGAACCCTAGTGTGCCATGCAAGAAAAACACTCTGTTTTAGAGAAAACAGCATTCTTTCACTCTACTGTGTTTCCTATAGGGCCCGTAAGTGAGCTAGCTCATAACAAAAGAACTGTGCTTTCTACACAAACGGGGCATATCTAGTTCAACTCAGTATTGGAAACTGAGTAAAACAGGAGCTTCTCTTCAGTCCAATACACTGTACTGGCTGGGAACAGACGCGAATGCTATTTGCACTGTATA
The DNA here is from genome assembly GCF_049852395.1 of Peromyscus maniculatus bairdii. Classification (NCBI taxonomy): domain Eukaryota; kingdom Metazoa; phylum Chordata; class Mammalia; order Rodentia; family Cricetidae; genus Peromyscus; species Peromyscus maniculatus. The sequence continues at coordinate 6,358,940 of NC_134862.1, forward strand.
TGGCCAGAAAAGCACAAGGCTGCTGTTCTTAGACTGAATGAACACTTGCTGCTAGAACTTGAATCTCAATGTGATTCAACTCCGTTTAGGAAGTTTAATTGAACCCTAGTGTGCCATGCAAGAAAAACACTCTGTTTTAGAGAAAACAGCATTCTTTCACTCTACTGTGTTTCCTATAGGGCACGTACAGTGAGCTAGCTCAGAACAAAAGAACTGTGCTTCCTACACAAACGGGGCATATCTAGTTCAACTCAGTATTGACAACTGATTAAACCAGGAACTTCTCTTCAGTCCAATACACTGTACTGGCTGGGAACAGACGCGAATGCTATTTGCACTGTATATCGCCAGAATAGCACAAGTGTGCTGTTCTTAGCCTGAATTAACACTTGCTGATAGAACTTGAATGTAAAACGTGATTCAACACCGTTTAGGAACTTTAATTAAACCCTAGTGTGCCATGCAAGAAAAACACTCTGTTTTAGAGAAAACAGCATTCTTTCACTCTACTGTGTTTCCTATAGGGCACGTACAGTGAGCTAGCTCAGAACAAAAGAACTGTGCTTCCTACACAAACGGGGCATATCTAGTTCAACTCAGTATTGGAAACTGAGTAAAACAGGAGCTTCTCTTCAGTCCAATACACTGTACAGGCTGGGAACAGACGCGAATGCTATTTGTACTGTATATGGCCAGAATAGCACAAGTGTGCTGTTCTTAGCCTGAATGAACACTTGCTGCTAGAACTTGAATCTCAACGTGTTTCAACTGCGTTTAGGAAGTTTAATTGAACCCTAGTGTGCCATGCAAGAAAAACACTCTGTTTTAGAGAAAACAGCATTCTTTCACTCTACTGTGTTTCCTATATGGCACATACAGTGAGCTAGCTCAGAACAAAAGAACTGTGCTTCCTACACAAACGGGGCATATCTAGTTCAACTCAGTATTGGAAACTGAGTAAAACAGGAGCTTCTCTTCAGTCCAATACACTGTACTGGCTGGGAACAGACGCGAATGCTATTTGCATTGTATTTGGCCAGAAAAGCACAAGTGTGCTGTTCTTAGCCTGAATGAACACTTGCTGCTGAAACTTGAATCTCAACGTGATTCAACTCCGTTTAGGAAGTTTAATTGAACCCTAGTGTGCCATGCAAGAAAAACACTCTGTTGTCAGAGAAAACACCATTCTTTCACTCTACTGTGTTTCCTATAGGGCTCGTAAGTGAGCTAGCTCAGAACAAAAGAACTGTGCTTTCTACACAAACGGGGCATATCTAGTTCAACTCAGTATTGGAAACTGAGTAAAACAGGAGCTTCTCTTCAGTCCAATACACTGTACTGGCTGGGAACAGACGCGAATGCTATTTGCACTGTATATGGCCAGAATAGCACAAGTGTGCTGTTCTTAGCCCTAATGAACACTTGCTGTTATAACTTGAATCTCAACGTGATTCAACTCCGTTTAGGAAGTTTAATTGAACCCAAGTGTGCCATGCAAGAAAAACACTCTGTTTTAGAGAAAACAGCATTCTTTCACTCTACTGTGTTTCCTATAGGGCACGTACAGTGAGCTAGCTCAGAACAAAAGAACTGTGCTTCCTACACAAACGGGGCATATCTAGTTCAACTCAGTATTGGAAACTGAGTAAAACAGTAGCTTCTCTTCAGTCCAATACACTGTACTGGCTGGGAACAGACGCGAATGCTATTTGCATTGTATATGGCCAGAAAAGCACAAGTGTGCTGTTCTTAGCCTGAATGAACACTTGCTGCTAGAACTTGAATCTAAACGTGATTCAACTCCGTTTAGGAACTTTAATTAAACCCTAGTGTGCCATGCAAGAAAAACACTCTGTTTTAGAGAAAACAGCATTCTTTCACTCTACTGTGTTTCCTATAGGGCACATAAAGTGAGCTAGCTCAGAACAAAAGAACTATGCTTCCTACACAAACGGGGCATATCTATTTCAACTCAGTATTGGAAACTGAGTAAAACAGGAGCTTCTCTTCAGTCCAATACACTGTACTGGCTGGGAACAGACGCGAATGCTATTTGCACTGTATATGGCCAGAATAGCACAAGTGTGCTGTTCTTAGCCTGAATGAACACTTGCTGCTAGAACTTGAATCTCAACGTGTTTCAACTGCGTTTAGGAAGTTTAATTGAACCCTAGTGTGCCATGCAAGAAAAACACTCTGTTTTAGAGAAAACAGCATTCTTTCACTCTACTGTGTTTCCTATATGGCACATACAGTGAGCTAGCTCAGAACAAAAGAACTGTGTTTCCTACACAAACGGGGCATATCTAGTTCAACTCAGTATTGGAAACTGAGTAAAACAGGAGCTTCTCTTCAGTCCAATACACTGTACTGGCTGGGAACAGACGCGAATGCTATTTGCACTGTATATGGCCAGAATAGCACAAGTGTTCTTAGCCCTAATGAACACTTGCTGTTAGAACTTGAATCTCAACGTGATTCAACTGCGTTTAGGAAGTTTAATTGAACCCTAGTGTGCCATGCAAGAAAAACACTCTGTTTTAGAGAAAACAGCATTCTTTCACTCTACTGTGTTTCCTATAGGGCACGTACAGTGAGCTAGCTCAGAACAAAAGAACTGTGCTTTCTACACAAACGGGGCATATCTAGTTCAACTCAGTATTAGAAACTGAGTAAAACAGGAGCTTCTCTTCAGTCCAATACACTGTACTGGCTGGGAAAAGACGCGAATGCTATTTGCACTGTATATGGCCAGAATAGCACAAGTGTGCTGTTCTTAGCCTGAATGAACACTTGCTGCTAGAACTTGAATCTAAACGTGATTCAACTTCGTAAGGGAACTTTAATTAAACCGTAGTGTGCCATGCAAGAAAAACACTCTGTTTTAGAGAGAACAGCCTTCTTTCACTCTACTGTGTTTCCTATAGGGCACGTACAGTGAGCTAGCTCAGAACAAAAGAACTGTGCTTCCTACACAAACGGGGCATATCTAGTTCACTCAGTATTGGAAACTGAGTAAAACAGGAGCTTCTCTTCAGTCCAATACTCTGTACTGGCTGGGAACAGACGCGAAAGCTATTTGCACTGTATATGGCCAGGAAAGCACAAGTGTGCTGTTCTTAGCCTGAATAAACACTTGCTGCTAGAACTTGAATCTCAACGTGATTCAACTCCGTTTAGGAACTTTAATTAAACCCTAGTGTGCCATGCAAGAAAAACACTCTGTTTTAGAGAAAACAGCATTCTTTCACTCTACTGTGTTTCCTATAGGGCACATACAGTGAGCTAGCTCAGAACAAAAGAACTGTGCTTCCTACACAAACGGGGCATATCTATTTCAACTCAGTATTGGAAACTGAGTAAAACAGGAGCTTCTCTTCAGTCCAATACACTGTACTGGCTGGGAACAGACGCGAATGCTATTTGCACTGTATATGCCAGAATAGCACAAGTGTGCTGTTCTTAGCCCTAATGAACACTTGCTGTTAGAACTTGAATCTCAACGTGATTCAACTCCGTTTAGGAAGTTTAATTGAAACCTAGTGTGCCATGCAAGAAAAACACTCTGTTTTAGAGAAAACAGCATTCTTTCACTCTACTGTGTTTCCTATAGGGCCCGTAAGTGAGCTAGCTCAGAACAAAAGAACTGTGCTTTCTACACAAACGGGGCATATCTAGTTCAACTCAGTATTGGAAACTGAGTAAAACAGGAGCTTCTCTTCAGTCCAATACACTGTACTGGCTGGGAACAGACGTGAATGCTATTTGCACTGTATATCGCCAGAATAGCACAAGTGTGCTGTTCTTAGCCTGAATGAACACTTGCTGCTAGAACTTGAATGTAAACGTGCTTCAACTCCGTTTAGGAACTTTAATTAAACCCTAGTGTGCCATGCAAGAAAAACACTCTGTTTTTGAGAAAACAGCATTATTTAACTCTACTGTGTTTCCTATAGGGCACGTACAGTGAGCTAGCTCAGAATAAAAGAACTGTGCTTCCGAAACAAATGGGGCATATCTAGGTCAACTCAGTATTGGAAACTGAGTAAAACAGGAGCTTCTCTTCAGTCCAATACACTGTACTGGCTGGAAACAGACGCGAATGCTATTTGCACTGTATATGGCCAAAATAGCACAAGTGTGCTGTTCTTAGCCTGAATGAACACTTGCTGCTCGAACTTGAATCTCAACGTGATTCAACTCCGTTTAGGAAGTTTAATTGAACCCTAGTGTGCCATGCAAGAAAAATACTCTGTTTTAGAGAGAACAGCATTCATTCACTCTACTGTGTTTCCTATAGGGCACGAACAGTGAGCTAGCTCAGAACAAAAGAACTGTGCTTTCTACACAAACGGGGCATATCTAGTTCACTCAGTATTGGAAACTGAGTAAAACAGGAGCTTCTCTTCAGTCCAATACACTGTACTGGCTGGGAACAGACGCAAATGCTATTTGCACTGTATATGGCCAGGAAAGCACAAGTGTGCTGTTCTTAGCCTGAATAAACACTTGCTGCTAGAACTTGAATCTCAATGTGATTCAACTCCGTTTAGGAAGTTTAATTGAACCCTAGAGTGCCATGCAAGAAAAACACTCTGTTTTAGAGAAAACAGCATTCTTTCACTCTACTGTGTTTCCTGTAGGGCCCGTAAGTGAGCTAGCTCAGAACAAAAGAACTGTGCTTTCTACACAAACGGGGCATATCTAGTTCAACTCAGTATTGGAAACTGAGTAAAACAGGAGCTTCTCTTCAGTCCAATACACTGTACTGGCTGGGAACAGACGCGAATGCTATTTGCACTGTATATGGCCAGAATAGCACAAGTGTGCTGTTCTTAGCCCTAATGAACACTTGCTGTTAGAACTTGAATCTCAACGTGATTCAACTTCGTTTTGGAAGTTTAATTGAACCCTAGTGTGCCATGCAAGGAAAACACTCTGTTTTAGAGAAAACAGCATTCTTTCACTCTACTGTGTTTCCTATAGGGCACGTACAGTGAGCTAGCTCAGAACAAAAGAAATGTGCTTCCTATACAAACGGGGCATATCAAGTTCAACTCAGTATTGGAAACTGAGTAAAACAGGAGCTTCTCTTCAGTCCAATACACTGTACTGGCTGGGAACAGACGCGAATGCTATTTGCATTGTATATGGCCAGAAAAGCACAAGTGTGCTGTTCTTAGCCTGAATGAACACTTGCTGCTGGCACATGAATCTCAACGTGCTTCAACTCCGTTTAGGAACTTTAATTAAACCCTAGTGTGCCATGCAAGAAAAACACTCTGTTTTAGAGAAAACAGCATTCTTTCACTCTACTGTGTTTCCTATAGGGCACATACAGTGAGCTAGCTCAGAACAAAAGAACTGTGCTTCCTACACAAACAGGGCATATCTATTTCAACTCAGTATTGGAAACAGTAAAACAGGAGCTTCTCTTCAGTCCAATACACTGTACTGGCTGGGAACAGACGCGAATGCTATTTGCACTGTATATGGCCAGAATAGCACAAGTGTGGTGTTCTTAGCCTGAATGAACACTTGCTGCTAGAACATGAATCTCAACGTGATTCAACTCCGTTTAGGAAGTTTAATTGAACCCTAGTGTGCCATGCAAGAAAAATACTCTGTTTTAGAGAAAACAGCATTCTTTCACTCTACTGTGTTTCCTATAGGGCACATACAGTGAGCTAGCTCAGAACAAAAGAACTGTGCTTCCTACACAAACAGGGCATATCTATTTCAACTCAGTATTGGAAACTGAGTAAAACAGGAGCTTCTCTTCAGTCCAATACACTGTACTGGCTGGGAACAGACGCGAATGCTATTTGCACTGTATATGCCAGAATAGCACAAGTGTGCTGTTCTTAGCCCTAATGAACACTTGCTGTTAGAACTTGAATCTCAACGTGATTCAACTCCGTTTAGGAAGTTTAATTGAAACCTAGTGTGCCATGCAAGAAAAACACTCTGTTTTTGAGAAAACAGCATTCTTTAACTCTACTGTGTTTCCTATAGGGCACGTACAGTGAGCTAGCTCAGAATAAAAGAACTGTGCTTCCGAAACAAATGGGGCATATCTAGGTCAACTCAGTATTGGAAACTGAGTAAAACAGGAGCTTCTCTTCAGTCCAATACACTGTACTGGCTGGAAACAGACGCGAATGCTATTTGCACTGTATATGGCCAAAATAGCACAAGTGTGCTGTTCTTAGCCTGAATGAACACTTGCTGCTCGAACTTGAATCTCAACGTGATTCAACTCCGTTTAGGAAGTTTAATTGAACCCTAGTGTGCCATGCAAGAAAAATATTCTGTTTTAGAGAGAACAGCATTCATTCACTCTACTGTGTTTCCTATAGGGCACGAACAGTGAGCTAGCTCAGAACAAAAGAACTGTGCTTTCTACACAAACGGGGCATATCTAGTTCACTCAGTATTGGAAACTGAGTAAAACAGGAGCTTCTCTTCAGTCCAATACACTGTACTGGCTGGGAACAGACGCAAATGCTATTTGCACTGTATATGGCCAGGAAAGCACAAGTGTGCTGTTCTTAGCCTGAATAAACACTTGCTGCTAGAACTTGAATCTCAATGTGATTCAACTCCGTTTAGGAAGTTTAATTGAACCCTAGAGTGCCATGCAAGAAAAACACTCTGTTTTAGAGAAAACAGCATTCTTTCACTCTACTGTGTTTCCTGTAGGGCCCGTAAGTGAGCTAGCTCAGAACAAAAGAACTGTGCTTTCTACACAAACGGGGCATATCTAGTTCAACTCAGTATTGGAAACTGAGTAAAACAGGAGCTTCTCTTCAGTCCAATACACTGTACTGGCTGGGAACAGACGCGAATGCTATTTGCACTGTATATGGCCAGAATAGCACAAGTGTGCTGTTCTTAGCCCTAATGAACACTTGCTGTTAGAACTTGAATCTCAACGTGATTCAACTTCGTTTTGGAAGTTTAATTGAACCCTAGTGTGCCATGCAAGGAAAACACTCTGTTTTAGAGAAAACAGCATTCTTTCACTCTACTGTGTTTCCTATAGGGCACGTACAGTGAGCTAGCTCAGAACAAAAGAAATGTGCTTCCTATACAAACGGGGCATATCTAGTTCAACTCAGTATTGGAAACTGAGTAAAACAGGAGCTTCTCTTCAGTCCAATACACTGTACTGGCTGGGAACAGACGCGAATGCTATTTGCATTGTATATGGCCAGAAAAGCACAAGTGTGCTGTTCTTAGCCTGAATGAACACTTGCTGCTGGCACATGAATCTCAACGTGATTCAACTCCGTTTAGGAACTTTAATTAAACCCTAGTGTGCCATGCAAGAAAAACACTCTGTTTTAGAGAAAACAGCATTCTTTCACTCTACTGTGTTTCCTATAGGGCACATACAGTGAGCTAGCTCAGAACAAAAGAACTGTGCTTCCTACACAAACAGGGCATATCTATTTCAACTCAGTATTGGAAACAGTAAAACAGGAGCTTCTCTTCAGTCCAATACACTGTACTCGCTGGGAACAGACGCGAATGCTATTTGCACTGTATATGGCCAGAATAGCACAAGTGTGGTGTTCTTAGCCTGAATGAACACTTGCTGCTAGAACATGAATCTCAACGTGATTCAACTCCGTTTAGGAAGTTTAATTGAACCCTAGTGTGCCATGCAAGAAAAATACTCTGTTTTAGAGAAAACAGCATTCTTTCACTCTACTGTGTTTCCTATAGGGCACATACAGTGAGCTAGCTCAGAACAAAAGAACTGTGCTTCCTACACAAACAGGGCATATCTATTTCAACTCAGTATTGGAAACTGAGTAAAACAGGAGCTTCTCTTCAGTCCAATACACTGTACTGGCTGGGAACAGACGCGAATGCTATTTGCACTGTATATGCCAGAATAGCACAAGTGTGCTGTTCTTAGCCCTAATGAACACTTGCTGTTAGAACTTGAATCTCAACGTGATTCAACTCCGTTTAGGAAGTTTAATTGAAACCTAGTGTGCCATGCAAGAAAAACACTCTGTTTTAGAGAAAACAGCATTCTTTCACTCTACTGTGTTTCCTATAGGGCCCGTAACTGAGCTAGCTCAGAACAAAAGAACTGTGCTTTCTACACAAACGGGGCATATCTAGTTCAACTCAGTATTGGAAACTGAGTAAAACAGGAGCTTCTCTTCAGTCCAATACACTGTACTGGCTGGGAACAGACGTGAATGCTATTTGCACTGTATATCGCCAGAATAGCACAAGTGTGCTGTTCTTAGCCTGAATGAACACTTGCTGCTAGAACTTGAATGTAAACGTGCTTCAACTCCGTTTAGGAACTTTAATTAAACCCTAGTGTGCCATGCAAGAAAAACACTCTGTTTTTGAGAAAACAGCATTCTTTAACTCTACTGTGTTTCCTATAGGGCACGTACAGTGAGCTAGCTCAGAATAAAAGAACTGTGCTTCCGAAACAAATGGGGCATATCTAGGTCAACTCAGTATTGGAAACTGAGTAAAACAGGAGCTTCTCTTCAGTCCAATACACTGTACTGGCTGGAAACAGACGCGAATGCTATTTGCACTGTATATGGCCAAAATAGCACAAGTGTGCTGTTCTTAGCCTGAATGAACACTTGCTGCTCGAACTTGAATCTCAACGTGATTCAACTCCGTTTAGGAAGTTTAATTGAACCCTAGTGTGCCATGCAAGAAAAATATTCTGTTTTAGAGAGAACAGCATTCATTCACTCTACTGTGTTTCCTATAGGGCACGAACAGTGAGCTAGCTCAGAACAAAAGAACTGTGCTTTCTACACAAACGGGGCATATCTAGTTCACTCAGTATTGGAAACTGAGTAAAACAGGAGCTTCTCTTCAGTCCAATACACTGTACTGGCTGGGAACAGACGCAAATGCTATTTGCAATGTATATGGCCAGGAAAGCACAAGTGTGCTGTTCTTAGCCTGAATAAACACTTGCTGCTAGAACTTGAATCTCAATGTGATTCAACTCCGTTTAGGAAGTTTAATTGAACCCTAGAGTGCCATGCAAGAAAAACACTCTGTTTTAGAGAAAACAGCATTCTTTCACTCTACTGTGTTTCCTGTAGGGCCCGTAAGTGAGCTAGCTCAGAACAAAAGAACTGTGCTTTCTACACAAACGGGGCATATCTAGTTCAACTCAGTATTGGAAACTGAGTAAAACAGGAGCTTCTCTTCAGTCCAATACACTGTACTGGCTGGGAACAGACGCGAATGCTATTTGCACTGTATATGGCCAGAATAGCACAAGTGTGCTGTTCTTAGCCCTAATGAACACTTGCTGTTAGAACTTGAATCTCAACGTGATTCAACTTCGTTTTGGAAGTTTAATTGAACCCTAGTGTGCCATGCAAGGAAAACACTCTGTTTTAGAGAAAACAGCATTCTTTCACTCTACTGTGTTTCCTATAGGGCACGTACAGTGAGCTAGCTCAGAACAAAAGAAATGTGCTTCCTATACAAACGGGGCATATCTAGTTCAACTCAGTATTGGAAACTGAGTAAAACAGGAGCTTCTCTTCAGTCCAATACACTGTACTGGCTGGGAACAGACGCGAATGCTATTTGCATTGTATATGGCCAGAAAAGCACAAGTGTGCTGTTCTTAGCCTGAATGAACACTTGCTGCTGGCACTTGAATCTCAACGTGATTCAACTCCGTTTAGGAACTTAAATTAAACCCTAGTGTGCCATGCAAGAAAAACACTCTGTTTTAGAGAAAACAGCATTCTTTCACTCTACTGTGTTTCCTATAGGGCACATACAGTGAGCTAGCTCAGAACAAAAGAACTGTGCTTCCTACACAAACAGGGCATATCTATTTCAACTCAGTATTGGAAACTGAGTAAAACAGGAGCTTCTCTTCAGTCCAATACACTGTACTGGCTGGGAACAGACGCGAATGCTATTTGCACTGTATATGGCCAGAATAGCACAAGTGTGGTGTTCTTAGCCTGAATGAACACTTGCTGCTAGAACTTGAATCTCAACGTGATTCAACTCCGTTTAGGAAGTTTAATTGAACCCTAGTGTGCCATGCAAGAAAAATACTCTGTTTTAGAGAAAACAGCATTCTTTCACTCTACTGTGTTTCCTATAGGGCACATACAGTGAGCTAGCTCAGAACAAAAGACCTGTGCTTCCTACACAAACGGGGCATATCTATTTCAACTCAGTATTGGAAACTGAGTAAAACAGGAGCTTCTCTTCAGTCCAATACACTGTACTGGCTGGGAACAGACGCGAATGCTATTTGCACTGTATATGCCAGAATAGCACAAGTGTGCTGTTCTTAGCCCTAATGAACACTTGCTGTTAGAACTTGAATCTCAACGTGATTCAACTCCGTTTAGGAAGTTTAATTGAAACCTAGTGTGCCATGCAAGAAAAACACTCTGTTTTAGAGAAAACAGCATTCTTTCACTCTACTGTGTTTCCTATAGGGCCCGTAAGTGAGCTAGCTCAGAACAAAAGAACTGTGCTTTCTACACAAACGGGGCATATCTAGTTCAACTCAGTATTGGAAACTGAGTAAAACAGGAGCTTCTCTTCAGTCCAATACACTGTACTGGCTGGGAACAGACGTGAATGCTATTTGCACTGTATATCGCCAGAATAGCACAAGTGTGCTGTTCTTAGCCTGAATGAACACTTGCTGCTAGAACTTGAATGTAAACGTGCTTCAACTCCGTTTAGGAACTTTAATTAAACCCTAGTGTGCCATGCAAGAAAAACACTCTGTTTTTGAGAAAACAGCATTCTTTAACTCTACTGTGTTTCCTATAGGGCACGTACAGTGAGCTAGCTCAGAATAAAAGAACTGTGCTTCCGAAACAAATGGGGCATATCTAGGTCAACTCAGTATTGGAAACTGAGTAAAACAGGAGCTTCTCTTCAGTCCAATACACTGTACTGGCTGGAAACAGACGCGAATGCTATTTGCACTGTATATGGCCAAAATAGCACAAGTGTGCTGTTCTTAGCCTGAATGAACACTTGCTGCTCGAACTTGAATCTCAACGTGATTCAACTCCGTTTAGGAAGTTTAATTGAACCCTAGTGTGCCATGCAAGAAAAATACTCTGTTTTAGAGAGAACAGCATTTTTTCACTCTACTGTGTTTCCTATATGGCACGTACAGTGAGCTAGCTCAGAACAAAAGAACTGTGCTTCCTACACAAACGGGGCATATCTAGTTCACTCAGTATTGGAAACTGAGTAAAACAGGAGCTTCTCTTCAGTCCAATACTCTGTACTGGCTGGGAACAGACACGAATGCTATTTGCACTGTATATGGCCAGGAAAGCACAAGTGTGCTGTTCTTAGCCTGAATAAACACTTGCTGCTAGAATTTGAATCTCAACGTGATTCAACTCCGTTTAGGAAGTTTAATTGAACCCTAGTGTGCCATGCAAGAAAAACACTCTGTTTTAGAGAAAACAGCATTCTTTCACTCTACTGTGTTTCCTATAGGGCACGTACAGTGAGCTAGCTCAGAACAAAAGAAATGTGCTTCCTATACAAACGGGGCATATCTAGTTCAACTCAGTATTGGAAACTGAGTAAAACAGGAGCTTCTCTTCAGTCCAATACACTGTACTGGCTGGGAACAGACGCGAATGCTATTTGCATTGTATATGGCCAGAAAAGCACAAGTGTGCTGTTCTTAGCCTGAATGAACACTTGCTGCTGGCACTTGAATCTCAACGTGATTCAACTCCGTTTAGGAACTTTAATTAAACCCTAGTGTGCCATGCAAGAAAAACACTCTGTTTTAGAGAAAACAGCATTCTTTCACTCTACTGTGTTTCCTATAGGGCACATACAGTGAGCTAGCTCAGAACAAAAGAACTGTGCTTCCTACACAAACAGGGCATATCTATTTCAACTCAGTATTGGAAACTGAGTAAAACAGGAGCTTCTCTTCAGTCCAATACACTGTACTGGCTGGGAACAGACGCGAATGCTATTTGCACTGTATATGGCCAGAATAGCACAAGTGTGGTGTTCTTAGCCTGAATGAACACTTGCTGCTAGAACTTGAATCTCAACGTGATTCAACTCCGTTTAGGAAGTTTAATTGAACCCTAGTGTGCCATGCAAGAAAAATACTCTGTTTTAGAGAAAACAGCATTCTTTCACTCTACTGTGTTTCCTATAGGGCACATACAGTGAGCTAGCTCAGAACAAAAGAACTGTGCTTCCTACACAAACGGGGCATATCTATTTCAACTCAGTATTGGAAACTGAGTAAAACAGGAGCTTCTCTTCAGTCCAATACACTGTACTGGCTGGGAACAGACGCGAATGCTATTTGCACTGTATATGCCAGAATAGCACAAGTGTGCTGTTCTTAGCCCTAATGAACACTTGCTGTTAGAACTTGAATCTCAACGTGATTCAACTCCGTTTAGGAAGTTTAATTGAAACCTAGTGTGCCATGCAAGAAAAACACTCTGTTTTAGAGAAAACAGCATTCTTTCACTCTACTGTGTTTCCTATAGGGCCCGTAAGTGAGCTAGCTCAGAACAAAAGAACTGTGCTTTCTACACAAACGGGGCATATCTAGTTCAACTCAGTATTGGAAACTGAGTAAAACAGGAGCTTCTCTTCAGTCCAATACACTGTACTGGCTGGGAACAGACGTGAATGCTATTTGCACTGTATATCGCCAGAATAGCACAAGTGTGCTGTTCTTAGCCTGAATGAACACTTGCTGCTAGAACTTGAATGTAAACGTGCTTCAACTCCGTTTAGGAACTTTAATTGAACCCTAGTGTGCCATGCAAGAAAAACACTCTGTTTTAGAGAAAACAGCATTCTTTCACTCTACTGTGTTTCCTATAGGGCACGTACAGTGAGCTAGCTCAGAACAAAAGAACTGTGCTTCCTACACAAACGGGGCATATCTATTTCAACTCAGTATTGGAAACTGAGTAAAACAGGAGCTTCTCTTCAGTCCAATACACTGTACTGGCTGGGAACAGACACGAATGCTATTTGCACTGTATATGGCCAGAATAGCACAAGTGTTCTGTTCTTAGCCTGAATGGACACTTGCTGCTAGAACTTGAATCTAAACGTGATTCAACTCCGTAAGGGAACTTTAATTAAACCCTAGTGTGCCATGCAAGAAAAACACTCTGTTTTAGAGAAAACAGCATTCTTTCACTCTACTGTGTTTCCTATAGGGCACATACAGTGAGCTAGCTCAGAACAAAAGAACTGTGCTTCCTACACAAACAGGGCATATCTATTTCAACTCAGTATTGGAAACTGAGTAAAACAGGAGCTTCTCTTCAGTCCAATACACTGTACTGGCTGGGAACAGACGCGAATGCTATTTGCACTGTATATGGCCAGAATAGCACAAGTGTGCTGTTCTTAGCCTGAATGAACACTTGCTGCTAGAACTTGAATCTCAACGTGATTCAACTCCGTTTAGGAAGTTTAATTGAACCCTAGTGTGCCATGCAAGAAAAATACTCTGTTTTAGAGAGAACAGCATTCATTCACTCTACTGTGTTTCCTATAGGGCACGAACAGTGAGCTAGCTCAGAACAAAAGAACTGTGCTTTCTACACAAACGGGGCATATCTAGTTCACTCAGTATTGGAAACTGAGTAAAACAGGAGCTTCTCTTCAGTCCAATACACTGTACTGGCTGGGAACAGACACAAATGCTATTTGCACTGTATATGGCCAGGAAAGCACAAGTGTGCTGTTCTTAGCCTGAATAAACACTTGCTGCTAGAACTTGAATCTCAATGTGATTCAACTCCGTTTAGGAAGTTTAATTGAACCCTAGTGTGCCATGCAAGAAAAACACTCTGTTTTAGAGAAAACAGCATTCTTTCACTCTACTGTGTTTCCTGTAGGGCCCGTAAGTGAGCTAGCTCAGAACAAAAGAACTGTGCTTCCTACACAAACGGGGCATATCTAGTTCAACTCAGTATTGGAAACTGAGTAAAACAGGAACTTCTCTTCAGTCCAATACACTGTACTGGCTGGGAACAGACGCGAATGCCATTTGCACTGTATATGGCCAGAAAAGCACAAGTGTGCTGTTCGTAGCCTGAATGAACACTTGCTGCTGGCACTTGAATCTCAACGTGATTCAACTCCGTTTAGGAACTTTAATTAAACCCTAGTGTGCCATGCAAGAAAAACACTCTGTTTTAGAGAAAACAGCATTCTTTAACTCTACTGTGTTTCCTATAGGGCACGTACAGTGAGCTAGCTCAGAACAAAAGGACTGTGCTTCCTACACAAACGGGGCATATCTAGTTCAACTCAGTATTGGAAACTGAGTAAAACAGGAACTTCTCTTCAGTCCAATACACTGTACTGGCTGGGAACAGACGCGAATGCTATTTGCACTGTATATGGCCAGAATAGCACAAGTGTGCTGTTCTTAGCCTGAATGAACACTTGTTGCTAGAACTTGAATCTAAACGTGATTCAACTCCGTTTAGGAACTTTAATTAAACCCTAGTTTGCCATGCAAGAAAAACACTCTGTTTTAGAGAAAACAGCATTCTTTCACTCTACTGTGTTTCCTATAGGGCACATACAGTGAGCTAGCTCAGAACAAAAGAACTGTGCTTCCTACACAAACGGGGCATATCTATTTCAACTCAGTATTGGAATCTGAGTAAAACAGGAGCTTCTCTTCAGTCCAATACACTGTACTGGCTGGGAACAGACGCGAATGCTATTTGCACTGTATATGGCCAGAATAGCACAAGTGTGCTGTTCTTAGCCCTAATGAACCCATGCTGTTAGAACTTGAATCTCAACGTGATTCAACTCCGTTTAGGAAGTATATTGAACCCTAGTGTGCCATGCAAGAAAAACACTCTGTTTTAGAGAAAACAGCATTCTTTAACTCTACTGTGTTTCCTATAGGGCACGTACAGTGAGCTAGCTCAGAATAAAAGAACTGTGCTTCCTACACAAACGGGGCATATCTAGGTCAACTCAGTATTGGAAACTGAGTAAAACAGGAGCTTCTCTTCAGTCCAATACTCTGTACTGGCTGGGAACAGACACGAATGCTATTTGCACTGTATATGGCCAGGAAAGCACAAGTGTGCTGTTCTTAGCCTGAATAAACACTTGCTGCTAGAACTTGAATCTCAACGTGATTCAACTCCGTTTAGGAAGTTTAATTGAACCCTAGTGTGCCATGCAAGAAAAACACTCTGTTTTAGAGAAAACAGCATTCTTTCACTCTACTGTGTTTCCTATAGGGCCCATAAGTGAGCAAGCTCAGAACAAAAGAACTGTGCTTTCTACACAAACAGGGCATATCTAGTTCAACTCAGTATTGGAAACTGAGTAAAACAGGAGCTTCCCTTCAGTCCAATACACTGTACTGGCTGGGAACAGACGCGAATGCTATTTGCACTGTATATGGCCAGAATAGCACAAGTGTGCTGTTCTTAGCCCAAATGAACACTTGCTGTTAGAACTTGAATCTCAACGTGATTTAACTCCGTTTAGGAAGTTTAATTGAACCCTAGTGTGCCATGCAAGAAAAACACTCTGTTTTAGAGAAAACAGCATTCTTTCACTCTATTGTGTTTCCTATAGGGCACGTACAGTTAGCTAGCTCAGAACAAAAGAACTGTGCTTCCTACACAAACGGGGCATATCTAGTTCAACTCAGTATTGGAAACTGAGTAAAACAGGAGCTTCTCTTCAGTCCAATACACTGTACTGGCTGGGAACAGACGCGAATGCTATTTGCACTGTATATGGCCAGAATAGCACAAGTGTGCTGTTCTTAGCCTGAATGAACACTTGCTGCTAGAACTTGAATCTAAACGTGATTCAACTCCGTAAGGGAACTTTAATTAAACCCTAGTGTGCCATGCAAGAAAAACACTCTGTTTTAGAGAAAACAGCGCTCTTTCACTCTACTGTGTTTCCTATAGGGCACATACAGTGAGCTAGCTCAGAACAAAAGAACTGTGCTTCCTACACAAACAGGGCATATCTATTTCAACTCAGTATTGGAAACTGAGTAAAACAGGAGCTTCTCTTCAGTCCAATACACTGTACTGGCTGGGAACAGACGCGAATGCTATTTGCACTGTATATGGCCAAAATAGCACAAGTGTGCTGTTCTTAGCCTGAATGAACACTTGCTGCTATAACTTGAATCTCAACGTGATTCAACTCCGTTTAGGAAGTTTAATTGAACCCTAGTGTGCCATGCAAGAAAAACACTCTGTTTTAGAGAAAACAGCATTCTTTCACTCTACTGTGTTTCCTGTAGGGCCCGTAAGTGAGCTAGCTCAGAACAAAAGAACTGTGCTTTCTACACAAACGGGGCATATCTAGTTCAACTCAGTATTGGAAACTGAGTAAAACAGGAGCTTCTCTTCAGTCCAATACACTGTACTGGCTGGGAACAGACGCGAATGCTATTTGCACTGTATATAGACAGAAGAGCACAAGTGTGCTGTTCTTAGCCCTAATGAACACTTGCTGTTAGAACTTGAATCTCAACGTGATTCAACTTCGTTTAGGAAGTTTAATTGAACCCTAGTGTGCCATGCAAGAAAAACACTCTGTTTTAGAGAAAACAGCATTCTTTCACTCTACTGTGTTTCCTATAGGGCACGTACAGTGAGCTAGCTCAGAACAAAAGAACTGTGCTTCCTACACAAACGGGGCATAACTAGTTCAACTCAGTATTGGAAACTGAGTAAAACAGGAGCTTCTCTTCAGTCCAATACACTGTACTGGCTGGGAACAGACGCGAATGCTATTTGCATTGTATATGGCCAGAAAAGCACAAGTGTGCTGTTCTTAGCCTGAATGAACACTTGCTGCTGGCACTTGAATCTCAACGTGATTCAACTCCGTTTAGGAACTTTAATTAAACCCTAGTGTGCCATTGAAGAAAAACACTCTGTTTTAGAGAAAACAGCATTCTTTCACTCTACTGTGTTTCCTATAGGGCACGTACAGTGAGCTAGCTCAGAAAAAAAGAACTGTGCTTCCTACACAAACGGGGCATATCTAGTTCAACTCAGTATTGGAAACTGAGTAAAACAGGAGCTTCTCTTCAGTCCAATACACTGTACTGGCTGGGAACAGACGCGAATGCTATTTGCACTGTATATGGCCAGAATAGCACAAGTGTGCTGTTCTTAGCCTGAATGAACACTTGCTGCTAGAACTTGAATCTAAACGTGATTCAACTCCGTTTAGGAACTTTAATTGAACCCTAGTGTGCCATTCAAGAAAAACACTCTGTTTTAGAGAAAACAGCATTCTTTCACTCTACTGTGTTTCCTATAGGGCACATACAGTGAGCTAGCTCAGAACAAAAGAACTGTGCTTCCTATACAAACGGGGCATATCTATTTCAACTCAGTATTGGAAACTGAGTAAAACAGGAGCTTCTCTTCAGTCCAATACACTGTACTGGCTGGGAACAGACGCGAATGCTATTTGCACTGTATATGGCCAGAATAGCACAAGTGTGCTGTTCTTAGCCCTAATGAACCCATGCTGTTAGAACTTGAATCTCAACGTGATTCAACTCCGTTTAGGAAGTTTAATTGAAACCTAGTGTGCCATGCAAGAAAAACACTCTGTTTTAGAGAAAACAGCATTCTTTCACTCTACTGTGTTTCCTATAGTGCCCGTAATTGAGCTAGCTCAGAACAAAAGAACTGTGCTTTCTACACAAACGGGGCATAACTAGTTCAACTCAGTATTGGAAACTGAGTAAAACAGGAGCTTCTCTTCAGTCCAATACACTTTACTGGCTGGGAACAGACACGAATGCTATTTGCATTGTATATGGCCAGAAAAGAACAAGTGTGCTGTTCTTAGCCTGAATGAACACTTGCTGCTGGAACTTGAATCTCAACGTGATTCAACTCCGTTTAGGAACTTTAATTAAACCCTAGTGTGCCATGCAAGAAAAACACTCTGTTTTAGAGAAAACAGCATTCTTTAACTCTACTGTGTTTCCTATAGGGCACGTACAGTGAGCTAGCTCAGAACAAAAGAACTGTGCTTCCTACACAAACGGGGCATATCTAGTTCAACTCAGTATTGGAAACTGAGTAAAACAGGAGCTTCTCTTCAGTCCAATACACTGTACTGGCTGGGAACAGACGCGAATGCTATTTGGACTGTATATGGCCAGAATAGCACAAGTGTGCTGTTCTTAGCCTGAATGAACACTTGCTGCTATAACTTGAATCTCAACGTGATTCAACTCCTTTTAGGAAGTTTAATTGAACCCTAGTGTGCCATGCAAGAAAAACACTCTGTTTTAGAGAAAACACCATTCTTTCACTCTACTGTGTTTCCTATAGGGCCCGTAAGTGAGCTAGCTCAGAACAAAAGAACTGTGCTTCCTACACAAACGGGGCATATCGAGTTCAACTCAGTACTGGAAACTGAGTAAAACAGGAGCTTCTCTTCAGTCCAATACACTTTACTGGCTCGGAACAGACGCGAATGCTATTTGCATTGTATATGGCCAGAAAAGCACAAGTGTGCTGTTCTTAGCCTGAATGAACACTTGCTGCTGGAACTTGAATCTCAACGTGATTCAACTCCGTGTAGGAAGTTTAATTGAACCCTAGTGTGCCATGCAAGAAAAACACTCTGTTTTAGAGAAAACAGCATTATTTAACTCTACTGTGTTCCTATACGGCCCGTAAGTGAGCTAGCTCAGAACAAAAGAACTGTGCTTTCAACACAAACGGGGCATATCTAGTTCAACTCAGTATTGGAAACTGAGTAAAACAGGAGCTTCTCTTCAGTCCAATACACTGTACTGCCTGGGAACAGACGCGAATGCTATTTGCACTGTATATGGCCAGAATAGCACAAGTGTGCTGTTCTTAGCCTGAATGAACACTTGCTGCTAGAACTTGAATCTCAACGTGATTCAACTCCGTTTAGGAAGTTAAATTGAACCCTAGTGTGCCATGCAAGAAAAACACTCTGTTTTAGAGAAAACAGCATTCTTTCACTCTACTGTGTTTCCTATAGGGCACGTACAGTGAGCTAGCTCAGAACAAAAGAACTGTGCTTCCTACACAAACGGGGCATATCTAGTTCAACTCAGTATTGGAAACTGAGTAAAACAGGAGCTTCTCTTCTGTCCAATACACTGTACTGGCTGGGAACAGACGCGAATGCTATTTGCATTGTATATGGCGAGAAAAGCACAAGTGTGCTGTTCTTAGCCTGAATGAACACTTGCTGCTAGAACTTGAATCTCAACGTGATTCAACTCCGTTTAGGAAGTTTAATTGAACCCTAGTGTGCCATGCAAGAAAAACACTCTGTTTTTGAGAAAACAGCATTCTTTCACTCTACTGTGTTTCCTATAGGGCACGTAGTGAGCTAGCTCAGAACAAAAGAACTGTGCTTCCTACACAAACGGGGCATATCTAGTTCAACTCAGTATTGGAAACTGAGTAAAACAGGAGCTTCTCTTCAGTCCAATACAAGTACTGGCTGGGAACAGATGCGAATGCTATTTGCACTGTATATGGCCAGAATAGCACAAGTGTGCTGTTCTTAGCCCTAATGAACCCTTGCAGGTAGAACTTGAATCTCAACGTGATTCAACTCCGTTTAGGAAGTGTAATTGAACCCTAGTGTGCCATGCAAGAAAAACACACTGTTTTAGAAAAAACAGCATTCTTTCACTCTACTGTGTTTCCTATAGGGCCCGTAAGTGAGCTAGCTCAGAACAAAAGAACTGTGCTTTCTACACAAACGGGGCATATCTAGTTCAACTCAGTATTGGAAACTGAGTAAAACAGGAGCTTCTCTTCAGTCCAATACACTGTACAGGATGGGAACAGATGCGAATGCTATTTGCACTGTATATGGCCAGAAAAGCACATGTGTGCTGTTCTTAGCCTGAATGAACACTGGCTGCTCGAACTTGAATCTAAATGTGATTCAACTCCGTTTAGGAACTTTAATTAAACCCTAGTGTGCCATGCAAGAAAAACACTCTGTTTTAGAGAAAACAGCATTCTTTCACTCTACTGTGTTTCCTATAGGGCACATACAGTGAGCTAGCTCAGAACAAAAGAACTGTGCTCCCTACACAAACGGGACGTATCTAGTTCAACTCAGTATTAGAACCTGAGTAAAACAGGAGCTTCTCTTCAGTCCAATACACTGTACTGCCTGGGAACAGATGCGAATGCTATTTGCACTGTATATGGCCAGAATAGCACAAGTGTGCTGTTCTTAGCCTGAATGAACACTTCCTGCTAGAACTTGAATCTCAACGTGATTCAACTCCGTTTAGGAAGTTTAATTGAACCCTAGTGTGCCATGCAAGAAAAACACTCTGTTTTAGAGAAAACAGCATTCTTTCACTCTACTGTGTTTCCTATAGGGCACGTACAGTGAGCTAGCTCAGAACAAAAGAACTGTGCTTCCTACACAAACGGAGCATATCTAGTCCAACTCAGTATTGAAAACTGAGTAAAACAGGAGCTTCTCTTCTGTCCAATACACTGTACTGGCTTGGAACAGACGCGAATGCTATTTGCATTGTATATGGCCAGAAAAGCACAAGTGTGCTGTTCTTAGCCTGAATGAACACTTGCTGCTAGAACTTGAATCTCAACGTGATTCAACTCCGTTTAGGAAGTTTAATTGAACCCTAGTGTGCCATGCAAGAAAAACACTCTGTTTTTGAGAAAACAGCATTGTTTCACTCTACTGTGTTTCCTTTAGGGCACGTAGTGAGCTAGCTCAGAACAAAAGAACTGTGCTTCCTACACAAACGGGGCATATCTAGTTCAACACAGTATGGGAAACTGAGTAAAACAGGAGCTTCTCTTCAGTCCAATACAAGTACTGGCTGGGAACAGACGCGAATGCTATTTGCACTGTATATAGCCAGAATAGCACAAGTGTGCTGTTCTTAGCCCTAATGAACCCTTGCTGGTAGAACTTGAATCTCAACGTGATTCAACTCCGTTTAGGAAGTGTAATTGAACCCTAGTGTGCCATGCAAGAAAAACACTCTGTTTTAGAGAAAACAGCATTCTTTCACTCTACTGTGTTTCCTATAGGGCCCGTAAGTGAGCTAGCTCAGAACAAAAGAACTGTGCTTTCTACACAAACGGGGCATATCTAATTCAACTCAGTATTGGAAACTGAGTAAAACAGGAGCTTCTCTTCAGTCCAATACACTGTACTGGCAGGGAACAGACGCGAATGCTATTTGCACTGTATATGGCCAGAATAGCACAAGTGTGCTGTTCTTAGCCCTAATGAACACTTGCTGTTAGAACATGAATCTCAACGTGATTCAACTCCGTTTAGGAAGTTTAAATGAACCCTAGTGTGCCATGCAAGAAAAACACTGTGTTTTAGAGAAAACAGCATTCTTTCACTCTACTGTGTTTCCTATAGGGCACGTACAGTGAGCTAGCTCAGAACAAAAGAACTGTGCTTCCTACACAAACGGGGCATATCTAGTTCAACTCAGTATTGGAAACTGAGTAAAACAGGAGCTTCTCTTCAGTCCAATACACTGTACTGGCTGGGAACAGACGCGAATGCTATTTGCATTGTATATGGCCAGAAAAGCACAAGTGTGCTGTTCTTAGCCTGAATGAACACTTGCTGCTGGAACTTGAATCTCAACGTGATTCAACTCCGTTTAGGAAGTTTAATTGAACCCTAGTGTTCCATGCAAGAAAAACACTCTGTTTTAGAGAAAACAACATTCTTTCACTCTACTGTGTTTCCTATAGGGCCCGTAAGTGAGCTAGCTCAGAACAAAAGAACTGTGCTTTCTACACAAACGGGGCATATCTAGTTCAACTCAGTATTGGAAACTGAGTAAAACAGGAGCTTCTCTTCAGTCCACTACACTGTACTGGCTGGGAACAGACGCGAATGCTATTTGCACTGTATATGACCAGAAAAGCACCAGGCTGCTGTTCTTAGACTGAATGAACACTTGCTGCTAGAACTTGAATCTCAACGTGATTCAACTCCGTTCAGGAAGTTTAATTGAACCCTAGTGTGCCATGCAAGAAAAACACTCTGTTTTAGAGAAAACAGCATTCTTTCACTCTACTGTGTTTCCTATAGGGCACGTACAGTGAGCTAGCTCAGAACAAAAGAACTGTGCTTCCTACACAAACGGGGCATATCTAGTTCAACTCAGTATTGAAAACTGATTAAAACAGGAACTTCTCTTCAGTCCAATACACTGTACTGGCTGGAAACAGACGCGAATGCTATTTGCACTGTATATCGCCAGAATAGTACAAGTGTGCTGTTCTTAGCCTGAATTAACACTTGCTGATAGAACTTGAATGTAAACGTGATTCAACTCCGTTTAGGAACTTTAATTAAACCCTAGTGTGCCATGCAAGAAAAACACTCTGTTTTAGAGAAAACAGCATTCTTTAACTCTACTGTGTTTCCTATAGGGCACGTACAGTGAACTAGCTCAGAACAAAAGAACTGTGCTTCCTACACAAACGGGGCATATCTAGTTCAACTCAGTATTGGAACCTGAGTAAAACAGGAGCTTCTCTTCAGTCCAATACACTGTACTGGCTGGGAACAGACGCGAATGCTATTTGCACTGTATATGGCCAGAAAAGCACAAGGCTGCTGTTCTTAGCCTGAATGAACACTTGCTGTTAGAACTTGAATCTCAACGTGATTCAACTCCGTTTAGGAAGTTTAATTGAACCCTAGTGTGCCATGCAAGAAAAACACTCTGTTTTAGAGAAAACAGCATTCTTTCACTCTACTGTGTTTCCTATAGGGCCCATAAGTGAGCTAGCTCAGAACAAAAGAACTGTGCTTTTTACACAAACGGGGCATATCTAGTTCAACTCAGTATTGGAAACTGAGTAAAACAGGAGCTTCTCTTCAGTCCAATACACTGTACTGGCTGGGAACAGACGAGAATGCTATTTGCACTTTATATGGCCAGAATAGCACAAATGTGCTGTTCTTAGCCCTAATGAACACTTGCTGTTAGTACTTGAATCTCAACGTGATTCAACTCCGTTTAGGAAGTTTAATTGAACCCTAGTGTGCCATGCAAGAAAAACACTCTGTTTTAGAGAAAACAGCATTCTTTCACTATACTGTGTTTCCTATAGGGCACGTACAGTGAGCTAGCTCAGAACAAAAGAACTGTGCTTCCTACACAAACGGGGCATATCGAGTTCAACTCAGTACTGGAAACTGAGTAAAACAGGAGCTTCTCTTCAGTCCAATACACTGTACTGGCTGGGAACAGACGCGAATGCTATTTGCATTGTATATGGCCAGAAAAGCACAAGTGTGCTGTTCTTAGCCTGAATGAACACTTGCTGCCGGAACTTGAATCTCAACGTGATTCAACTCCGTTTAGGAAGTTTAATTGAACCCTAGTGTGCCATGCAAGAAAAACACTCTGTTTTAGACAAAACAGCATTATTTAACTCTACTGTGTTCCTATACGGCCCGTAAGTGAGCTAGCTCAGAACAAAATACTGTGCTTTCTACACAAACGGGGCATATCTAGTTCAACTCAGTATTGGAAACTGAGTAAAACAGGAGCTTCTCTTCTGTCCAATACACTGTACTGGCTGGGTACAGACGCGAATGCTATTTGCACTGTATATGGCCAGAATAGCACAAGTGTGCTGTTCTTAGCCTGAATGAACACTTGCTGCTAGAACTTGAATCTCAACGTGATTCAACTCCGTTTAGGAAGTTTAATTGAACCTTAGTGTGCCATGCAAGAAAAACACTCTGTTTTAGAGAAAACAGCATTCGTTCACTCTACTGTGTTTCCTATAGGGCACGTACACTGAGCTAGCTCAGAACAAAAGAACTGTGCTTCCTACACAAACGGGGCATATCTAGTTCAACTCAGTATTGGAAACTGAGTAAAACAGGAGCTTCTCTTCAGTCCAATACAAGTACTGGCTGGGAACAGACGCGAATGCTATTTGCACTGTATATGGCCCGAATAGCACAATTGTGCTGTTCTTAGCCTGAATGAACACTTGCTGCTAGAAGTTGAATCTCAACGTGATTCAACTCCATTTAGGAAGTGTAATTGAACCCTAGTGTGCCATGCAAGAAAAACACTCTGTTTTAGAGAAAACAGCATTCTTTCACTCTACTGTGTTTCCTATATGGCCCGTAAGTGAGCTAGCTCAGAACAAAAGAACTGTGCTTTCTACACAAACGGGGCATATCTAATTCAACTCAGTATTGGAAACTGAGTAAAACAGGAGCTTCTCTTCAGTCCAATACACTGTACTGGCAGGGAACAGACGCGAATGCTATTTGCACTGTATATGGCCAGAATAGCACAAGTGTGCTGTTCTTAGCCCTAATGAACACTTGCTGTTAGAACATGAATCTCAACGTGATTCAACTCCGTTTAGGAAGTTTAAATGAACCCTAGTGTGCCATGCAAGAAAAACACTGTGTTTTAGAGAAAACAGCATTCTTTCACTCTACTGTGTTTCCTATAGGGCACGTACAGTGAGCTAGCTCAGAACAAAAGAACTGTGCTTCCTACACAAACGGGGCATATCTAGTTCAACTCAGTATTGGAAACTGAGTAAAACAGGAGCTTCTCTTCAGTCCAATACACTGTACTGGCTGGGAACAGACGCGAATGCTATTTGCATTGTATATGGCCAGAAAAGCACAAGTGTGCTGTTCTTAGCCTGAATGAACACTTGCTGCTGGAACTTGAATCTCAACGTGATTCAACTCCGTTTAGGAAGTTTAATTGAACCCTAGTGTTCCATGCAAGAAAAACACTCTGTTTTAGAGAAAACAACATTCTTTCACTCTACTGTGTTTCCTATAGGGCCCGTAAGTGAGCTAGCTCAGAACAAAGAACTGTGCTTTCTACACAAACGGGGCATATCTAGTTCAACTCAGTATTGGAAACTGAGTAAAACAGGAGCTTCTCTTCAGTCCACTACACTGTACTGGCTGGGAACAGACGCGAATGCTATTTGCACTGTATATGACCAGAAAAGCACCAGGCTGCTGTTCTTAGACTGAATGAACACTTGCTGCTAGAACTTGAATCTCAACGTGATTCAACTCCGTTCAGGAAGTTTAATTGAACCCTAGTGTGCCATGCAAGAAAAACATTCTGTTTTAGAGAAAACAGCATTCTTTCACTCTACTGTGTTTCCTATAGGGCACGTACAGTGAGCTAGCTCAGAACAAAAGAACTGTGCTTCCTACACAAACGGGGCATATCTAGTTCAACTCAGTATTGAAAACTGATTAAAACAGGAACTTCTCTTCAGTCCAATACACTGTACTGGCTGGAAACAGACGCGAATGCTATTTGCACTGTATATCGCCAGAATAGTACAAGTGTGCTGTTCTTAGCCTGAATTAACACTTGCTGATAGAACTTGAATGTAAACGTGATTCAACTCCGTTTAGGAACTTTAATTAAACCCTAGTGTGCCATGCAAGAAAAACACTCTGTTTTAGAGAAAACAGCATTCTTTAACTCTACTGTGTTTCCTATAGGGCACGTACAGTGAACTAGCTCAGAACAAAAGAACTGTGCTTCCTACACAAACGGGGCATATCTAGTTCAACTCAGTATTGGAACCTGAGTAAAACAGGAGCTTCTCTTCAGTCCAATACACTGTACTGGCTGGGAACAGACGCGAATGCTATTTGCACTGTATATGGCCAGAAAAGCACAAGGCTGCTGTTCTTAGCCTGAATGAACACTTGCTGTTAGAACTTGAATCTCAACGTGATTCAACTCCGTTTAGGAAGTTTAATTGAACCCTAGTGTGCCATGCAAGAAAAACACTCTGTTTTAGAGAAAACAGCATTCTTTCACTCTACTGTGTTTCCTATAGGGCCCGTAAGTGAGCTAGCTCAGAACAAAAGAACTGTGCTTTTTACACAAACGGGGCATATCTAGTTCAACTCAGTATTGGAAACTGAGTAAAACAGGAGCTTCTCTTCAGTCCAATACACTGTACTGGCTGGGAACAGACGAGAATGCTATTTGCACTTTATATGGCCAGAATAGCACAAATGTGCTGTTCTTAGCCCTAATGAACACTTGCTGTTAGTACTTGAATCTCAACGTGATTCAACTCCGTTTAGGAAGTTTAATTGAACCCTAGTGTGCCATGCAAGAAAAACACTCTGTTTTAGAGAAAACAGCATTCTTTCACTATACTGTGTTTCCTATAGGGCACGTACAGTGAGCTAGCTCAGAACAAAAGAACTGTGCTTCCTACACAAACGGGGCATATCGAGTTCAACTCAGTACTGGAAACTGAGTAAAACAGGAGCTTCTCTTCAGTCCAATACACTGTACTGGCTGGGAACAGACGCGAATGCTATTTGCATTGTATATGGCCAGAAAAGCACAAGTGTGCTGTTCTTAGCCTGAATGAACACTTGCTGCCGGAACTTGAATCTCAACGTGATTCAACTCCGTTTAGGAAGTTTAATTGAACCCTAGTGTGCCATGCAAGAAAAACACTCTGTTTTAGACAAAACAGCATTATTTAACTCTACTGTGTTCCTATACGGCCCGTAAGTGAGCTAGCTCAGAACAAAATACTGTGCTTTCTACACAAACGGGGCATATCTAGTTCAACTCAGTATTGGAAACTGAGTAAAACAGGAGCTTCTCTTCTGTCCAATACACTGTACTGGCTGGGAACAGACGCGAATGCTATTTGCAGTGTATATGGCCAGAATAGCACAAGTGTGCTGTTCTTAGCCTGAATGAACACTTGCTGCTAGAACTTGAATCTCAACGTGATTCAACTCCGTTTAGGAAGTTTAATTGAACCTTAGTGTGCCATGCAAGAAAAACACTCTGTTTTAGAGAAAACAGCATTCGTTCACTCTACTGTGTTTCCTATAGGGCACGTACACTGAGCTAGCTCAGAACAAAAGAACTGTGCTTCCTACACAAACGGGGCATATCTAGTTCAACTCAGTATTGGAAACTGAGTAAAACAGGAGCTTCTCTTCAGTCCAATACAAGTACTGGCTGGGAACAGACGCGAATGCTATTTGCACTGTATATGGCCCGAATAGCACAATTGTGCTGTTCTTAGCCTGAATGAACACTTGCTGCTAGAAGTTGAATCTCAACGTGATTCAACTCCATTTAGGAAGTGTAATTGAACCCTAGTGTGCCATGCAAGAAAAACACTCTGTTTTAGAGAAAACAGCATTCTTTCACTCTACTGTGTTTCCTATATGGCCCGTAAGTGAGCTAGCTCAGAACAAAAGAACTGTGCTTTCTACACAAACGGGGCATATCTAATTCAACTCAGTATTGGAAACTGAGTAAAACAGGAGCTTCTCTTCAGTCCAATACACTATACTGCCTGGGAACAGACGCGAATGCTCTTTGCACTGTATATGGCCAGAAAAGCACAAGTGTGCTGTTCTTAGCCTGAATGAACACTTGCTGCTAGAACTTGAATCTCAACGTGATTCAACTCTGTTTAGGAAGTTTAATTGAACCCTAGTGTGCCATGCAAGAAAAACACTCTGTTTTAGAGAAAACCGCATTCTTTCACTCTACTGTGTTTCCTATAGGGCCCGTAAGTGAGCTAGCTCAGAACAAAAGAACTGTGCTTTCTACACAAACGGGGCATATCTAGTTCAACTCAGTATTGGAAACTGAGTAAAACAGGAGCTTCTCTTCAGTCCAATACACTGTACTGGCTGGGAACAGACGCGAATGCTATTTGCACTGTATATGGCCAGAATAGCACAAGTGTGCTGTTCTTAGCCCTAATGAACACTTGCTGTTAGAACTTGAATCTCAACGTGATTCAACTCCGTTTAGGAAGTTTAATTGAACCCTAGTGTGCCATGCAAGAAAAACACTCTGTTTTAGAGAAAACAGCACTCTTTCACTCTACTGTGTTTCCTATAGGGCACGTACAGTGAGCTAGCTCAGAACAAAAGAACTGTGCTTTCTATACAAACGGGGCATATCTAGTTCAACTCAGTATTGGAAACTGAGTAAAACAGGAGCTTCTCTTCAGTCCAATACACTATACTGGCTGGGAACAGACGTGAATGCTATTTGCACTGTCTATGGCCAGAAAAGCACAAGGCTGCTGTTCTTAGCCTGAATGAACACTTGCTGCTAGAACTTGAATCTCAACGTGATTCAACTCCGTTTAGGAAGTTTAATTGAACCCTAGTGTGCCATGCAAGAAAAACACTCTGTTTTAGAGAAAACAGCATTCTTTCACTCTACTGTGTTTCCTATAGGGCACGTACAGTGAGCTAGCTCAGAACAAAAGAACTGTGCTTCCTACACAAACGGGGCATATCTAGTTCAACTCAGTATTGAAAACTGATTAAAACAGGAACTTCTTTTCAGTCCAATACACTGTACTGCCTGGGAACAGACGCGAATGCTATTTGCACTGTATATGGCCAGAATAGCACAAGTGTGCTGTTCTTAGCCTGAATGAACACTTGCTGCTAGAACTTGAATCTCAACGTGATTCAACTCCGTTTAGGAAGTTTAATTGAACCCTAGTGTGCCATGCAAGAAAAACACTCTGTTTTAGAGAAAACAGCATTCTTTCACTCTACTGTGTTTCCTATAGGGCACGTACAGTGAGCTAGCTCAGAACAAAAGAACTGTGCTTTCTACACAAACGGGGCATATCTAGTTCAACTCAGTATTGGAAACTGAGTAAAACAGGAGCTTCTCTTCAGTCCAATACACTGTACTGCCTGGGAACAGACGCGAATGCTATTTGCACTGTATATCGCCAGAATAGCACAAGTGTGCTGTTCTTAGCCTGAATTAACACTTGCTGATACAACTTGAATGTAAACGTGATTCAACTCCGTTTAGGAACTTTAATTAAACTCTAGTGTGCCATGCAAGAAAAACACTCTGTTTTAGAGAAAACAGCATTCTTTCACTCTACTGTGTTTCCTATAGGGCACGTACAGTGAGCTAGCTCAGAACAAAAGAACTGTGCTTTCTACACAAACGGGGCATATCTAGTTCAACTCAGTATTGGAAACTGAGTAAAACAGGAGCTTCTCTTCAGTCCAATACACTGTACTGCCTGGGAACAGACGCGAATGCTATTTGCACTGTATATGGCCAGAATAGCACAAGTGTGCTGTTCTTAGCCTGAATGAACACTTGCTGCTAGAACTTGAATCTCAACGTGATTCAACTCCGTTTAGGAAGTTTAATTGAACCCTAGTGTGCCATGCAAGAAAAACACTCTGTTTTAGAGAAAACAGCATTCTTTCACTCTACTGTGTTTCCTATAGGGCACGTACAATGAGCTAGCTCAGAACAAAAGAACTGTGCTTCCTACACAAACGGGGCATATCTAGTTCAACTCAGTATTGGAAACTGAGTAAAACAGGAGCTTCTCTTCAGTCCAATACAAGTACTGGCTGGGAACAGACGCGAATGCTATTTGCACTGTATATGGCCAGAATAGCACAATTGTGCTGTTCTTAGCCTGAATGAACACTTGCTGCTAGAAGTTGAATCTCAACGTGATTCAACTCCGTTTAGGAAGTTTAATTGAACCCTAGAGTGCCATGCAAGAAAAACACTCTGTTTAGAGAAAACAGCATTCTTTCACTCTACTGTGTTTCCTATAGGGCCCGTAAGTGAGCTAGCTCAGAACAAAAGAACTATGCTTTCTACACAAACGGGGCATATCTAATTCAACTCAGTATTGGAAACTGAGTAAAACAGGAGCTTCTCTTCAGTCCAATACACTATACTGCCTGGGAACAGACGCGAATGCTATTTGCACTGTCTATGGCCAGAAAAGCACAAGGCTGCTGTTCTTAGCCTGAATGAACACTTGCTGCTAGAACTTGAATCTCTACGTGATTCAACTCCGTTTAGGAAGTTTAATTGAACCCTAGTGTGCCATGCAAGAAAAACACTCTGTTTTAGAGAAAACAGCATTCTTTCACTCTACTGTGTTTCCTATAGGGCACGTACAGTGAGCTAGCTCAGAACAAAAGAACTGTGCTTCCTACACAAATGGGGCATATCTAGTTCAACTCAGTATTGAAAACTGATTAAAACAGGAACTTCTCTTCAGTCCAATACACTGTACTGGCTGGGAACAGACGCGAATGCTATTTGCACTGTATATCGTCAGAATAGCACAAGTGTGCTGTTCTTAGCCTGAATGAACACTTCCTGCTAGAAGTTGAATCTCAACGTGATTCAACTCCGTTTAGGAAGTGTAATTGAACCCTAGAGTGCCATGCAAGAAAAACACTCTGTTTAGAGAAAACAGCATTCTTTCACTCTACTGTGTTTCCTATAGGGCCCGTAAGTGAGCTAGCTCAGAACAAAAGAACTGTGCTTTCTACACAAACGGGGCATATCTAATTCAACTCAGTATTGGAAACTGAGTAAAACAGGAGCTTCTCTTCAGTCCAATACACTATACTGTCTGGGAACAGACGCGAATGCTATTTGCACTGTATATGGCCAGAAAAGCACAAGTGTGCTGTTCTTAGCCTGAAAGAACACTTGCTGCTAGAACTTGAATCTCAACGTGATTCAACTCCGTTTAGGAAGTTTAATTGAACCCTAGTGTGCCATGCAAGAAAAACACTCTGTTTTAGAGAAAACCGCATTCTTTCACTCTACTGTGTTTCCTATAGGGCCCGTAAGTGAGCTAGCTCAGAACAAAAGAACTGTGCTTTCTACACAAACGGGGCATATCTAGTTCAACTCAGTATTGGAAACTGAGTAAAACAGGAGCTTCTCTTCAGTCCAATACACTGTACTGACTGGGAACAGACGCGAATGCTATTTGCACTGTATATGGCCAGAAAAGCACAAGTGTGCTGTTCTTAGCCTGAATGAACACTAGCTGCTAGAACTTGAATCTAAACGCGATTCAACTCCGTTTAGGAACTTTAATTAAACCCTAGTGTGCCATGCAAGAAAAACACTCTGTTTTAGAGAAAACAGCATTCTTTCACTCTACTGTGTTTCCTATAGGGCACATACAGTGAGATAGCTCAGAACAAAAGAACTGTGCTTCCTACACAAACGGGGCATATCTAGTTCAACTCAGTATTGGAAACTGAGTAAAACAGGAGCTTCTCTTCAGTCCAATACACTGTACTGGCTGGGAACAGACGCGAATGCTATTTGCACCTTATATGGCCAGAAAAGCACAAGTGTGCTGTTCTTAGCCTGAATGAACACTTGCTGCTAGAACTTGAATCTCAACGTGATTCAACTCCGTTTAGGAAGTTTAATTGAACCCTAGTGTGCCATGCAAGAAAAACACTCTGCTTTAGAGAAAACAGCATTCTTTCACTCTACTGTGTTTCCTATAGGGCCCGTAAGTGAGCTAGCTCAGAACAAAAGAACTGTGCTTTCTACACAAACGGGGCATATCTAGTTCAAGTCAGTATTGGAAACTGAGTAAAACAGGAGCTTCTCTTCAGTCCAATACACTGTACTGGCTGGGAACAGACGCGAATGCTATTTGCACTGTCTATGGCCAGAAAAGCACAAGGCTGCTGTTCTTAGCCTGAATGAACACTTGCTGCTAGAACTTGAATCTCAACGTGATTCAACTCCGTTTAGGAAGTTTAATTGAACCCTAGAGTGCCATGCAAGAAAAACACTCTGTTTTAGAGAAAACAGCATTCTTTCACTCTACTGTGTTTCCTATAGGGCACGTACAGTGAGCTAGCTCAGAACAAAAGAACTGTGCTTCCTACACAAACGGGGCATATATAGTTCAACTCAGTATTGAAAACTGATTAAAACAGGAACTTCTCTTCATTCCAATACACTGTAATGGCTGGGAACAGACGCGAATGCTATTTGCACTGTATATGGCCAGAATAGCACAAGTGTGCTGTTCTTAGCCTGAATTAACACTTGCTGAGAGAACTTGAATGTAAACGTGATTCAACTCCGTTTAGGAACTTTAATTAAACTCTAGTGTGCCATGCAAGAAAAACACTCTGTTTTAGAGAAAACAGCATTCTTTCACTCTACTGTGTTTCCTATAGGGCACTTACAGTGAGCTAGCTCAGAATAAAAGAACTGTGCTTCCTACACAAACGGGGCATATCTAGTTCAACTCAGTAGTGGAAACTGAGTAAAACAGGAGCTTCTCTTCAGTCCAATCCACTGTACTGGCTGGGAAAAGACGCGAATGCTATTTGCACTGTATATGGCCAGAAAAGCACAAGGCTCCTGTTCTTAGCCTGAATGAGCACTTGCTGCTAGAACTTGAATCTCAACGTGATTCAACTCCGTTTAGGAAGTTTAATTGAACCCTAGTGTGCCATGCAAGAAAAACACTCTGTTTTAGAGAAAACAGCATTCTTTCACTCTACTGTGTTTCCTATAGGGCACATACAGTGAGCTAGGTCAGAACAAAAGAACTGTGCGTCCTACACAAACGGGGCATATCTAGTTCAATTCAGTATTGAAAACTGATTAAAACAGGAACTTCTCTTCAGTCCAATACACTGTACTGGCTGGGAACAGACGCGAATGCTATATGCACTGTATATCGCCAGAATAGCACAAGTGTGCTGTTCTTAGCCTGAATTAACACTTGCTGATAGAACTTGAATGTAAACGTGATTCAACTCCGTTTAGGAACTTTAATTAAACCCTAGTGTGCTATGCAAGAAAAACACTCTGTTTTAGAGAAAACAGCATTCTTTCACTCTACTGTGTTTCCTATAGGGCACGTACAGTGAGCTAGCTCAGAACAAAAGAACTGTGCTTCCTACACAAACGGGGCATATCTAGTTCAACTCAGTATTGGAAACTGAGTAAAACAGGAGCTTCTCTTCAGTCCAATACACTGTACTGGCTGGGAACAGACGCGAAGGTATTTGCATTGTATATGGCCAGAAAAGCACAAGTGTGCTGTTCTTAGCCTGAAAGAACACTTGCTGCTAGAACTTGAATCTCAATGTGATTCAACTCCGTTTAGGAAGTTTAATTGAACCCTAGTGTGCCATGCAAGAAAAACACTATGTTTTCCGAAAAAACAGCATTCTTTCACTCTACTGTGTTTCTGATAGGGCCCGTAAGTGAGCTAGCTCAGAACAAAAGAACTGTGCTTTCTACACAAACGGGGCATATCTAGTTCAACTCAGTATTGGAAACTGAGTAAAACAGGAGCTTCTCTTCAGTCCAATACACTGTACTGGCTGGGAACAGACGCGAATGCTATTTGCATTGTATATGGCCAGAAAAGCACAAGTGTGCTGTTCTTAGCCTGATTGAACACTTGCTGCTAGAACTTGAATCTCAACGTGATTCAACTCCGTTTAGGAAGTTTAATTGAACCCTAGTGTGCCATGCAAGAAAAACACTCTGTTTTAGAGAAAACAGCATTCTTTCACTCTACTGTGTTTCCTATAGGGCACGTAAGTGAGCTAGCTCAGAACAAAAGAACTGTGCTTTCTACACAAACGGGGCATATCTAGTTCAAGTCAGTATTGGAAACTGAGTAAAACAGGAGCTTCTCTTCAGTCCAATACACTGTACTGGCAGGGAACAGACGCGAATGCTATTTGCACCTTATATGGCCAGAAAAGCACAAGTGTGCTGTTCTTAGCCTGAAAGAACACTTGCTGCTAGAACTTGAATCTCAACGTGATTCAACTCCGTTTAGGAAGTTTAATTGAATCCTAGTGTGCCATGCAAGAAAAACACTCTGCTTTAGAGAAAACAGCATTCTTTCACTCTACTGTGTTTCCTATAGGGCACGTACACTGAGCTAGCTCAGAACAAAAGAACTGTGCTTTCTACACAAACGGGGCATATCTAGTTCAAGTCAGTATTGGAAACTGAGTAAAACAGGAGCTTCTCTTCAGTCCAATACACTATACTGTCTGGGAACAGACGCGAATGCTATTTGCACTGTATATGGCCAGAAAAGCACAAGTGTGCTGTTCTTAGCCTGAAAGAACACTTGCTGCTAGAACTTGAATCTCAACGTGATTCAACTCCGTTTAGGAAGTTTAATTGAACCCTAGCTGCCATGCAAGAAAAACACTCTGTTTTAGAGAAAACCGCATTCTTTCACTCTACTGTGTTTCCTATAGGGCCCGTAAGTGAGCTAGCTCAGAACAAAAGAACTGTGCTTTCTACACAAACGGGGCATATCTAGTTCAACTCAGTATTGGAAACTGAGTAAAACAGGAGCTTCTCTTCAGTCCAATACACTGTACTGACTGGGAACAGACGCGAATGCTATTTGCACTGTATATGGCCAGAAAAGCACAAGTGTGCTGTTCTTAGCCTGAATGAACACTAGCTGCTAGAACTTGAATCTAAACGCGATTCAACTCCGTTTAGGAACTTTAATTAAACCCTAGTGTGCCATGCAAGAAAAACACTCTGTTTTAGAGAAAACAGCATTCTTTCACTCTACTGTGTTTCCTATAGGGCACATACAGTGAGATAGCTCAGAACAAAAGAACTGTGCTTCCTACACAAACGGGGCATATCTAGTTCAACTCAGTATTGGAAACTGAGTAAAACAGGAGCTTCTCTTCAGTCCAATACACTGTACTGGCACGGAACAGACGCGAATGCTATTTGCACCTTATATGGCCAGAAAAGCACAAGTGTGCTGTTCTTAGCCTGAATGAACACTTGCTGCTAGAACTTGAATCTCAACGTGATTCAACTCCGTTTAGGAAGTTTAATTGAACCCTAGTGTGCCATGCAAGAAAAACACTCTGCTTTAGAGAAAACAGCATTCTTTCACTCTACTGTGTTTCCTATAGGGCCCGTAAGTGAGCTAGCTCAGAACAAAAGAACTGTGCTTTCTACACAAACGGGGCATATCTAGTTCAAGTCAGTATTGGAAACTGAGTAAAACAGGAGCTTCTCTTCAGTCCAATACACTGTACTGGCTGGGAACAGACGCGAATGCTATTTGCACTGTCTATGGCCAGAAAAGCACAAGGCTGCTGTTCTTAGCCTGAATGAACACTTGCTGCTAGAACTTGAATCTCAACGTGATTCAACTCCGTTTAGGAAGTTTAATTGAACCCTAGAGTGCCATGCAAGAAAAACACTCTGTTTTAGAGAAAACAGCATTCTTTCACTCTACTGTGTTTCCTATAGGGCACGTACAGTGAGCTAGCTCAGAACAAAAGAACTGTGCTTCCTACACAAACGGGGCATATATAGTTCAACTCAGTATTGAAAACTGATTAAAACAGGAACTTCTCTTCATTCCAATACACTGTACTGGCTGGGAACAGACGCGAATGCTATTTGCACTGTATATGTCCAGAATAGCACAAGTGTGCTGTTCTTAGCCTGAATTAACACTTGCTGAGAGAACTTGAATGTAAACGTGATTCAACTCCGTTTAGGAACTTTAATTAAACTCTAGTGTGCCATGCAAGAAAAACACTCTGTTTTAGAGAAAACAGCATTCTTTCACTCTACTGTGTTTCCTATAGGGCACTTACAGTGAGCTAGCTCAGAATAAAAGAACTGTGCTTCCTACACAAACGGGGCATATCTAGTTCAACTCAGTAGTGGAAACTGAGTAAAACAGGAGCTTCTCTTCAGTCCAATCCACTGTACTGGCTGGGAACAGACGCGAATGCTATTTGCACTGTATATGGCCAGAAAAGCACAAGGCTGCTGTTCTTAGCCTGAATGAGCACTTGCTGCTAGAACTTGAATCTCAACGTGATTCAACTCCGTTTAGGAAGTTTAATTGAACCCTAGTGTGCCATGCAAGAAAAACACTCTGTTTTAGAGAAAACAGCATTCTTTCACTCTACTGTGTTTCCTATAGGGCACATACAGTGAGCTAGGTCAGAACAAAAGAACTGTGCGTCCTACACAAACGGGGCATATCTAGTTCAATTCAGTATTGAAAACTGATTAAAACAGGAACTTCTCTTCAGTCCAATACACTGTACTGGCTGGGAACAGACGCGAATGCTATATGCACTGTATATCGCCAGAATAGCACAAGTGTGCTGTTCTTAGCCTGAATTAACACTTGCTGATAGAACTTGAATGTAAACGTGATTCAACTCCGTTTAGGAACTTTAATTAAACCCTAGTGTGCTATGCAAGAAAAACACTCTGTTTTAGAGAAAACAGCATTCTTTCACTCTACTGTGTTTCCTATAGGGCACGTACAGTGAGCTAGCTCAGAACAAAAGAACTGTGCTTCCTACACAAACGGGGCATATCTAGTTCAACTCAGTATTGGAAACTGAGTAAAACAGGAGCTTCTCTTCAGTCCAATACACTGTACTGGCTGGGAACAGACGCGAAGGTATTTGCATTGTATATGGCCAGAAAAGCACAAGTGTGCTGTTCTTAGCCTGAAAGAACACTTGCTGCTAGAACTTGAATCTCAACGTGATTCAACTCCGTTTAGGAAGTTTAATTGAACCCTAGTGTGCCATGCAAGAAAAACACTATGTTTTCCGAAAAAACAGCATTCTTTCACTCTACTGTGTTTCTGATAGGGCCCGTAAGTGAGCTAGCTCAGAACAAAAGAACTGTGCTTTCTACACAAACGGGGCATATCTAGTTCAACTCAGTATTGGAAACTGAGTAAAACAGGAGCTTCTCTTCAGTCCAATACACTGTACTGGCTGGGAACAGACGCGAATGCTATTTGCATTGTATATGGCCAGAAAAGCACAAGTGTGCTGTTCTTAGCCTGAATGAACACTTGCTGCTAGAACTTGAATCTCAACGTGATTCAACTCCGTTTAGGAAGTTTAATTGAACCCTAGTGTGCCATGCAAGAAAAACACTCTGTTTTAGAGAAAACAGCATTCTTTCACTCTACTGTGTTTCCTATAGGGCACGTAAGTGAGCTAGCTCAGAACAAAAGAACTGTGCTTTCTACACAAACGGGGCATATCTAGTTCAAGTCAGTATTGGAAACTGAGTAAAACAGGAGCTTCTCTTCAGTCCAATACACTGTACTGGCAGGGAACAGAAGCGAATGCTATTTGCACCTTATATGGCCAGAAAAGCACAAGTGTGCTGTTCTTAGCCTGAAAGAACACTTGCTGCTAGAACTTGAATCTCAACGTGATTCAACTCCGTTTAGGAAGTTTAATTGAATCCTAGTGTGCCATGCAAGAAAAACACTCTGCTTTAGAGAAAACAGCATTCTTTCACTCTACTGTGTTTCCTATAGGGCACGTACACTGAGCTAGCTCAGAACAAAAGAACTGTGCTTTCTACACAAACGGGGCATATCTAGTTCAAGTCAGTATTGGAAACTGAGTAAAACAGGAGCTTCTCTTCAGTCCAATACACTGTACTGGCTGGGAACAGACGCGAATGCTATTTGCACTGTATATGGCCAGAATAGCACAATTGTGCTGTTCTTAGCCTGAATGAACACTTGCTGCTAGAAGTTGAATCTCAACGTGATTCAACTCCGTTTAGGAAGTGTAATTGAACCCTAGAGTGCCATGCAAGAAAAACACTCTGTTTAGAGAAAACAGCATTCTTTCACTCTACTGTGTTTCCTATAGGGCCCGTAAGTGAGCTAGCTCAGAACAAAAGAACTGTGCTTTCTACACAAACGGGGCATATCTAATTCAACTCAGTATTGGAAACTGAGTAAAACAGGAGCTTCTCTTCAGTCCAATACACTATACTGCCTGGGAACAGACGCGAATGCTATTTGCACTGTATATGGCCAGAAAAGCACAAGTGTGCTGTTCTTAGCCTGAAAGAACACTTGCTGCTAGAACTTGAATCTCAACGTGATTCAACTCCGTTTAGGAAGTTTAATTGAACCCTAGTGTGCCATGCAAGAAAAACACTCTGTTTTAGAGAAAACCGCATTCTTTCACTCTACTGTGTTTCCTATAGGGCCCGTAAGTGAGCTAGCTCAGAACAAAAGAACTGTGCTTTCTACACAAATGGGGCATATCTAGTTCAACTCAGTATTGGAAACTGAGTAAAACAGGAGCTTCTCTTCAGTCCAATACACTGTACTGGCTGGGAACAGACGCGAATGCTATTTGCACTGTATATGGCCAGAATAGCACAAGTGTGCTGTTCTTAGCCCTAATGAACACTTGCTGTTAGAACTTGAATCTCAACGTGATTCAACTCCGTTTAGGAAGTGTAATTGAAACCTAGTGTGCCATGCAAGAAAAACACTCTGTTTTAGAGAAAACAGCATTCTTTCACTCTACTGTGTTTCCTATAGGGTCCGTAAGTGAACTAGCTCAGAACAAAAGAACTGTGCTTTCTACACAAACGGGGCATATCTAGTTCAACTCAGTATTGGAAACTGAGTAAAACAGGAGCTTCTCTTCAGTCCAATACACTGTACTGACTGGGAACAGACGCGAATGCTATTTGCACTGTATATGGCCAGAAAAGCACAAGTGTGCTGTTCTTAGCCTGAATGAACACTAGCTGCTAGAACTTGAATCTAAACGCGATTCAACTCCGTTTAGGAACTTTAATTAAACCCTAGTGTGCCATGCAAGAAAAACACTCTGTTTTAGAGAAAACAGCATTCTTTCACTCTACTGTGTTTCCTATAGGGCACATACAGTGAGCTAGCTCAGAACAAAAGAACTGTGCTTCCTACACAAACGGGGCATATCTAGTTCAACTCAGTATTGGAAACTGAGTAAAACAGGAGCTTCTCTTCAGTCCAATACACTGTACTGGCACGGAACAGACGCGAATGCTATTTGCACCTTATATGGCCAGAAAAGCACAAGTGTGCTGTTCTTAGCCTGAATGAACACTTGCTGCTAGAACTTGAATCTCAACGTGATTCAACTCCGTTTAGGAAGTTTAATTGAACCCTAGTGTGCCATGCAAGAAAAACACTCTGCTTTAGAGAAAACAGCATTCTTTCACTCTACTGTGTTTCCTATAGGGCCCGTAAGTGAGCTAGCTCAGAACAAAAGAACTGTGCTTTCTACACAAACGGGGCATATCTAGTTCAAGTCAGTATTGGAAACTGAGTAAAACAGGAGCTTCTCTTCAGTCCAATACACTGTACTGGCTGGGAACAGACGCGAATGCTATTTGCACTGTCTATGGCCAGAAAAGCACAAGGCTGCTGTTCTTAGCCTGAATGAACACTTGCTGCTAGAACTTGAATCTCAACGTGATTCAACTCCGTTTAGGAAGTTTAATTGAACCCTAGTGTGCCATGCAAGAAAAACACTCTGTTTTAGAGAAAACAGCATTCTTTCACTCTACTGTGTTTCCTATAGGGCACGTACAGTGAGCTAGCTCAGAACAAAAGAACTGTGCTTCCTACACAAACGGGGCATATCTAGTTCAACTCAGTATTGAAAACTGATTAAAACAGGAACTTCTCTTCAGTCCAATACACTGTACTGGCTGGGAACAGACGCGAATGCTATTTGCACTGTATATCGCCAGAATAGCACAAGTGTGCTGTTCTTAGCCTGAATTAACACTTGCTGAGAGAACTTGAATGTAAACGTGATTCAACTCCGTTTAGGAACTTTAATTAAACTCTAGTGTGCCATGCAAGAAAAACACTCTGTTTTAGAGAAAACAGCATTCTTTCACTCTACTGTGTTTCCTATAGGGCACGTACAGTGAGCTAGCTCAGAATAAAAGAACTGTGCTTCCTACACAAATGGGGCATATCTAGTTCAACTCAGTAGTGGAAACTGAGTAAAACAGGATCTTCTCTTCAGTCCAATCCACTGTACTGGCTGGGAACAGACGCGAATGCTATTTGCACTGTATATGGCCAGAAAAGCACAAGGCTGCTGTTCTTAGCCTGAATGAGCACTTGCTGCTAGAACTTGAATCTCAACGTGATTCAACTCCGTTTAGGAAGTTTAATTGAACCCTAGTGTGCCATGCAAGAAAAACACTCTGTTTTAGAGAAAACAGCATTCTTTCACTCTACTGTGTTTCCTATAGGGCACGTACAGTGAGCTAGCTCAGAACAAAAGAACTGTGCTTCCTACACAAACGGGGCATATCTAGTTCAACTCAGTATTGAAAACTGATTAAAACAGGAACTTCTCTTCAGTCCAATACACTGTACTGGCTGGGAACAGACGCGAATGCTATTTGCACTGTATATGGCCAGAATAGCACAAGTGTGCTGTTCTTAGCCTGAATTAACACTTGCTGAGAGAACTTGAATGTAAACGTGATTCAACTCCGTTTAGGAACTTTAATTAAACTCTAGTGTGCCATGCAAGAAAAACACTCTGTTTTAGAGAAAACAGCATTCTTTCACTCTACTGTGTTTCCTATAGGGCACTTACAGTGAGCTAGCTCAGAATAAAAGAACTGTGCTTCCTACACAAACGGGGCATATCTAGTTCAACTCAGTAGTGGAAACTGAGTAAAACAGGAGCTTCTCTTCAGTCCAATCCACTGTACTGGCTGGGAACAGACGCGAATGCTATTTGCACTGTATATGGCCAGAAAAGCACAAGGCTGCTGTTCTTAGCCTGAATGAGCACTTGCTGCTAGAACTTGAATCTCAACGTGATTCAACTCCGTTTAGGAAGTTTAATTGAACCCTAGTGTGCCATGCAAGAAAAACACTCTGTTTTAGAGAAAACAGCATTCTTTCACTCTACTGTGTTTCCTATAGGGCACATACAGTGAGCTAGGTCAGAACAAAAGAACTGTGCGTCCTACACAAACGGGGCATATCTAGTTCAATTCAGTATTGAAAACTGATTAAAACAGGAACTTCTCTTCAGTCCAATACACTGTACTGGCTGGGAACAGACGCGAATGCTATATGCACTGTATATCGCCAGAATAGCACAAGTGTGCTGTTCTTAGCCTGAATTAACACTTGCTGATAGAACTTGAATGTAAACGTGATTCAACTCCGTTTAGGAACTTTAATTAAACCCTAGTGTGCTATGCAAGAAAAACACTCTGTTTTAGAGAAAACAGCATTCTTTCACTCTACTGTGTTTCCTATAGGGCACGTACAGTGAGCTAGCTCAGAACAAAAGAACTGTGCTTCCTACACAAACGGGGCATATCTAGTTCAACTCAGTATTGGAAACTGAGTAAAACAGGAGCTTCTCTTCAGTCCAATACACTGTACTGGCTGGGAACAGACGCGAAGGTATTTGCATTGTATATGGCCAGAAAAGCACAAGTGTGCTGTTCTTAGCCTGAAAGAACACTTGCTGCTAGAACTTGAATCTCAACGTGATTCAACTCCGTTTAGGAAGTTTAATTGAACCCTAGTGTGCCATGCAAGAAAAACACTATGTTTTCCGAAAAAACAGCATTCTTTCACTCTACTGTGTTTCTGATAGGGCCCGTAAGTGAGCTAGCTCAGAACAAAAGAACTGTGCTTTCTACACAAACGGGGCATATCTAGTTCAACTCAGTATTGGAAACTGAGTAAAACAGGAGCTTCTCTTCAGTCCAATACACTGTACTGGCTGGGAACAGACGCGAATGCTATTTGCATTGTATATGGCCAGAAAAGCACAAGTGTGCTGTTCTTAGCCTGAATGAACACTTGCTGCTAGAACTTGAATCTCAACGTGATTCAACTCCGTTTAGGAAGTTTAATTGAACCCTAGTGTGCCATGCAAGAAAAACACTCTGTTTTAGAGAAAACAGCATTCTTTCACTCTACTGTGTTTCCTATAGGGCACGTAAGTGAGCTAGCTCAGAACAAAAGAACTGTGCTTTCTACACAAACGGGGCATATCTAGTTCAAGTCAGTATTGGAAACTGAGTAAAACAGGAGCTTCTCTTCAGTCCAATACACTGTACTGGCAGGGAACAGACGCGAATGCTATTTGCACCTTATATGGCCAGAAAAGCACAAGTGTGCTGTTCTTAGCCTGAAAGAACACTTGCTGCTAGAACTTGAATCTCAACGTGATTCAACTCCGTTTAGGAAGTTTAATTGAATCCTAGTGTGCCATGCAAGAAAAACACTCTGCTTTAGAGAAAACAGCATTCTTTCACTCTACTGTGTTTCCTATAGGGCACGTACACTGAGCTAGCTCAGAACAAAAGAACTGTGCTTTCTACACAAAGGGGGCATATCTAGTTCAAGTCAGTATTGGAAACTGAGTAAAACAGGAGCTTCTCTTCAGTCCAATACACTGTACTGGCTGGGAACAGACGCGAATGCTATTTGCACTGTATATGGCCAGAATAGCACAATTGTGCTGTTCTTAGCCTGAATGAACACTTGCTGCTAGAAGTTGAATCTCAACGTGATTCAACTCCGTTTAGGAAGTGTAATTGAACCCTAGAGTGCCATGCAAGAAAAACACTCTGTTTAGAGAAAACAGCATTCTTTCACTCTACTGTGTTTCCTATAGGGCCCGTAAGTGAGCTAGCTCAGAACAAAAGAACTGTGCTTTCTACACAAACGGGGCATATCTAATTCAACTCAGTATTGGAAACTGAGTAAAACAGGAGCTTCTCTTCAGTCCAATACACTATACTGCCTGGGAACAGACGCGAATGCTATTTGCACTGTATATGGCCAGAAAAGCACAAGTGTGCTGTTCTTAGCCTGAAAGAACACTTGCTGCTAGAACTTGAATCTCAACGTGATTCAACTCCGTTTAGGAAGTTTAATTGAACCCTAGTGTGCCATGCAAGAAAAACACTCTGTTTTAGAGAAAACCGCATTCTTTCACTCTACTGTGTTTCCTATAGGGCCCGTAAGTGAGCTAGCTCAGAACAAAAGAACTGTGCTTTCTACACAAACGGGGCATATCTAGTTCAACTCAGTATTGGAAACTGAGTAAAACAGGAGCTTCTCTTCAGTCCAATACACTGTACTGGCTGGGAACAGACGCGAATGCTATTTG
The DNA here is from genome assembly GCF_049852395.1 of Peromyscus maniculatus bairdii. Classification (NCBI taxonomy): domain Eukaryota; kingdom Metazoa; phylum Chordata; class Mammalia; order Rodentia; family Cricetidae; genus Peromyscus; species Peromyscus maniculatus. Next base: position 6,401,849 of record NC_134862.1, read on the forward strand.
CACTGTATATGGCCAGAATAGCACAAGTGTGCTGTTCTTAGCCCTAATGAACACTTGCTGTTAGAACTTGAATCTCAACGTGATTCAACTCCGTTTAGGAAGTGTAATTGAAACCTAGTGTGCCATGCAAGAAAAACACTCTGTTTTAGAGAAAACAGCATTCTTTCACTCTACTGTGTTTCCTATAGGGTCCGTAAGTGAGCTAGCTCAGAACAAAAGAACTGTGCTTTCTACACAAACGGGGCATATCTAGTTCAACTCAGTATTGGAAACTGAGTAAAACAGGAGCTTCTCTTCAGTCCAATACACTGTACTGACTGGGAACAGACGTGAATGCTATTTGCACTGTATATGGCCAGAAAAGCACAAGTGTGCTGTTCTTAGCCTGAATGAACACTAGCTGCTAGAACTTGAATCTAAACGCGATTCAACTCCGTTTAGGAACTTTAATTAAACCCTAGTGTGCCATGCAAGAAAAACACTCTGTTTTAGAGAAAACAGCATTCTTTCACTCTACTGTGTTTCCTATAGGGCACATACAGTGAGCTAGCTCAGAACAAAAGAACTGTGCTTCCTACACAAACGGGGCATATCTAGTTCAACTCAGTATTGGAAACTGAGTAAAACAGGAGCTTCTCTTCAGTCCAATACACTGTACTGGCACGGAACAGACGCGAATGCTATTTGCACCTTATATGGCCAGAAAAGCACAAGTGTGCTGTTCTTAGCCTGAATGAACACTTGCTGCTAGAACTTGAATCTCAACGTGATTCAACTCCGTTTAGGAAGTTTAATTGAACCCTAGTGTGCCATGCAAGAAAAACACTCTGCTTTAGAGAAAACAGCATTCTTTCACTCTACTGTGTTTCCTATAGGGCCCGTAAGTGAGCTAGCTCAGAACAAAAGAACTGTGCTTTCTACACAAACGGGGCATATCTAGTTCAAGTCAGTATTGGAAACTGAGTAAAACAGGAGCTTCTCTTCAGTCCAATACACTGTACTGGCTGGGAACAGACGCGAATGCTATTTGCATTGTATATGGCCAGAAAAGCACAATTGTGCTGTTCTTAGCCTGAATGAACACTTGCTGCTAGAACTTGAATCTCAACGTGATTCAACTCCGTTTAGGAAGTTTAATTGAACCCTAGTGTGCCATGCAAGAAAAACACTCTGTTTTAGAGAAAACAGCATTCTTTCACTCTACTGTGTTTCCTATAGGGCACGTAAGTGAGCTAGCTCAGAACAAAAGAACTGTGCTTTCTACACAAACGGGGCATATCTAGTTCAAGTCAGTATTGGAAACTGAGTAAAACAGGAGCTTCTCTTCAGTCCAATACACTGTACTGGCAGGGAACAGACGCGAATGCTATTTGCACCTTATATGGCCAGAAAAGCACAAGTGTGCTGTTCTTAGCCTGAAAGAACACTTGCTGCTAGAACTTGAATCTCAACGTGATTCAACTCCGTTTAGGAAGTTTAATTGAATCCTAGTGTGCCATGCAAGAAAAACACTCTGCTTTAGAGAAAACAGCATTCTTTCACTCTACTGTGTTTCCTATAGGGCACGTACACTGAGCTAGCTCAGAACAAAAGAACTGTGCTTTCTACACAAACGGGGCATATCTAGTTCAAGTCAGTATTGGAAACTGAGTAAAACAGGAGCTTCTCTTCAGTCCAATACACTGTACTGGCTGGGAACAGACGCGAATGCTATTTGCACTGTATATGGCCAGAATAGCACAATTGTGCTGTTCTTAGCCTGAATGAACACTTGCTGCTAGAAGTTGAATCTCAACGTGATTCAACTCCGTTTAGGAAGTGTAATTGAACCCTAGAGTGCCATGCAAGAAAAACACTCTGTTTAGAGAAAACAGCATTCTTTCACTCTACTGTGTTTCCTATAGGGCCCGTAAGTGAGCTAGCTCAGAACAAAAGAACTGTGCTTTCTACACAAACGGGGCATATCTAATTCAACTCAGTATTGGAAACTGAGTAAAACAGGAGCTTCTCTTCAGTCCAATACACTATACTGCCTGGGAACAGACGCGAATGCTATTTGCACTGTATATGGCCAGAAAAGCACAAGTGTGCTGTTCTTAGCCTGAAAGAACACTTGCTGCTAGAACTTGAATCTCAACGTGATTCAACTCCGTTTAGGAAGTTTAATTGAACCCTAGTGTGCCATGCAAGAAAAACACTCTGTTTTAGAGAAAACCGCATTCTTTCACTCTACTGTGTTTCCTATAGGGCCCGTAAGTGAGCTAGCTCAGAACAAAAGAACTGTGCTTTCTACACAAACGGGGCATATCTAGTTCAACTCAGTATTGGAAACTGAGTAAAACAGGAGCTTCTCTTCAGTCCAATACACTGTACTGGCTGGGAACAGACGCGAATGCTATTTGCACTGTATATGGCCAGAATAGCACAAGTGTGCTGTTCTTAGCCCTAATGAACACTTGCTGTTAGAACTTGAATCTCAACGTGATTCAACTCCGTTTAGGAAGTGTAATTGAAACCTAGTGTGCCATGCAAGAAAAACACTCTGTTTTAGAGAAAACAGCATTCTTTCACTCTACTGTGTTTCCTATAGGGTCCGTAAGTGAGCTAGCTCAGAACAAAAGAACTGTGCTTTCTACACAAACGGGGCATATCTAGTTCAACTCAGTATTGGAAACTGAGTAAAACAGGAGCTTCTCTTCAGTCCAATACACTGTACTGACTGGGAACAGACGCGAATGCTATTTGCACTGTATATGGCCAGAAAAGCACAAGTGTGCTGTTCTTAGCCTGAATGAACACTAGCTGCTAGAACTTGAATCTAAACGCGATTCAACTCCGTTTAGGAACTTTAATTAAACCCTAGTGTGCCATGCAAGAAAAACACTCTGTTTTAGAGAAAACAGCATTCTTTCACTCTACTGTGTTTCCTATAGGGCACATACAGTGAGCTAGCTCAGAACAAAAGAACTGTGCTTCCTACACAAACGGGGCATATCTAGTTCAACTCAGTATTGGAAACTGAGTAAAACAGGAGCTTCTCTTCAGTCCAATACACTGTACTGGCACGGAACAGACGCGAATGCTATTTGCACCTTATATGGCCAGAAAAGCACAAGTGTGCTGTTCTTAGCCTGAATGAACACTTGCTGCTAGAACTTGAATCTCAACGTGATTCAACTCCGTTTAGGAAGTTTAATTGAACCCTAGTGTGCCATGCAAGAAAAACACTCTGCTTTAGAGAAAACAGCATTCTTTCACTCTACTGTGTTTCCTATAGGGCCCGTAAGTGAGCTAGCTCAGAACAAAAGAACTGTGCTTTCTACACAAACGGGGCATATCTAGTTCAAGTCAGTATTGGAAACTGAGTAAAACAGGAGCTTCTCTTCAGTCCAATACACTGTACTGGCTGGGAACAGACGCGAATGCTATTTGCACTGTCTATGGCCAGAAAAGCACAAGGCTGCTGTTCTTAGCCTGAATGAACACTTGCTGCTAGAACTTGAATCTCAACGTGATTCAACTCCGTTTAGGAAGTTTAATTGAACCCTAGTGTGCCATGCAAGAAAAACACTCTGTTTTAGAGAAAACAGCATTCTTTCACTCTACTGTGTTTCCTATAGGGCACGTACAGTGAGCTAGCTCAGAACAAAAGAACTGTGCTTCCTACACAAACGGGGCATATCTAGTTCAACTCAGTATTGAAAACTGATTAAAACAGGAACTTCTCTTCAGTCCAATACACTGTACTGGCTGGGAACAGACGCGAATGCTATTTGCACTGTATATCGCCAGAATAGCACAAGTGTGCTGTTCTTAGCCTGAATTAACACTTGCTGAGAGAACTTGAATGTAAACGTGATTCAACTCCGTTTAGGAACTTTAATTAAACTCTAGTGTGCCATGCAAGAAAAACACTCTGTTTTAGAGAAAACAGCATTCTTTCACTCTACTGTGTTTCCTATAGGGCACGTACAGTGAGCTAGCTCAGAATAAAAGAACTGTGCTTCCTACACAAATGGGGCATATCTAGTTCAACTCAGTAGTGGAAACTGAGTAAAACAGGATCTTCTCTTCAGTCCAATCCACTGTACTGGCTGGGAACAGACGCGAATGCTATTTGCACTGTATATAGCCAGAAAAGCACAAGGCTGCTGTTCTTAGCCTGAATGAGCACTTGCTGCTAGAACTTGAATCTCAACGTGATTCAACTCCGTTTAGGAAGTTTAATTGAACCCTAGTGTGCCATGCAAGAAAAACACTCTGTTTTAGAGAAAACAGCATTCTTTCACTCTACTGTGTTTCCTATAGGGCACGTACAGTGAGCTAGCTCAGAACAAAAGAACTGTGCTTCCTACACAAACGGGGCATATCTAGTTCAATTCAGTATTGAAACCTGATTAAAACAGGAACTTCTCTTCAGTCCAATACACTGTACTGGCTGGGAACAGACGCGAATGCTATATGCACTGTATATCGCCAGAATAGCACAAGTGTGCTGTTCTTAGCCTGAATTAACACTTGCTGATAGAACTTGAATGTAAACGTGATTCAACTCCGTTTAGGAACTTTAATTAAACCCTAGTGTGCCATGCAAGAAAAACACTCTGTTTTAGAGAAAACAGCATTCTTTCACTCTACTGTGTTTCCTATAGGGCACGTACAGTGAGCTAGCTCAGAACAAAAGAACTGTGCTTCCTACACAAACGGGGCATATCTAGTTCAATTCAGTATTGAAAACTGATTAAAACAGGAACTTCTCTTCAGTCCAATACACTGTACTGGCTGGGAACAGACGCGAATGCTATTTGCACTGTATATCGCCAGAATAGCACAAGTGTGCTGTTCTTAGCCTGAATTAACACTTGCTGAGAGAACTTGAATGTAAACGTGATTCAACTCCGTTTAGGAACTTTAATTAAACTCTAGTGTGCCATGCAAAAAAAACCCTGTGTTTTAGAGAAAACAGCATTCTTTCCCTCTACTGTGTTTCCTATAGGGCACGTACAGTGAGCTAGCTCAGAATAAAAGAACTGTGCTTCCTACACAAACGGGGCATATGTAGTTCAACTCAGTAGTGGAAACTGAGTAAAACAGGAGCTTCTCTTCAGTCCAATCCACTGTACTGGCTGGGAACAGACGCGAATGCTATTTGCACTGTATATGGCCAGAAAAGCACAAGGCTGCTGTTCTTAGCCTGAATGAGCACTTGCTGCTAGAACTTGAATCTCAACGTGATTCAACTCCGTTTAGGAAGTTTAATTGAACCCTAGTGTGCCATGCAAGAAAAACACTCTGTTTTAGAGAAAACAGCATTCTTTCACTCTACTGTGTTTCCTATAGGGCACGTACAGTGACCTAGCTCAGAACAAAAGAACTGTGCTTCCTACACAAACGGGGCATATCTAGTTCAATTCAGTATTGTAAACTGATTAAAACAGGAACTTCTCTTCAGTCCAATACACTGTACTGGCTGGGAACAGACGCGAATGCTATATGCACTGTATATCGCCAGAATAGCACAAGTGTGCTGTTCTTAGCCTGAATTAACACTTGCTGATAGAACTTGAATGTAAACGTGATTCAACTCCGTTTAGGAACTTTAATTAAACCCTAGTGTGCCATGCAAGAAAAACACTCTGTTTTAGAGAAAACAGCATTCTTTCACTCTACTGTGTTTCCTATAGGGCACGTACAGTGAGCTAGCTCAGAACAAAAGAACTGTGCTTCCTACACAAACGGGGCATATCTAGTTCAACTCAGTATTGGAAACTGAGTAAAACAGGAGCTTCTCTTCAGTCCAATACACTGTACTGGCTGGGAACAGACGCGAATGCTATTTGCATTGTATATGGCCAGAAAAGCACAAGTGTGCTGTTCTTAGCCTGAATGAACACTTGCTGCTAGAACTTGAATCTCAACGTGATTCAACTCCGTTTAGGAAGGTTAATTGAACCCTAGTGTGCCATGCAAGAAAAACACTCTCTTTTAGAGAAAACAGCATTCTTTCACTCTACTGTGTTTCCTATAGGGCACGTACAGTGAGCTAGCTCAGAACAAAAGAACTGTGCTTTCTACACAAACGGGGCATATCTAGTTCAACTCAGTATTGGAAACTGAGTAAAACAGGAGCTTCTCTTCAGTCCAATACACTGTACTGGCTGGGAACAGACGCGAATGCTATTTGCATTGTATATGGCCAGAAAAGCACAAGTGTGCTGTTCTTAGCCTGAATGAACACTTGCTGCTAGAACTTGAATCTCAACGTGATTCAACTCCGTTTAAGAAGTTTAATTGAACCCTAGTGTGCCATGCAAGAAAAACACTCTGTTTTAGAGAAAACAGCATTCTTTCACTCTACTGTGTTTTCTATAGGGCACGTAAGTGAGCTAGCTCAGAACAAAAGAGCTGTGCTTTCTACACAAACGGGGCATATCTAGTTCAACTCAGTATTGGAAACTGAGTAAAACAGGAGCTTCTCTTCAGTCCAATACACTGTACTGGCTGGGAACAGACGCGAATGCTATTTGCACTGTATATGGCCAGAAAAGCACAAGTGTGCTGTCCTTAGCCTGAATGAACACTTGCTGCTAGAACTTGAATCTCAACATGATTCAACTCCGTTTAGGAAGTTTAATTGAACCCTAGTGTGCCATGCAAGAAAAACACTCTGTTTTAGAGAAAACAGCATTCTTTCACTCTACTGTGTTTCCTATAGGGCACGTACAGTGAGCTAGCTCAGAACAAAAGAACTGTGCTTCCTACACAAACGGAGCATATCTAGTTCAACTCAGTATTGAAAACTGATTAAAACAGGAACTTCTCTTCAGTCCAATACACTGTACTGGCTGGGAACAGACGCGAATGCTATTTGCACTGTATATCGCCAGAATAGCACAAGTGTGCTGTTCTTAGCCTGAATTAACACTTGCTGATAGAACTTGAATGTAAACGTGATTCAACTCCGTTTAGGAACTTTAATTAAACCCTAGTGTGCCATGCCAGAAAAACACTCTGTTTTAGAGAAAACAGCATTCTTTAACTCTACTGTGTTTCCTATACGGCACGTACAGTGAGCTAGCTCAGAATAAAAGAACTGTGCTTCCTACACAAACGGGGCATATCTAGTTCAACTCAGTATTGGAAACTGAGTAAAACAGGAGCTTCTCTTCAGTCCAATACACTGTACTGCCTGGGAACAGACGCGAATGCTATTTGCACTGTATATGGCCAGAATAGCACAAGTGTGCTGTTCTTAGCCTGAATGAACACTTGCTGCTAGAACTTGAATCTAAACGTGATTCAACTCCGTTTAGGAACTTTAATTAAACCCTAGTGTGCCATGCAAGAAAAACACTCTGTTTTAGAGAAAACAGCATTCTTTCACTCTACTGTGTTTCCTATAGGGCACATACAGTGAGCTAGCTCAGAACAAAAGAACTGTGCTTCCTACACAAACGGGGCATATCTAGTTCAACTCAGTATTGGAAACTGAGTAAAACAGGAGCTTGTCTTCAGCCCAATACACTGTACTGGCAGGGAACAGACGCGAATGCTATTTGCACCTTATATGGCCAGAAAAGCACAAGTGTGCTGTTCTTAGCCTGAATGAACACTTGCTGCTAGAACTTGAATCTCAACGTGATTCAACTCCGTTTAGGAAGTTTAATTGAACCCTAGTGTGCCATGCAAGAAAAACACTCTGTTTTAGAGAAAACAGCATTCTTTCACTCTACTGTGTTTCCTATAGGGCCCGTAAGTGAGCTAGCTCAGAACAAAAGAACTGTGCTTTCTACACAAACGGGGCATATCTAGTTCAACTCAGTATTGGAAACTGAGTAAAACAGGAGCTTCTCTTCAGTCCAATACACTGTACTGGCTGGGAACAGACGCGAATGCTATTTGCACTGTCTATGGCCAGAAAAGCACAAGGCTGCTGTTCTTAGCCTGAATGAACACTTGCTGCTAGAACTTGAATCTCAACGTGATTCAACTCCGTTTAGGAAGTTTAATTGAACCCTAGTGTGCCATGCAAGAAAAACACTCTGTTTTAGAGAAAACAGCATTCTTTCACTCTACTGTGTTTCCTATAGGGCACGTACAGTGAGCTAGCTCAGAACAAAAGAACTGTGCTTCCTACACAAACGGGGCATATCTAGTTCAACTCAGTATTGAAAACTGATTAAAACAGGAACTTCTCTTCAGTCCAATACACTGTACTGGCTGGGAACAGACGCGAATGCTATTTGCACTGTATATCGCCAGAATAGCACAAGTGTGCTGTTCTTAGCCTGAATTAACACTTGCTGAGAGAACTTGAATGTAAACGTGATTCAACTCCGTTTAGGAACTTTAATTAAACTCTAGTGTGCCATGCAAGAAAAACACTCTGTTTTAGAGAAAACAGCATTCTTTCACTCTACTGTGTTTCCTATAGGGCACGTACAGTGAGCTAGCTCAGAATAAAAGAACTGTGCTTCCTACACAAATGGGGCATATCTAGTTCAACTCAGTAGTGGAAACTGAGTAAAACAGGATCTTCTCTTCAGTCCAATCCACTGTACTGGCTGGGAACAGACGCGAATGCTATTTGCACTGTATATAGCCAGAAAAGCACAAGGCTGCTGTTCTTAGCCTGAATGAGCACTTGCTGCTAGAACTTGAATCTCAACGTGATTCAACTCCGTTTAGGAAGTTTAATTGAACCCTAGTGTGCCATGCAAGAAAAACACTCTGTTTTAGAGAAAACAGCATTCTTTCACTCTACTGTGTTTCCTATAGGGCACGTACAGTGAGCTAGCTCAGAACAAAAGAACTGTGCTTCCTACACAAACGGGGCATATCTAGTTCAATTCAGTATTGAAACCTGATTAAAACAGGAACTTCTCTTCAGTCCAATACACTGTACTGGCTGGGAACAGACGCGAATGCTATATGCACTGTATATCGCCAGAATAGCACAAGTGTGCTGTTCTTAGCCTGAATTAACACTTGCTGATAGAACTTGAATGTAAACGTGATTCAACTCCGTTTAGGAACTTTAATTAAACCCTAGTGTGCCATGCAAGAAAAACACTCTGTTTTAGAGAAAACAGCATTCTTTCACTCTACTGTGTTTCCTATAGGGCACGTACAGTGAGCTAGCTCAGAACAAAAGAACTGTGCTTCCTACACAAACGGGGCATATCTAGTTCAATTCAGTATTGAAAACTGATTAAAACAGGAACTTCTCTTCAGTCCAATACACTGTACTGGCTGGGAACAGACGCGAATGCTATTTGCACTGTATATCGCCAGAATAGCACAAGTGTGCTGTTCTTAGCCTGAATTAACACTTGCTGAGAGAACTTGAATGTAAACGTGATTCAACTCCGTTTAGGAACTTTAATTAAACTCTAGTGTGCCATGCAAAAAAAACCCTGTGTTTTAGAGAAAACAGCATTCTTTCCCTCTACTGTGTTTCCTATAGGGCACGTACAGTGAGCTAGCTCAGAATAAAAGAACTGTGCTTCCTACACAAACGGGGCATATGTAGTTCAACTCAGTAGTGGAAACTGAGTAAAACAGGAGCTTCTCTTCAGTCCAATCCACTGTACTGGCTGGGAACAGACGCGAATGCTATTTGCACTGTATATGGCCAGAAAAGCACAAGGCTGCTGTTCTTAGCCTGAATGAGCACTTGCTGCTAGAACTTGAATCTCAACGTGATTCAACTCCGTTTAGGAAGTTTAATTGAACCCTAGTGTGCCATGCAAGAAAAACACTCTGTTTTAGAGAAAACAGCATTCTTTCACTCTACTGTGTTTCCTATAGGGCACGTACAGTGACCTAGCTCAGAACAAAAGAACTGTGCTTCCTACACAAACGGGGCATATCTAGTTCAATTCAGTATTGTAAACTGATTAAAACAGGAACTTCTCTTCAGTCCAATACACTGTACTGGCTGGGAACAGACGCGAATGCTATATGCACTGTATATCGCCAGAATAGCACAAGTGTGCTGTTCTTAGCCTGAATTAACACTTGCTGATAGAACTTGAATGTAAACGTGATTCAACTCCGTTTAGGAACTTTAATTAAACCCTAGTGTGCCATGCAAGAAAAACACTCTGTTTTAGAGAAAACAGCATTCTTTCACTCTACTGTGTTTCCTATAGGGCACGTACAGTGAGCTAGCTCAGAACAAAAGAACTGTGCTTCCTACACAAACGGGGCATATCTAGTTCAACTCAGTATTGGAAACTGAGTAAAACAGGAGCTTCTCTTCAGTCCAATACACTGTACTGGCTGGGAACAGACGCGAATGCTATTTGCATTGTATATGGCCAGAAAAGCACAAGTGTGCTGTTCTTAGCCTGAATGAACACTTGCTGCTAGAACTTGAATCTCAACGTGATTCAACTCCGTTTAGGAAGGTTAATTGAACCCTAGTGTGCCATGCAAGAAAAACACTCTCTTTTAGAGAAAACAGCATTCTTTCACTCTACTGTGTTTCCTATAGGGCACGTACAGTGAGCTAGCTCAGAACAAAAGAACTGTGCTTTCTACACAAACAGGGCATATCTAGTTCAACTCAGTATTGGAAACTGAGTAAAACAGGAGCTTCTCTTCAGTCCAATACACTGTACTGGCTGGGAACAGACGCGAATGCTATTTGCATTGTATATGGCCAGAAAAGCACAAGTGTGCTGTTCTTAGCCTGAATGAACACTTGCTGCTAGAACTTGAATCTCAACGTGATTCAACTCCGTTTAAGAAGTTTAATTGAACCCTAGTGTGCCATGCAAGAAAAACACTCTGTTTTAGAGAAAACAGCATTCTTTCACTCTACTGTGTTTTCTATAGGGCACGTAAGTGAGCTAGCTCAGAACAAAAGAGCTGTGCTTTCTACACAAACGGGGCATATCTAGTTCAACTCAGTATTGGAAACTGAGTAAAACAGGAGCTTCTCTTCAGTCCAATACACTGTACTGGCTGGGAACAGACGCGAATGCTATTTGCACTGTATATGGCCAGAAAAGCACAAGTGTGCTGTCCTTAGCCTGAATGAACACTTGCTGCTAGAACTTGAATCTCAACATGATTCAACTCCGTTTAGGAAGTTTAATTGAACCCTAGTGTGCCATGCAAGAAAAACACTCTGTTTTAGAGAAAACAGCATTCTTTCACTCTACTGTGTTTCCTATAGGGCACGTACAGTGAGCTAGCTCAGAACAAAAGAACTGTGCTTCCTACACAAACGGAGCATATCTAGTTCAACTCAGTATTGAAAACTGATTAAAACAGGAACTTCTCTTCAGTCCAATACACTGTACTGGCTGGGAACAGACGCGAATGCTATTTGCACTGTATATCGCCAGAATAGCACAAGTGTGCTGTTCTTAGCCTGAATTAACACTTGCTGATAGAACTTGAATGTAAACGTGATTCAACTCCGTTTAGGAACTTTAATTAAACCCTAGTGTGCCATGCCAGAAAAACACTCTGTTTTAGAGAAAACAGCATTCTTTAACTCTACTGTGTTTCCTATACGGCACGTACAGTGAGCTAGCTCAGAATAAAAGAACTGTGCTTCCTACACAAACGGGGCATATCTAGTTCAACTCAGTATTGGAAACTGAGTAAAACAGGAGCTTCTCTTCAGTCCAATACACTGTACTGCCTGGGAACAGACGCGAATGCTATTTGCACTGTATATGGCCAGAATAGCACAAGTGTGCTGTTCTTAGCCTGAATGAACACTTGCTGCTAGAACTTGAATCTAAACGTGATTCAACTCCGTTTAGGAACTTTAATTAAACCCTAGTGTGCCATGCAAGAAAAACACTCTGTTTTAGAGAAAACAGCATTCTTTCACTCTACTGTGTTTCCTATAGGGCACATACAGTGAGCTAGCTCAGAACAAAAGAACTGTGCTTCCTACACAAACGGGGCATATCTAGTTCAACTCAGTATTGGAAACTGAGTAAAACAGGAGCTTGTCTTCAGCCCAATACACTGTACTGGCAGGGAACAGACGCGAATGCTATTTGCACCTTATATGGCCAGAAAAGCACAAGTGTGCTGTTCTTAGCCTGAATGAACACTTGCTGCTAGAACTTGAATCTCAACGTGATTCAACTCCGTTTAGGAAGTTTAATTGAACCCTAGTGTGCCATGCAAGAAAAACACTCTGTTTTAGAGAAAACAGCATTCTTTCACTCTACTGTGTTTCCTATAGGGCCCGTAAGTGAGCTAGCTCAGAACAAAAGAACTGTGCTTTCTACACAAACGGGGCATATCTAGTTCAACTCAGTATTGGAAACTGAGTAAAACAGGAGCTTCTCTTCAGTCCAATACACTGTACTGGCTGGGAACAGACGCGAATGCTATTTGCACTGTATATGGCCAGAAAAGCACAAGTGTGCTGTTCTTAGCCTAAATGAACACTTGCTGCTAGAACTTGAATCTCAACGTGATTCAACTCCGTTTAGGAAGTTTAATTGAACCCTAGTGTGCCATGCAAGAAAAACACTCTGTTTTAGAGAAAACAGCATTCTTTCACTCTACTGTGTTTCCTATAGGGCCCGTAAGTGAGGTAGCTCAGAGCAAAAGAACTGTGCTTTCTACACAAACGGGGCATATCTAGTTCAACTCAGTATTGGAAACTGAGTAAAACAGGAGCTTCTCTTCAGTCCAATACACTGTACTGGCTGGGAACAGACGCGAATGCTATTTGCACTGTATATCGCCAGAATAGCACAAGTGTGCTGTTCTTAGCCTGAATTAACACTTGCTGATAGAACTTGAATGTAAACGTGATTCAACTCCGTTAAGGAACTTTAATTAAACCCTAGTGTGCCATGCAAGAAAAACACTCTGTTTTAGAGAAAACAGCATTCTTTCACTCTACTGTGTTTCCTATAGGGCCCGTAAGTGAGCTAGCTCAGAACAAAAGAACTGTGCTTTCTACACAAACGGGGCATATCTAGTTCAACTCATTATTGGAAACTGAGTAAAACAGGAGCTTCTCTTCAGTCCAATACACTGTACTGGCTGGGAACAGACGCGAATGGTATTTGCACTGTATATGGCAAGAATAGCACAAGTGTGCTGTTCTTACCCTAATGAACACTTGCTGTTAGAACTTGAATCTCAACGTGATTCAACTCCGTTTAGGAAGTTTAATTGAACCCTAGTGTGCCATGCAAGAAAAACACTCTGTTTTAGTGAAAACAGCATTCTTTCACTCTACTGTGTTTCCTATAGGGCCCGTAAGTGAGCTAGCTCAGAACAAAAGAACTGTGCTTTCTACACAAACGGGGCATATCTAGTTCAACTCATTATTGGAAACTGAGTAAAACAGGAGCTTCTCTTCAGTCCAATACACTGTACTGGCTGGGAACAGACGCGAATGGTATTTGCACTGTATATGGCAAGAATAGCACAAGTGTGCTGTTATTACCCTAATGAACACTTGCTGTTAGAACTTGAATCTCAACGTGATTCAACTCCGTTTAGGAAGTTTAATTGAACCCTAGTGTGCCATGCAAGAAAAACACTCTGTTTTAGAGAAAACAGCATTCTTTCACTCTACTGTGTTTCCTATAGGGCACGTACAGTGAGCCAGCTCAGAACAAAAGAACTGTGCTTCCTACACAAACGGGGCATATCTAGTTCAACTCAGTACTGGAAACTGAGTAAAACAGGAGCTTCTCTTCAGTCCAATACACTGTACTGGCTGGGAACAGACGCAAATGCTATTTGCACTGTATATGGCCAGGAAAGCACAAGTGTGCTGTTCTTAGCCTGAATAAACACTTGCTGCTAGAACTTGAATCTCAACGTGATTCAACTCCGTTTAGGAAGTTTAATTGAACCCTAGTGTGCCATGCAAGAAAAACACTCTGTTTTAGAGAAAACAGCATTCTTTCACTCTACTGTGTTTCCTATAGGGCCCGTAAGTTAGCTAGCTCAGAACAAAAGAACTGTGCTTTCTACACAAACGGGGCATATCTAGTTCAACTCAGTATTGGAAACTGAGTAAAACAGGAGCTTCTCTTCAGTCCAATACACTGTACTGGCTGGGAACAGACGCGAATGCTATTTGCACTGTATATGGCCAGAATAGCACAAGTGTGCTGTTCTTAGCCCTAATGAACACTTGCTGTTAGAACTTGAATCTCAACGTGATTCAACTCCGTTAAGGAAGTTTAATTGAACCCTGGTGTGCCATGCAAGAAAAACACTCTGTTTTAGAAAAAACAGCATTCTTACACTCTACTGTGTTTCCTATAGGGCATGTACAGTGAGCTAGCTCAAAACAATAGAACTGTGCTTCCTACACAAACGGGGAATATCTAGTTCAACTCAGTATTGGAAACTGAGTAAAACAGGAGCTTCTCTTCAGTCCAATACACTGTACTGGCTGGGAACAGACGCGAATGCTATTTGCACTGTATATGGCCAGAATAGCACAAGTGTGCTGTTCTTAGCCTGAATGAACACTTGCTGCTAGAACT